>NW_024361164.1:0-409030 GCF_014805655.1 Passer montanus | reverse complement strand
GCCCCCCCGCCCCCGGCTCGGAGCGCTGGGGCGGAGCGGGCGCTGCGGCGCTTCTCGTCGGCGCGCCCGGTTCCCCCCCTGCTCCGGGCGAGCGCGGCGGCGGCGCGGCTCGAAAATGGCGGCCGGGCTCCTTCCCTGCCCTCCCCCTCCCGTCAGCCGGAGAATGCACCGGGGGGAGGCTGCCGGGAGCCGCCAGGGGGAGCCCGCGGCGGCGCGCGGGGCACGCCGGGAGTTGTAGTCCGCACGGCCCCCGGGGACGCGCGGGACGCGGCGCCGCCGAAATCCCGCTGGTTTAACCGCTTCCTGCCCGAAACGCACGGCGGTGCCCGCTCTGCCACCGCAAGCGCGCTCCCGGGAGAAATAAAACAAACAACCTTCGCCGTTTAAGCGTTTCCCCGCGCAAGTGCGCGTCGCGCTGTGCCGTGCGCGGCCGCGGCGCCGGGAGCTCGCTGCCGGCCCGGCCCGCACTGCTCCCGGCACGCTCCTCAGATTTATAGCCAGGAAATCGCCCCAAAAGCTCCTCCAGGCAGCGCCCAGGCTCCAGGCAGGCTGTGGGGACACGCAGGGCTGGCAGCCCGGCCGGCGGGGCTCCTGCTGCTGTCCCCCCTCAGCGGCTCCCTCACGCAGGGCACACCGAGAGCAAGCTCGCTCTCCTTCGGGACAACAGAAAACATTTCCCCTCTTTGACCTTCAGCCTGGCCCCTTCAGCAGGGTGACGCTGACTGAGCCCGGCACTCTCGAGGTGCTGTAATTCCTGCCAGGAAAGCAATTCCCTGCTCTGGGTGTCTCTCAGACAGAACACTGCTCTGCCGCCCCTACGGCAGCAGCACCAGCGGCTCTGCCAAGAAAAAAAGTGTTTTATGCCATGGTTTGCCTGCAAAGGGAAAGGGCACAGCAGTGCCAGCTGTGCTCAGTGCCACGGAGAGAAACTGCCCCGGGAGCTGAAAACAAAACCTGTCCTGCTCGACTGCACAACTGGGTGAGGAGGAATCCTCCTTCCAGTACACGCAATCCGGGCCTGGGTTATGCAGCACACACAGTTTATTTCCTCCTCGTGATTCCAGTCCCAGCACCACACATGGCATTTCAATACCACAAAAGCAATTGCAGAATACCCTGAGCTGGGAGGGATCAGAGTCCACTCCTGGCCCTGCATGGGAATCCCACCACATGCCTCTAAAAACCATTTGGAGATACAGAGTCAAGGCACTACTGTTACTCTTTAAAATCCAATATATTGCTCAACAAACCACAACACAGCACTGTCATTACATTTTCTGGGCCAGGAAATTCACATTTCATCATGTTTCTAAGGGTGTGTGAGACCACCTGGGCTTGCAGCCAGAGCCACCCAGAGGTCTCTGCTGACCACACAGATGCTCAAAACGCAGCTATACCCAAGTGTTTTTCCAAGAAAAACATTCAGCTAAGGACAGCAGAGAGACTAATGCTGGTTTTTATGCCCTAGCAGGGAACTGCAGACAACCAGCCCCACTCTGGGCTGTCCCTTGCAGCCCCAGGTGCCCCTCAATTCCCCATCCCCACACACCCCAGGCTCAGCACTCTCATGCAGTACCTTAAGAAAATGAGTGTAGAGACCTTGAACACGGCTTCCAAGTGGTGAAACAGTGCCAAGGAGGACAGCAGGGCAGTGTGTTATCAGCAGCCCCACATCCAGCGCCCAACGGGGTCACACTGTCTATTCTTAAGGGTAACAAAAATACCTTTTCTGAAAGACAATTGCATGAGGAACTCAGCAGCTGCACAGTCTCTCCTGATCTCCTCGGAGAGAACTTTAGGAACCCTGGACACAGGACCCTAGGATGGCATGTAAACCTCTGATATTATTGGTTTTTTAATCTACCTTGAATTGGAGCTCAGCTAAAAAGAAGTAGCAACAAATGTGGTTTTATACTGGAACAGAGGAGAGAGGACAGTCTGTTGTGGAGGAAGTTAAAATAAATTCCTGTGCAATAAAGCTTCTGATCTTTTGTTCACTGTGCAGTGTAGGATTTTCTGCTGAGGCACAGAGCAAGAGCCCAGATTCCAGCCTGACATTCCAGTACAGGTCTGGATCTTCCTGCAGCTCAGACACAGCTGCAGCTTCCATCGTCCAGCCTGATCTGGAGATGAGTAGCAAAAATTGCTGTGCAGTGTAAAATTATACAGCTTTGTACCTTCTGTGCTCCTGCCAGTCTCAGTTTCCCACTCAAAACTGTGACACAACTGGTCACCTGGCCACTCCTGGACCAGCCTGGACCTGTCCCTCACACAGGATGTTCCTGACCTGGAGATGCTCCCCATGAACAAGAGCAGCTCTCCTCAGTGAAGCCCCATTTTTACAGCATCATTCTTTGAATTGTCTTCTTCTGCCAAGCACCCAGAACACTCAAACCACAATACCTGGTGAGGGCTGTGTACCCAGCTACTCACACCTAATTGTTACCTCATCTTTCCACATATTAATCCTCATTAATTGCTCTGATTGGACCTGTCTCAGAAATTTAAGTCTCTATACAGTAAGTACATGCATATCTGCACATAAAGTAACTCTTAAGTGTTATTATTTATGATTTTTGAGCCTAAACCCATGCTATTTCAGCTTGGGAAACATCCTGTATGTGGGAAAGGTGGATGGCACTAAAAACCACAGTGATGAGATTCTACCTGCTCCTAATAACAATATTTTCTATGACAAGTCCAGCATGGGAGAATCAGAGCCCAGGCACCACAGGGAAATGGCAATGGGAAGGAGAAGGCAGCGAGTCCCCGTTCTGTGGGCACAGCCAGAGCTGGAGCAGCACGTTCCCCTGGGAAGGAGCAGGCAGGGCTTCCTGCTCCTCTGCTCCCACAACCTCCTGCCCTCTGAGGAGCTCTGGCCCATGAGCTTCACAGAACTCAAGGGCTGTAGCTGAGCTTGTCTCTTCTGTGACAATAAAACATTTCAAACTGTGACGATACCAGGAGTGTGAACACAAGTGGGGGGTACCGGTGAGAACAGCCCCTCAGACAGGTCCTGGCAGAGCTGTGAAGCAATTCAACCTGTGACACGCTCCACACACTCCAAAAATCAAGGTCCAGCAAGATCCTCCCCTCCAGAAGCAAATCCCCCAGAGCTGCTGGGGGATGCAGTGGCCAGACAGCCCAATGGCCAGACAGCTGGACACGCCAATGGCTGGACACCTGGACAGCTGGACACCCCGATGGCTGGACACTCCAGCGGCTGGATACCCTGACGGCCGGACAGCTGGACACCCCAATGGCCAAACACCCTGATGGCTGGACAGCCAGACATCCCGACAGCCTCCCAACAGCTGGAGACCCTGACGGCCGGACATCCTGACGGCTGGACACCCCGACGGCCAGACAGCTGGACACCCCAAATGCCAGACACACCAGTGGCCAGACAGCTGGACACCCTGACAGCTGGACACCCCAAATGCCAGACGCACCAGTGGCCAGACAGCTGGACACCCTGACACCTGGACTCCCGACAGCCGGACACCCCGATGGCCGGACCCGCTGAGTGCCCCAGCAGCACATCAGACACTGCTCTTCCCTCGGCTCCTCCCCTCTCACAGGAGGCACACAGGACCCAGGGCACCCTCCCCGGGGCCCTTCCCTGCCCTGCTCCAGCAGGGAAGCCCTGCCGGGCCCTCTGGCAGCCTCCCAAACCAGCCCCATCTCCCCATCCCACAGGGCATGCAGCTCTCTGAAATCTTACTGGGTTTTCTCCTCCAGTTTTCCAGACTGCAGCCTGTTAGGATGGGGACAAATGGGACACTGACAACACCCCACGTGGGTGAGGATCCACACAGCCACGTGTCAAACCCCAACACATCAGCACATGGCACTTTGGAAATGAAGACCAGTCTGCAGAGAAGTTCTCTCCTAATTCCCACCAGTGTCAGCAGGAGCTGTAGCAACACAGATTTCCAAGGTATTCCACGATAACCTCCAAAACCACAACAGGGAGATTTAATTCCATTTTTAAAGCCCACAAAATAACTCACTGTTATTCTGTGTACAAAGAGCAAGAGCTTTGCTGCTGTGTTGGCCAACTGGAGATCAGATACCACAGCAGATTTGTGTAAGGTCAGTGTGAACGGATTGAGATAAGATTTTTGGTTTTCTCATTACAACAGAATTTGTCTAAAATTCAGCCTCAATAATTGGCCAAAAGTCAGGCTTTACTTTGGCTTGTAGATTTATGAAAAGAGGGAAATATTTAGCACTTCAGGTTTTATTCAGCTGCACAGAATTCGATTCCTGTACCTGAGTGTTTAGGACACATTTTTAATGTGCAATAACATCAGCAAGGCAAGAGATCACTTTTCTAAAGAAGCACCAGCAAAGCCCCACCAGGCTCCACTCCAGACCCAGGAGCACCATGGCTGCCTCACACACGGGGAAACCAAAGGGACAGAAATGTGAGCAGGAAACTCCAGCTTTAGACCTTTGGTTTTCACAGGACAAAGCCAAGGCCCCTCTGACAGGAGTACACAAAACTCTTTTGATACTATAAACACATACACCAACCAGATCAAATCAGCAAGTTAAAAGGACCTTATAGTGTAAACCTGGGGTTTAAGGATGAACAAAATAAAGAGAGGGGAAAAAAAACCAGATCTTTCTTTTTCTGGGCAAGTCATGCCTTGATGTCTGGATGCTGCTGCACACAAGGACAGGTAACATCTGTAAATACACACACATGCTCCCAAGAGGAGCCTCCACATCTCTTCACTACAAGCACTGGAACGGCTTTGGAGAGAGAAACACCCTGTACACACACACAGGATAAATCCACACTTCCAGCCATAACACCAAACCTCCATTTTAAACTTCTGCATCAGCCAAGAAACTACGTGCAGGGCTCCAGCGTCATCCTGCACGGCCAGGAACCAGCCCAGCACCTGCCAAGGCACCTGAGCACGGCCCACCGAGCCGGCACCGGGCACCGGCGAGCCCCGAGCAGCCGGGGCAGGCGGGACGTACCTTGCTGGGCATCTCGGCCAGGCCCATCCTCACACCTGCGCTCCAGGTGGGCAGCACGGGGACGGCCTCCGGCTCCTTCCAGCCTCTGCCGACGCCGGCGGGATGCAAGTTTCTTATTTATTTACTCGAGGAGGTGGAAAAGCCCAGGAGCTGCGGACAGAAAGGGCTGTCACGAGGGGGTCCCGCCGCCCCCTCCCACCGTTACCTCCATCCCGCGGCGGGCCGGCGGCGGGGCCGGGCCCGGCAGCGCTGGCAGCGCGGCCCGGGGCGCGGGGGCTGCCGCCACCCCCGATCCTTCTCGAAGCCCCCCGGGCCCGGCCTGCCTTCCCCGCCCCGGGTGCGGGGCGGGGGAAGGGACGCGGGGCGCCGGTGACCGGCCGGTGGCACCGGGGCGAGAGGCGGGGGGCGCCCCGCGGGGCCAGGCCACTCGTGCCCCGTGCGGGAGGGACCTGCCCGGGAACCAGGAGGTGCTGCCGGGACAGCGAGCCCCGCTGAGGAGGGCTGCGGAGCGCCGGGGACACCGGGCACCGGGCACGGGTGGCACCGGGCCCGCGGGCCACCGGTGACACACGGCCCGTGGCCTCTGCATGGCCCTGGGCCTGTATCCAGTGCCATGGCAGGGACGCTTGCGCTGTCCCAGTGCTCCCAGCCTGGCCCTGGGCGCTGCCGGGGATCCAGGGGCAGCCCCCTGTGCCAGGCCTTGCCAAAGAATCTCCTCCTAACATCTAATCCAGTTGTCTCCCAGGTTAAAAGGGTTCCAGCTCTTGTTCTATCTGCCTGTGTAAAAAGTTACGCTGCCTGTTTTTTCCAAGCTCCTTTCAGGACTGGAAGGAAGTTTGAGGTGCTCCAAGCACGCTTGGAGAGGTGTCCAGGCTGATCCCACACAGAGCTGCAGTCCCTGGCCCCACAGACACTGTCCTTGCTCTCCTTCCCCAGGGAACATGGAACAACCAGGCTGTTTTTCCTGGTTAGCCAGAAAAATCCAGACTATAACCTTAATCTGAGGTGACAAAAGTTTAAAAGCACTGGGATCCCTGCCTTAAAAGAAACCCCAGTTCTGCTCCATAAAAAAAAAAAGGCAGTTTGTGCTCATGGATCAGCTCTCAAACAAAGTCACAAGCCTGGACAGAGGGACAGAAAATAAGATGTTGCAGAACAAGTGCAAACCTCAGCAAGATGTAGGCGTTCCTAAACAGCTCCTGGTGCTCACCACACAGCTGTGGCTCAGCCTGGAACCATGGACAAATCCACCTTCACCAGTGCTTTGCCTTTCTCTGCAGGCTCTAAAGCTCAGCCTGCCTAGCAAAGCCTGGGTCCAGCACTAGGCAGAGCCCAGCTGCATCCCCCAGCCCAGAGCTCAGCTCCCCCTGCTCTCAGAGACCCCCAGACACAAGAACAAATGTCCAGGAGCAGCAGGACCACGGGGAAAAGAGGGGGAAGCAGCAGGAACGGGTTCATCTCAGGGCTGCTTCTACAGCCAAACTCAGCTCTCAGAAATTACTGGATTGGGCTGGGCAAAAATGGGTGGTGAAGGCTCAATCCAAGGTGCCTACATGCAGCAGAAGGAATTTCTGCCTGGGAAGCTTTTCCTCCAGGTCTGGAAGTGGAAGAAACTGTGATAATTAATTTCTCTGCTGAGCAACAACAGCTGCAGCCACAGGGCAGGGACCTGCTATGGAAGGCAGGAAAAAAAAAAGAAAGAAAATAAAACTAATCTGTTCCATACCTGAGAGCTTCTTGAGTCTCCTGTGGCTGCAGGATGGAGAGTGAGGATGAGCAGCAACAACTCCTCTGGGCAGCCTGTGCCAGGCCTCACCAGGAAGGATTTTCCCCAGTATCCCAGCCCTCCCTTCCCTCTGGCAGTGCCATTCCCTGTGCCCTGTCCCTCCATCCTTGTCCCCAGTCCCTCTGCAGCTCTCCTGGAGCCCCTTCAGGCCTTCCAAGGGCTCTGAGCTCTCCCTGGAGCTTCTCCTCTCCAGGTGAGCCCCCCCAGCTCTCCAGCCTGGCTCAGAGGGGCTCCAGCTCCTCACACCCACATCACACCTCCCAGCTCACCCCAATTCCAGCCAGGACCCTGCAGCCCACGGGGAAGGCTGTGGTAGATTTGCAGGTGACACCTGGAGGCTGCAAAAAAAGCCCTGTGCACCCCAAGGTGCCCTTAAACCTTTCCCAACTCCTGAAGGGCAAATCCCACCCCTGACCCAAAGCACCTGGGGCTAAGCCTGCTTTTAAAAGTAATTTATTTGGATTTTCCACATCCTTTCATGAATTGCAAATATATTAACAGAAAAGACTTTTTTTTCCCCCTAGGACTGTACAATTTTTGAAATTAAAAAAAAAAAAAATCAAGTAAAGCAAAAAAAAAAAATCAAGGAAAAAAGGACAAATTACATTGTTTCAATGCAAATAGTAACACCACACCCACACTTTGCATTCTTCCACAGATTTGTTGTAAGAAAATGACAGTTCCCTAATTCTCCTCAGTGAACACTTGCTCACCTGTGGGCCAGTGTCTCCATGCTCAGCCTCCTCCTCTCTGTCCCTCCTCAAAGAGCCAAATTTTAATCCTCCAAAACTATTTTTGGGTTTTTCCTTAGAATGTAAAATAGCAGCAAGGCCTAAATGTGACCCTGGATTCTTGGGGGAAAAAAAAAATACCTTTAAGGTGGGATGAGCAAACAAAGCCAGGAATGTTTTTACGTATTAAATCTTCCAAATAGCACAAACATCCTTTGAACATCCCAGCTCAATTAAGAGCTTTTTCCAAGGGGTTGAAAGTTTTACTGCAGTTTTCAGGGAACAAATAAAAAGGAAAAAAGACCCCACAATTCCTGCATCTCTGGTCCCCACATGAACAACATTTGTTCTGGAAAAGTAAACAGCACCTGCTTTTTGTTTAGAAAATATGCTGGGAACCAAAAGGAAGCCAATTAACATGGTAATTAGCGGCATTCCACAAGTGCTGCCTGCAGACCTTAGCAGGAGGTGCTGCTCAGACTCCTCTGGTGAGGGATGTGCTGGGAAGCTGCCACGAGCTGGGAAACCACAGCAGGAGAGACTGGGAGCTCAGGAGCAGCTCCAGGGAAAGCTGAGCCCCGAGGCTGCCCCAGGAAAAGGGGAACACCCCAGGGATCCCTCAGCCCCAGGAAAAGGGGAACACCCCAGGGATCCCTCAGCCCCAGGAAAAGGGGAATCACCCCAGGGATCCCTCAGCCCCAGGAAAAGGGGAACACCCCGGGGATCCCTCAGCCCCAGGAAAAGGGGAACACCCCGGGGATCCCTCAGCCCCAGGGATCCCTCAGCCCCAGGAAAAGGGGAATCACCCCAGGGATCCCTCAGCCCCAGGGATCCCTCAGCCCCAGGAAAAGGGGAATCACCCCAGGGATCCCTCAGCCCCAGGGATCCCTCACTCCAGCCCAGATCCATCATCAGGCAATCCAGCTGATCAAAGGGCACAGAGCTCATCTCACCTCTTCTCATTCCTCAGGTTTTAGAGGGTTTTTTTTCACCCTGTGAGGAGAATTGAAGCCTATTTTTCACTGCCCATCCTCCTACCTAAAAAAAAACAAAAACCCAAACCCACCGCACCACAGAATTGTATTTTTGCTCAGACTTGGGGATGATTTTTCAAAGGATAAAGGTGTCCATGTGGTTCTGGACCAGGGAGAAGCTGGGACAGAAGAGGTGTCAAGTGGACAAGGACAGAATTCAAAAGAAATTGAAGTGTAAAGGCAACTAAGAGACACCTAAAAACCAACAGATTAAAAAAAAAAAAAAGGAAAAAAACCATTAAGACTGATCACAACAAATAGCTATGAAATTTGTATCATTCCCAATTTATTAGGCATAAATTGCTCTTTAAAACTGCTTGTATCATACACTTTCTTTATCATCACTGCACAAAGGGCACCAATTGCTGCTGCAGAATGCTACAGAGAGCAGTTTGGACTCACTAATGTGGCACAGCTTTCTCCTCTCAGAAACAGACCCTGGAGGAAAGGAAAGTGTTCCTAGAATGGAAAACTGAAAGAACAACTTACAAAAATAAGGAAAAAGACAAATAATTGCACATTTTTGCATCCTGCTTGGACCACACTTTACAAAATAGCTTTCCAAGTGATAGCAGACCTAAGGAGATACTGATCTGAGACAATTATTTGATGCCTTTGACCAAGGTTCTGATTGTATTAAGGCTTCCAGTCTTCCCACTCTCACAGGATTAAGGGTTTGATGTTTCACATTACACTGGTATCTACATTTCTCTCTTGATTTTTCCCTTTATTCATTTTTATTCTTTAAAGGGGAAGAACAAGTCAAGGGGTGCATGAAAAATGAAGCAAGGTGGTGCTGACAGAAATACAAAGTAAACACTGACCTTTCCAAAACCGGGTGAATAAATTAACTCATGGTTAGAACATGAAAGCATTTGATGAAAGCTCTGATCCTGCAATGTGATTCTCCTGCAGCTGCACCCTGGGCAGGGACAGGGCTGTTTCACGTGGCCTGACACACGCCCAGTCCTGGTTGCTCACTGGAGACACTGCAGCTTTAAGGTCATTGACACTCCCTGGCATTTCAGTTACACTACAATATGCAAAAGTCTTGAACAGCCTGTTTGTCAACACTGTCCTTGGAGAACTTGGAAATGAGGCTCAGCACTCTGCTTACCAAGAAAGACCCAAACTAAGACACATTTCTGGAAAAAGAACAAGACACCTCGTCATTAGTACTATCCCCACATCTACTGGCTTCCTTACAGCAAACCACAAGTCTGTCTTCCATGATATTTTTTTTTTTTTTCCAGCAAGGGGGAGTTCAAAACCAGCATTTTCTCCTCAAGTCACTGCCATAAATGTGTAAGAGCCAACTAGTCAGACTCAGCAGCAGCAGCTGGATATTGCACTGCCATGAACTCTGCTAAGTTCAGGTCTGAGGTGCACTCGTGGTGTCAGTGGAGAACAATGACAGTGCTGGCTCAGAGATGTAGAACCCAGGATGCCAAGGAAGGGGAGAACACGACAGTACCAGTCACACACACTCAAGCTCAGACACTGGCTCTTGGAGGTTAAAATTCATCACTTTCCACGGCGTGGAGCTGCGTGTCGTCCGCGTCCGTCATGCTGCTCTCCTGGGACTCGTCTGTGCCCACTGTGGGGACAAAGAGACCTTGGGGTCAGGGCTGTGCCACTGCAGAGCCCCCCCTGCCACCAGCCCAGGCAGGGCAGCCAAAGCATTGCCAGAAAAAATCTGCTTCCCCCCCAGATTACCTTAAATGACTTTAATTTGTCCCACGTGCCCCAAGAGGGGCACTCAGCTGAGGCTGTGGAACTTGTCCACACTTCCTCTGCACAGCCAGGGAAGCTGAACAGTGACACAGCCCAACACTTTTTTTGTTTATGCCTATTGGACAGATTAAATGGTTGGATTTTTTTCCTTTTTACATTTTTTTTCTTGGTTGGTTGGTCTTTGGGTTTTTTCCTGCACTGCTCAGGTGTGGCTCAGCAGTTCCAGTCTCTGTCTCCATCTCCTGGACAGAACAGGCTCAGCCCAGGGAGCTGGGGCTCAAAACCACCCCAGTTACAACAGCAGGGAGAGAAAAACTGGCTACTACTCTGCACTGCACTTCTGGAGAAGTTCCCATATTAAAAGGCACACAGGACCAATAAAAACCAACGTGATACACAGTTGTCACCTTTCCCTGTTTTTCAGTTGAGAATCTGGAATTGCAGGACACAGCCATTTTTCTATAAGTAAGAATCCAAATCCTGCTATAGTTCCTTCTTTGTGGGAAGAGAATTAAATTGCTTATTAGCATTTATTTTCTATCTCCACTTCAGCCTGCAGATAGGTCAACATTTATGACTGTCCATGCTTTATGGAATTTAAGTTCATAATCAAAAGCTGAGAGAAGAAAAACCTGGGCTGTTCCTTTCTGTGAATTACTCCCCACAGTGTTTTATGTTCTCTTGATCCAAATCAAACTGCTTCCATGACCTTCATCAAAAGCCACCTTTTATATTCACCCAGTATTTTGATCCAGTTTAACTTCTGAAAAAGCATCTACAGACAACTTCAGCTGCCATTCATTTACTCTGAAATTATTTGATGCTTTATGATGAAATACTTGCAGCCCTGGCAATCTCTTGCTCTCCTGGGATACTCTTAAAGCCACCCATGATTTGTATAAATTTAGAGTTACCACAATCTCTGTCCTGCTACATCTAAAGGAATTTCACAGCCCTTCACGCCACGCTTTCTGCAGGGACAACGAATGAATTCTGAGTGAAGAGCCTCCAGATCTCCAACTCACTGGGCAGAAACGTTTCACCTTTTAAGCCTGGCCCTCTGCCAGGGGCAAGGCTCCTGGCTGGAGCACAGACCTGACTCGTAGGGGTAGCATTCACTGATCTGCTCCTCGCGGGTGATGGGCTCCTCGTCGTCGGGCAGGTAGCGCTTGTCTATGGCCTCCTTGATCTGGTTGTTGGCTCCTTTGGGATCCAGGTCCATTGCCCAGGAGAAATTCATTAGGGCCAGATGTGTCTGACCCAGCTTTTTATAAACCTGAACAGGAAAAAAAAAAAAGAAAAAGAAAAGCAGAAAAGGCTACGTTTACATGAAGCTGCTACTTGATGGTTTGGGCATTGAATGGGATGTTTTATGCAAAGCAACAGAGGGTGGATATGAAAAACTTATTATGTGAGCCCCAAGGGAAATAAATATGTGTAGAAAGAGCAACTGTTTCTATTTAAAAATAAATAAAGTAGCAGCTAAGAGATTCTTTATCGTTAAGGGCACATGAGGAAGTTATTTATCTGTGTTGAGCATTTAAACAGTGAAAATACTTCAGTTTGTCTAGACATGGCCACTCATGTCAGAAAAGAGGCCCAGCTACTCCTGGACAAATACCAGTGAACACATTTCAGCACAAACCCTTTTACCTCTCTCCAGTTCAAACAAAATAAAGAAATCTTGCTGATACAGAGTTCTCCAGCTCTGTGTTAGAGGGAAGTTTGTCTTCATGCTTCCAAGTGACCAGACACTCCCCAGCAGAAAGTTACAGAAGTTATTTAAAGCTTATCAGCAGAGGTGGTGGTGGGAAGGAAGATTTCTGTCACTAGATCACTTCTCTGGCATTTCACACAAGAAAGGTTGGAATGTAGCTGCTTCTTGTTCAGTATTTCTGACACAGTGCACGTGAATGATCCAATATTTTAATAGTTACATGTGCAAATAAGCAGCTCTGCTCACTGAGGGATGGGCTACCATCTCCAGCTCTCTTTAACTGTCCTCTGCATTTAAAAGCTGGCATAGGATACAGCTGTGAGCACTAAGCCTTATTTAAAGCTTTGGGAATTTTTAGAATATTGCTCCAAGTGGAAGCATCTTAGTGACAGGCATCAAATTTTCTCATTAAGCAGCAAAGGAAACCCAAGAACTCAGGATCACAGTGAAGTTTTACCTACCTTTCCTATTAAAAAGTAAACAAGAGACTCTTTGGGAACAATCTGTTTCAGTTCTTCAAGTTCTTGTAAAGCTGACTGAAAGGTTGGAAAGAGTTTTTATATTAGGCATTTGAAACCAAACACTTTTAGTGACACTTATACTTCACTTTTAAACTAGTTCTTGATGCTAGAGCTGTTTACTGTGACAGTCACCTGGCACCATTAAGAAATTCAACTGAAAAAATATTTAGTCTGCAGTTAGAAATAAAAAAAAAGTTTTAAGTAAAGTTTTTCCTTTCAGTGTGCACACACATTTCTGAGGCAAGTTTCAAAACAGACTTGGCTTGTCTGCTGGAGCAAAAAAACACTGACCAGAGGAAAAGCTGCTGGATAAACACTGTGGGAAGGTCTATTCTAAATAGGGTTCAGGTCAGCAGGGGATCAGCCCAAAACTGCTTCACTTCTGACTTTTCACTCCACAACACAACCTTGAAAACAGCTGGTTCTTACTGCTGTAATTGGATATGGGGCAGTTGGCTGAGTTTTTTAATAATTTAATATAAATTCATGCTAGTGAGTCAGACTAAAATAATAATTTAAAAAACAACACCTGATGGCCCCAGATTTTATTACAACCAAAACATTTAATGCCACCCTGGTGAGGTGAGCATGTGCCAGGCTCTCCTGCAAGCCCTGCTGCTCCCCAGGGTGACCTGCAAACATTCAGCTCCCAAGGCACCCCCACATTCCCAGCTGCAGGAATGTCAAGGCTGCCAGACTGACCTTGTACTTCTCATTTGCAAACAACACCGAGGCTCTGTGGAATTTGCATAGTGGGTTCTTGGGGTCGATGTTGATTGCTTTGTTCAAAGTGTCCAAAGCCTTCTCAGATTTTTTCAGTGCATGTTGGACCTGGCACACAAAGAGAGAACAATTCCAAAAGGGGGAAAAAAATAACAGCTCATCTGCTGGGCAAGGACAAACCCTTCTGAGCATGTTTACTTACAACCTGCTCCTTTAGAAAAGAATTTCTGGACCAAGTCTGAACAAGCTTCCTCACAGGAAGAAAAATCCTCACCTCCTCTCCACCCCAACCCTTCTCCCCACCCAAGTGAAGTGCCAGGTACTTACTACTCCAATGTGACACAGCAGGACTGAGCTCTGAGGGTTGATATCAAGTGCTTTCTGGAAATGCATTTCTGCCAGACTGAACTTCTCCTGTTTGTAATAAATCATTCCCAACCCGTACCTGCAGCAGAGAAACAATTCTGGTAAGTAGCACTGGATTTTAACCAAATGAGTTTGTGTCAGTGAATGTGACATGGCAGGAATGGTTTATAGCCTTGCCAACCCCATCTAGGGTAGGAATGGATTTCCTGAGGGAAAAAAGCTGTCTAAAATGTTCTTTCTTTTTGTTATCCATTGTGTGGGAATGTGTGATACACAGCAAGACTGGCTGTGGAACTGCTAAATAAAAGGACATAAAAGTTATTAACTTTTACACACTCACAGATCTAACTTTTACTGCTTTATGTATTAAAAAGCTGCAAGAAACAAAGTGTGTCTTAAGGTATGAAGAGGCTGAGATCTCATCTCTCCAACTGCAACTGAGGACACACAATGCACAAAGAATGCTGCCCAACAGGACAAAATAGCTGGGGTAATACAGCCTAAACTATCAGTGAAAATAAAAAAAAGTCAATTTTTTGCCTTCCTTGTGAAAGTAGTCCCTCATCTTCTGCAGGAATGGCTTTGCTCTCCTCCAGGAGAGAAGAGTGGCTGTCCCACCCCTGGGAGTGTCCCTGGCCAGGCTGGATGGGGCTTGGAGCAGCCTGGGCTGGTGGAAGGGGTCCCTGCCCATGGCACGGGTGGGACTGGACAGGCTGGAAGGTCCCTTCCAACCCAAACCAGACTCCATGAAATCACAGCAGTGGCAGCACCCAGGAGCTGTTCTCCAGAAGGAGTTCTGCAGCCCAGAGGGCAGGGAAAAAAGGGCAGGGAAAAAAGGGCAGGGAAAAAAGGGCAGGGAAAAAAGGGCAGGGAAAAAAGGGCAGGGAAAAAAGGGCAGGGAAAAAAGGGCAGACCTACCAGGCGTTGTAGTGGCGGGGGTTGACCCTGATGGCATTTCTGAAACAGGCCAGGGCCTTGTCCAGCTCCTCTGTCAACACAAACTCGTGGCCCAGCAGGGTGTAGGCATAGGCATAGTTTGGATCCACCTGGATGGCCCTCTGGAAGAACTTGATGGCAATGTCGTGCTCCCTTTGCAAGCTGAAGCAGTTTCCTGCTGCACACCAGGCCTGGAACAGCAGGGCAGGAGCAGAACCCTTTTTACTACTCTGGGTGACTAAGTTTGAGATGAACACGTTAATCTATGCTGCTCTGAATAATTATAAATAACTTACTCCTAGGTTAAAAAGTAAAAATAGGAATAAGTCAACAGTTAGTTCAGGCTCATTCCTGTGAGGCAAGCAGGGCTAAACATATCTTCTAAAATAAATAAATGAATAAATAAACAAGCTGAATTACAGAAATGGAGAATCCATGGACACCCAATAAGTCTGCACCAATTAAATCCTTTGATGACTAATGACTAAAGCTTTTAAAGGTTGAAAAGGCCAGAAATAAAACATCTTTGATATTTAAGAGTAACAAAGGGGGAGATGGTACTTTATTTCTTCAGCCCTCTCCAAGTGACAAATCTGGAAATCTGCAGAGGAAGAATTTTAGCATCAACCTCCTCTTTCCCTGCTGCTCAGCACCCACCAAGACTGTAAATACCACAGCCCAGGGTCCCCCACTTCCCCAAATTTTTAGCATCACTGCCAAAGCACATAACTATTTTCCACTCCTTGGATTAGAATCTGCATTTCCCTCTATCCTGACTAATCTTACTACAACCACCAACTGTTCACTGAGTTTGTTTTCCACTCTCAGATGAACTAACAGGACAACATGAATTGGATTTCCTCCTCCACCAAAAAGATTTCCAATATCCTCTACAGTTTGCTCAATTCTTAAGACCACATTAATCAACTCACATATTTTATTTTTACTGTGGCACTCATTGAAAGATTTCTGAGTTTTGGCACATTGTGACTACATTACCACACACCCTGCAGTTTAATGGACTTTGGTATAAGAATGTGCAACACCATGCCTGCAAATAAATTCTAGAACAAATATTGTAAGTGCCAGTGAATTAGCTACAGCAATTAAAAGGTACAGGAAAAAGATATTCCTTATCTCTGCACACTGGCAGCAGCAAGAGTGACTGACTAACCCATGATCTTCCTGGTTGAACAATGCCAAGGCAAATTTCAATAACCATTAACAGAGAAAAGGTTCCACATAAGCTGATATATCAAATTTTAAGGAGCCATTCCAGGCATCAGCAGTTGAACAGACAACCCTGCCAGCTCCCTCTCCAGTTCTGCCATGTTCAGGTGGATTCCCACTGCAGAGTACACTGGATTAGAGCTCAAAGCTCTGTTCTGAATCACTGATTTTACTACGTACAATTCCCCTCTTCTCATTCAAGCCCACAGCATTTTGTACCTCTGGTGAGTTCTTATCCATGTCTGTCAAATCCTTAGAAAGGACTGAAAGGGCAACATCTTTCTGCAGATGCCAGAGTGTGGTTGAATAGATTTCCATGCCTTCTACTCTGTAGTTTTCAATCCTCCTCACTTCTGAAAATATTCTCTCAGCCTGAGAACAGAAATGAAACTTAAAATAAAATCCCACCCAGCAAGGCAGAGCACAGAGGTCAAGGTCCAAGGCCTCACATGCAGCCTGAGCATCCTCTTTGCTTTTTAAGTGCTCTACACAGAGCTGCAAGCCCTGAACTTTCCTTTCAAGGGAAGGAAGTGACTGTATCCCAGGATACTCATGCCAGCAGGAATGCAGCCAGCTCTCCCTCCTGCTGACTCAGCTGCATTCCTGTTTCCATCCACGCTTGTGAGAGGCAAAACCATCACCCACAAAATCAGAAAGAGTGCAACAGACTTTCATGGGTCAGTTATGACTGTTAGCCATTCCAACAAAGAGTGACAGGATAAGGGGTGATGGTTTTACACTGCCAGAGGGCAGGGATGGATGGGATTTTGGGCAGGAATTGTTCCCTGGCAGGGTGGGCAGGCCCTGGCACAGGGTGCCCAGAGCAGCTGTGACTGCCCTGGATCCCTGGCAGTGCCCAAGGCCAGGCTGGACACTGGGGCTGGAGCAGCCTGGGACAGTGGGAGGTGTCCCTGCCATGGCAGGGTGGGAATGGATGAGCTTTGAAGGCTCCTTCAACCCAAACCACCCTGGAATTCTGTGATTAAAATCTGTAGCCTCACCTTTCTAAATAATCTATGAAAGCACCCAGCATGTTCCATCTGGAAACAGACTGTGCACAGCTCAAAACCTCCCTCTCCTTTGTCTCCTGCACACATTCTGCCAAGGAGTGTTTTTAAAACTTATCAAACAGGCACATCAGCTGTCAGGACAACAGTGCCAAGGAGAGGTGAACTGTGGGATTACCCTCAACTGCTCACTTCTGATTCTGGAGCAGTTTGGCATCACCTCAGCTGTGCCAATGCTTCATTCGTGAGGCTGGAAGGGAAACTGGGTCACTGATGTGATCAGAATTAAATAGAATGGAGAGAAGTTTTTTGGTTTAGAGCTCAAATTGTTGAGTGATCTACTCTAAAACAGTGCAGTGCAAACAATTCCATCAGCACAGTGGGAGATAGAGACAGGACAAACAAGGAGGAGACCCCAACACTTGGATACAAGAGGAAGTAACATGAAAAAAAAAATTTAGGAAAGCTCAAATGAGAAAGCTCCAATGAAGCAGATTCAAGACCTAAATCCATTCCAGGTGTAACTTTTATATTTATCCATTTAACAACTGCAAAATTCTCATGGATTTTACAGGAGATCTGCAGCTTTTGTGTAAAAGTGCCAAAGCAAGGTGAGAAGAGGAAGGTTTGGCCCCCATTCCTACCTGCATGTATTCTGCCAGCTCAAAGTAAGCTCTCCCAATTTGGCACAGCACCCAGCCTGTGTTGTAGTGGTGGGATGGCAAATGGCTCAAGATATTGATGGCTTCTTTGCAGTTGTATGAGCACAAGGCTAAATAACCTTTCCCCATGTCCCGGAGAAGGCTCATCAAACCTTCTAGGAGAAAAACACAATAAATAAAAGTGGGGGAAAAAATAAAAAAAAAAGACAGCTGAGACTTATTTACTTGGAAGTGCTAATCCCAAATTCTCTCCCTTGTGCACTGCTCCTGAATTTGCCTATGAAAACCTTTCAGGAGTTTCCAAACAAGGTTTATATACTCTTAACATTATACACTTAATTAACATGAGCATGATATTCTGAATATTCTGTAAGGGAAGCTTGAAAACAACGAGTCCTTAAACTCTGGGGCTCAGGGTGAGTGGAGTTCTGCACTTCCAGCAGCTATTCCAACATTTCTTTAGGTCTGAGCAGTTTCCACAGGCCTGGTAGCCATGGATACATCCTCCTGCTGCCTGGAAACATTACTGAGCCAAAAGAGGGGAATTCAGCATTTTGCTCAGGATTTTCTGACAATTTGAATAAAGACTTGTTTTTAAACAAATGGGAAACATCAAGGGAGAACAGACCACATAAAGCCCATGTTAACAGATGACTGGGTTATGAGTAACTCCTTTGAATCAGTTTCCAAGGACAATACTGTCATAAATTATAAACTTTAAAATATTGAAGTTATACTTTATAACAATGTAACACAATCATAATAATATTACTTACACTATTATCAAAACTTATACATTGCATAACAATTTATAATACTTTATATGCTTTGAAAATACTTTCATCATTAATAAGGACCAGAGCTTGCAAGATTTATCTGCTGACAATTACCTCTCAATATTTCTTCACATGTTTCTAAGTTAATGTTGAATTAAATCAGTTTTTATCACTATACAAAGGTGAGATCTGCATGGTAAATGAAATGGGAAAGAAGCAAATACTGAAGCAACATTAAAATCCAGATATATCAGATTATGCTGTACTACAGACCTGCTGCTGCCTTCTGTAGCGTGAAAGCTTGGATTTGTGGTGCAACAGTGGAAATTTTCCCTTCTGAAATGATGGAAGAGTCCAGTTTGGTAATTTCCAAACTGTCATTTAAGTTTGGTTGAGTTATTCCTCCCTTATTTGTTTTACTTTTTGTTTTTCTGTTCGGAATCTTAGGTGGAAACTTCATTTTTAATTTTTTGCTATTTTCCTGCAAACAAGAAAAGTAAGAGTTACATATAAAAGAATCTTTTAAATCTAGAAATCTAAATTTGGGAGTGAATTGTGTAAAATTCTGTGTAACAACCATGCCCTGCTCAGTGCAGAATCTGTTCTGAAGCTATGAATCAGTGGAAATTCACAGCTGGCCCAGTGGCATGGGTGACAAAGGCAGGGATTTGCAGCACTGGGGGTTGGTTTGGTACCTTGGTTGTGGAACTATCACTGGTAAAGAGGCGGGAGCTTCGTCGAGGCAGCGCGTTGGGGGGAGCAGCAATGGTTGGGCTCAATACCTGAGGTGTTGTACTGAAAAGAAAAATGTAAAAATGACACATTGCAAGGTAAGCTCCACTTTTAACAATACCAGCTTTTAGTTTTGCTCCAGTACCAGGACTGTTTTACCTTGTCTGTGGACCAGAGCTCTGTGTTTGTGCAACGAGAACTGGAGTGACTTCCCGGCTGTTCCCACTCTGGGAGAAGACAGATTTTGTTCCAGCCTGGCTGATCCTGCTGACAGTCTGCACAACACACAGTTTCTACAGGTTTGTTATTATGTCACTCAGGAGTCTCCGTCTCTGCTGTGCCAAACCACACCCACTCCACCCACCAAACACTGCACCAGGAGAAACAGAATTATTGTAATTAATGAGAGGGCTCCCCCATGTCCAGGGAAAAGCATCCTAAGTGTTTCTCCTTCTACCTGTTAATAACAGCAAGTCTACAAAGCTTATGCACATTATTTGAAGATACAGAATCTCCATCTAATGGCAAGAAACTGTATGTTAAAGTGCTTGTGCAAGAACAAAAGGGAATTAAAATACATCATATTTGAAGGCTTTTTCCTGCAGAAAGTTGTAAAAAAACCACATAAAAATAGAAAAAGATTTTTTAATTATCCTATTCCAATCCCATTCAGAAGTCATTCACAAACTGCAAAGCACCTCAGCCTGTTTTCAGAACAGATCCTCCTCTTCATACTTTTTTTAAAAAAGCTTTAAAAAAATTATCTTTCTGCCCACTCCAGGAACACCAACATTCAATTCAGTGATGGCTGTTTGGAAGAGACACCAGAAAGGGACAAGTGGATCAACACCAGCACAAGCAATGTCAGTTTGTGCATTATCCAACCCCTAAAGCTCTGTCCTGCTCCTTTCCCAGATTCTGCTACCAGAGGATGGTTTGGGTGGCCAGGAAACTTGCCCACTCAGACAGGAAGCCCTTGGATTCATCCTAATGCTTCACTCACTTATGTAAGTGTTTCCTAGGAAACTGCCTCTGTTCAGCCACAGCTCCACCAAACCTTGCCTGACACAGAACTGGAAGAGCAAAGTGGAACTGGCACAGTCACTGTGTGCACTGGACAAAGCATGAACCAGAATTTGTTTATTGAAATGTATTTAATATTTGTGTTTTGGTAGTGGCACAGCTCCATCCGGGCAGGGCCTAAGGGTGGAGTAGTGAATTTACACCTCAGTGCTGTTGTGTCACACTCAGCAAAGCAACAAAACAGCAGCAAATCCAACTTGATTTCCTAAAGCTCTTCAGCTCTCACCTTACTAACTTTGGCTCCATTTTCAGACTCATGGAAATTTACCTTCCCATATGTGCACAGTCCAGCACAAGCCACTGTTTCCAAATGGTCCTGAGCAAGCACAGGGTGGGATTGGATCAGCCAAACAAAGCACATTCCTGACTGACTGCTTTAGCACAGGTCCCAAATTTCCCTTTCAGAATGGCACAGCATCAAGATTTGTCCAGAGCAAACATGGCAACTCAAGTTCTAATTTTGAGAGATTCAACATTATTTCAAAATAGTGCCCCCTATAAAACACCAACACCCCTCATGCAACTTGTAGATTTACTAAAAATACAAGGAAAAATCCTCAGGTTTTTGTTTTTAGAAAGGAACAAATAGTTCTTCAACTGTCACCAACATTCCACCTCTCATTTATCACTATGGCAACTACAGCAGTTTCTTCCTGAGTAAAGCAAGCATTTTTTAGTTTCCCCTACCCAAGACTTTGCTGAGTGAAACAGCACCATTCTCTCAGTCCTTCACAGACCAGCACAGGATTTTTATTGCTCTGGTCTGTAAACTACAACTCAAGAACTACTTGCAAGAGATCTGCAGCTTCAGCTCTCTTGAGGCTTCAGAAAATACATTCAATAAATAAAACAAACAATTCAAAGTCTTCACACTCCACCCTGCAAACTAAAGTTTGAATCTGCTGTTGTTGGGAAGCTTCAGTGTTTGTAGAACCCTCTGTGATGGGAGGTGGACAGAGCACAAGAGATCTTCCCTAGGTTAGTCCAGCAACTACAGCCTGGGCATCTGGGGGGGAAAACTTAGCTCACATGTTTTTTTCCTCTGTATTGTGGATTCTTTTCCTCTGGATTATGGATTTAAAGTGCACTGCCATGCCAAGCTCTGAGAAGAGCAGCTGAGCTGCAGAATGCAAGGTACCTTCTTTGAAGGTGCTCCGGTGGATGGCACATCGATGACAGAGGAGGAGTTGGTGAAGTTCTGTAAATAGGATCCATCTCCAGGGCTTGGGGTTTCTAGTGGCAAAATTCCAAAGCTGAGAACAAACCAGAGAGGAAGGGTCAGTGTGTGAATGTTAGACCTGGAGAGCTGGTCTGATGCAGGGGTTAAAACACAGACCCAGATTATGGAATATCCTGAGCTGGCAGGGACCCACAGGCTCATCAGGAGTTGGACTTCAAGAAAAGCTCTTTACAGTACCCTTTCTTCATAATAAAGTTTATTCCAGAGCAGTAGCATATTCCTTCAGAGATTTTTCAGTAAGCAGTATCTTGAATCAACAATTCCTCTCCAAATAACCAACTGCTTGTTCAAAAACCAGACAAGATCAACACCAGGAGCAAGAGCAGCTCCTGAAGCTGTTTGGGTTTCCCTTGTACAGAAATTCTAGCACCACGTGTGTCTGAGTGTGCTGTGCAGCTCCAGCCCTCCTGCTCCAAACCCCAAAGAGCAGCAGCAGCTCAGCCCTGCTGGCCACCCCAAGGACTTACCTTGGAGTCAGTGGGCTCAAAGCTGCAGGTCCCCCCAGTAAACTCCGTCCAGTTTTTGGTTTATTTTGAGCCTGTTTGGACAATATGGCAGTTCCTGACCCCAGAGGGACAGAATCTGAGGAAATCACAGCTGAGTCAATGTAAGACATGGAAGAATCTGAATTCAAGGAGGAATACTTTGAATTGGAGGACTCTAGGTTGATTCTGTTCAACTCCTGAAGAATAAAAGGCAGCTCTTAGGTACACAGGGTATAGTTTAATTAACATTTTTCAGTTAAGCTGGATAAACAACTGATTTTAGCAAATGATTTGAGCAAAACTCACAATTGTGTCCTGGGGTGTCTCCATGAGGACACTCTCAGGCTGTCTGTGGGATATGTTGTGATTAGACACCACTGTTGTGCAAGTGTTGGGCAGACAGCTGCTGAAGTTCTGTAAGGATGTTAATTTAAATGTTTGGTCAGGGTCTGGCTTTTCACCTGTAAGAGTGGAAGGAGATTTAATAGTTACTCCTGGGTCTATACACTGAATATTCAGTCTGAATCAAGGACAGGGGACAAAGCATTTTAGAAATGTTTTAAAACATTTTGTAGAATCACAGAACATTTGGGTTGGGTTGGAAGGGACCTCAAAGAACATGTCACTGCAGCCCTCTGCAATAAGCAGGGACACCCTTCACTAGACCAGGTCACTCTTTGTACTAAAGCAGAAGTATTCTTCTGTTCTTTTGCTACAAAACCCTGGACAATCATTATTTTTAATAATTTTCATATATTGTTTTTTCAAGCTATTCTCAGAAACAGGTTCTAAGTGTCTACTAAATGTAGGCTGGAAAGCTCATTTGGATTGTTAGATCCATAAATGTATAAATAATGAAGCTGGAAGAAAGCAAGACAGAAGTTTTAAACAATGGCAAAGTATTTTAAATGAACTGTTGCTCACAAAAATCTCTCCCAAGAATTACATGAGTAAAGCAGTTCTGCAGACTCACCTATTTCACATAGTGATTCAAAAGGGGACCAGAGGAAAGGATTTAAACTAAGGCTCTTTTGGTAACATTCTGATCCTTTGGCAAGCCGGTCTGTCTTGCTGCAAAAAGAAAGAAACAGTTCACAGGGAAACTTCAGAACAGCATTTTTGTTCAAGAGAGTCTTCCAGAAGAGGAGTTGAAAAACAAAAACATGTTGAGAGGCATAGAAACATTCCTCATGTTTCAAGCCCAAGAAATACTGAGTTCTTTTGAAGTTACTTGACATATTTAGACACAGTTGTCAAAAAAAGTTACATAAGCACTAGAATAGCTTGAGAATTTTCATTTTTAGGAAGATGCAGTTCTTTGCAACAGCTTGTTACTTTTCTGCCAACAGTAACCTGATTGCCAGCCTTCCAGCCATCTTAAGTATCTATGGATAATATTTTTGCAAAGAAATTAGCAGCTAAACTGAACACTTAAGTATTTGACTACAAAGAAAAAATTTGAAAATAACTGAGATATAGTAGAAAATAATTTGATAAAAAATAATTTTGAAAATAATTGAGATATAGTACAGAAGAATCCAAGAGCCCAAGTACTCCAGTCAATCATTCACATTTTCTAAAACCCTTCTTGCATCTTAGCAAAATCAAAACATCTACAATTGTCAAGTTATTCTGCCTGGCACCCTCAGAACTTTGATTTGAGGGTGAGAGCTACATACAGATAGTAAAAATCTAAATGGTAACACTGAGAAACATGCTGAGAGTTTTTCTTAGGGAAGAATACAGAGCAAATCCAAAGGTATCTAAAAGTCTCAGACTTTTGGACTGCATTCTTATCCACCCAGAAAAATTTGATTTTTGAGTCTTTGAGTGAAAATTAAAATTAACCATTCCCAAATCAGACTGATTCCACAATTATCCACTGAATTTATCACGCTCCAAAATGGTGTAACCCAGAGAGAGGTGTCTCCTGCAATGACTAAGGATATGTTTGACTAAACCTGGGCTTGGTCAAGTAAAAACCTTCCAACTTTATTGGGCAAAATGAAAAAGCAACTTTACCAGTAGACATGTCCCAGTAAGGAGAGTGTAAAGCATGCAGAATCACCAAACTCCATAACAATGTCATCATGGCTTTTCTGTTTATTCAACACTCCACCAGACAAGATCTGCTCTCCTTCTGCAAGCCTTTTTAAAAAACAAGAGGTTTAAAGGGGTTACAAGGCTCACAGTACTGGCAGTCCAGTGTTTTCACCCTGCTGCAAACAAAAACAGAAATCCACTGTCAGTGTTCACAGGTTTTGAACCACAAACCAGTTCCTGCAAACGAACATTAAATAACCCATGGATTCCTCTACAACAGGGAGGTTCAGGACTCTGCAGTCAAACAGCTCTACTGGGAGGGAAGAAAAACAAAACAAAGCCAAAAGCAGAAGCACAAAATTCAGCATGACTTTTCCAAAAGTGATCAATCCTAGCACGAAGGACAAGAGACTCTTCAGACACTTGATCTTTGCAGGTGCTTTATCTGAGTAAAACCAGTGCTTAATTTGGCTTTGTTTCCCAAAGAAATGCAATCTGTAAGGCCCCCATGCACTGAGCTAAGAGCCAGTGTTGGGACATGGCAGAGATCATGGATTTTAATGCCTTTCTTTCTTGCAAGAAGGGCTCAAAAGGAGAATAAAAGGTCAATTTTCACCTCCTCCACCTGCAGGAGCAGCAGCTCTCATACAGAATGGACCACTGGATATCAGGCTTCAAAATCACTTTATACAACTGCTGGGGTGGGAGACATTTTTCAGGCATCTGAGCCCAAACACCTGAGCAAACAAATCTCCTTTTCTTGCCACCACTTGAAATTTTACTTGTAGGTGTATTTTTCTATCAGCACAGACCATCCCCACAAGAAAATAAGGCAGAGTTGTATAAATGAGGTCTGTTTTCTCTCTACACAGCTTGGCAATTCCTGCCTAAGTTACTCAGCAACTTTTAGAGGTTTTTTGCAACATGGGTTAATGCTCATTAGATCCATATCTGAAAGCAAAATAAATTGAACTCATAACCTTTTGTGCTGAAGGACCAATGAATTTCTCGTTTATACAAGACAACATCTTCCAAAGAGAAATCCAAGCTAAAAAATAAATCCATTTGTAACCCTGGCCAGAACATGAAGGATTTACTTACTTGCTGAGGTCCACACAACATTTTGCAAGCAGGTATTTACACTGGGGGGTGGTACAGCTGTGTCCCTTTAGGAGCCTGTAAGCTTTGTAGGCCTTTCCTGAGCGGTAGTAACACGTTGCCAGTAAAAACAGTGCTTCTTCTGAGTGTACTGCAAAACAAAAGCCTCAGTTAGATGTTAATCATTTTAGTACAAAAAATTTGGGGGCAGGGAGTAAAAGCCAGTTATGGATAAGATGGAAGAAAATGGGTATTGGTGTTAGGAATTAATTCCTGAATGAAGTCTTTATCTGTTGGTGATTATCAAACTCCCTATGCCATTTCCTTGGCTAGTCACATGAACTCTTTACATCTACAACTTTAAAGGAACTTTGATCCTTCTGGCTACCCAGGCTGAGCAAGTGAAGAGCCAGCTTGCAGTCAGAACAGCAGCAAGCCAAGGAAAGCAGCCAGGCCAGAGCTACTTTAGCAATCTGCTGGCCACACCAAGACTGACTTGGCTCAGAGTGTCACCACACTGGAGCTATTTAGAATTGATGTCTGTTTCCAAATTTTCTTCCACTGCAATGAATTATGTACCACACTGAGGATGTTCTACTCAAAGAGCTTGACTTGGCACCCAGGTTTGAGACTGAGCTCAGACCCACTCATGATTACACCACAAAGGACAGACTCAGCCCCTGAAGTAACTTTAATCCTTTCTGCAAACTCACAGATTTTTTATATCCATTGTGGCTTAACCCACTCTGTACTTCCCCAAATGTTACACTCAAATCACCCTCACACAATGATATTTTAAATCAAAAGCTGTGTATAAACACAAGCAACTTCAAACTCCAACCACTTAATAAACTCACATTACCTTTATACTTTTCAGAAGACATTATCCTGCAAATGGAATTCAGCATTAAATAAACAATTGTGATGTTTGTTCACCCCCCTATAGGGAAATCTTTTGAAAAATCAATATGAGCTCTGTATGAAAACCTCTTTGGGAATCTGCCCAAATCCTTTGCTTCACTGAAAACTAACTATTTTAAGTTTTTGTCATCACCTGAACAGTGACAGTGGAAACAGAAGACCCAAACAGAGGTCATTTTATTAGCCTTATCCTAAAAACACCAGAAGACCTTTCTGAAAATTCAAGCTAAATCAATTTTTATCCACTGCTTTAACAGACTTTGAGAGCTCTGGGAAACGACCAAGCCACAGATGTCCCATCAAGGACAGTAATTGCAGGTAGACTTAAAAGAAGTTTTTTCTCAGGGTGAAATCACTCCTGCCAACATGGAGCCACTGTATTCAAGTTCTGCAGCTTCCCCTTTGCAGTGTAACCACTTATTTTAACCAGGAGCCAGATGTTTTGTTAGCAGTTAATTGCTTGCACCAAGTGTCAGCATTCATGCTGCTTTCTCTCAGCACTGCTGGCCACTGAAAAAGGCTGTTTGAAGTGTTCTTGCAGAGAATTATTCTGTAAAGATGTGTCACTATCAAGTCTGGTATTTTTCTCCTGGCTGCTACAAAAAGTGGATTCTCTTTGTTCTGAAAACCTTGGCAATTACCTTCAATCTACCATTTCCCTGCACCTCACAGTGTGTTGTGTTCAGGGGAGCTCTGTCATCCCTAAAATACTATTTTCTTCATAAACACCTGGATTATCAGGTTCCATAATACTCTACACAATATTTCTCATTTTGCCACCAGATCAAACACCTCAGATTCCACTTGTAACCCTGTCACAAGGAGAAAGAAGCCTTTATTTCTCAAAACTTAAGTCTGTGCTTCCATTGTTAAGAACTGCATTGTGGGCAGAGCAGGCAAAATATTTCATTACAAAACAGAGCATGAAATAGCTTATACAGTTTAATTCAAGCTATAAGCTCAGGTTGTTTAGCATGAGAAATTATACAATGCTTGCATTTTAGCTTAAGGATTGGAGGTTTTTTTATGTTAGGGGTTAGGGAACAATACCTTTCAAAACAGAGAAGGAAAGCTGACCACCAGTATCAAGGAAAAGAAGTACAGAAGAACAAAAAGCTTATCTGAGGTCATGGAGAAAAGGTTAAAGAAATAAAAGGTGCTAGAACACTTCAAAAAAGTGTTTGAAGGACCCAAAGAAAGCAGAGATTTGTGTTACTGCTGCCTGCTCCCTGTCCAAGACCCCAGCCTTTACAATGAAGTAACAATTAGCAGGGATTCAGCAGGAGATACCTGTTCCATATGTTCTGGTTCTCACTGTCTCAATTTCACAGTGCTTTTCTCTCCCCATCACAAGACTCTCTTTGAGCCAATCAACATATCTGAGCTGCATTATCAGCAAAGACAGCTTTCAATGTCAAGCCAATTTGTCGAATTTGTGTGCTGCATCTATCCTCAAGTGCCCTTGGAAGAATGCAATGCTTGAGGGTTATTAAAAAACCCCCAACATTCTCCCATTTGATACCATAAACCAGATCACTGTAAACACTACACTTAAACACACAAATCTGAATTTAATTTAAGGAGATTTTACTGTAAAATAACTGTTACATGAGTTGATTTTTCTCACCTAATCACAAGGCATTCCTCTACTTTCCCCAAAGCTAAACTTCATTATCAGAACAGGAGGAAAATAAAGCAGGAGCAGAGGCTCACAAATCCCAAATTAAAATTGAAAAAAAGCATTAGTTTTATAATTGCAAAGTACACACCTTCTGCATACAACCTCTCTGCCAGGAACACGGCGTCGCGGTACGCGTAGTGGTTCAGTGCTTGCCAGATAGCAGCCTGCAAGGCAAGAAAACCATCTTCATTTAGTGGGCAGCTCTGAAAATGCAAAAAACATTACCTCTTACTGTCAAAAAGGCAAAGGTCAGCTCGGTTTTATAGAGCTATAAAATGAAAGGGGAGGATAAACTTGCTGGCCAAGTTGTATTTGTTTCAGCTATTAGTAAGGAGGTTTAAAAAACCCCACCAAAACCCCACCAAACTCTTCATACATAGAAGTAATGTATCAACCTTAGAATGTTTCTCACTCATTACCAGCCACAATCATCCAAACCTCACCAAAACCCCACCAAACTCTGCAGTGAATGTATCAACCTCAGAGTGTTTCTCACTCATTACCAGCCACAATCATCCAAACCCCACCAAACTCTGCACTGAATGTATCAACCTCAGAGTGTTTCTCACTCATTACCAGCCACAATCATCCAAACCCCTCAGAAATTACTGAGTCTTAGCCTGGTGCACAACTCAACACCGCACAACAACAGCTTCAGTGAAGATAAAACCAAAATCCAACCCCAAGTGGTCAGAGTATCCCATTAGAGCATCTCCCCAGGATGCCAAACCAAAGCCCAACAGGCCCAGAAACCTCTCAGTGCTGGTCAAGATGAGACTTGTGTTGATTACACAGAGCCATTTTGCAGTAGTTTTGCTATTAATGATCCCAAACAAGATCTGAACTTATGAATTCAAGGCACTGTGATCTAGAATTTCTCTAATACTCATCAGCAACCAAAGACAAATAGAATTTGCTTCTAAAACCCATGAGACACTCCAAAACTAAAAGAAATCTTCCACAGGGAAAGCAATGCTGCCCTGCAGCGCTATTCCCAGCTGGAAAGGCAAGTGCCAATTTCATCTACCAAAAAAAAAAAAATTAAAAAATCCAAACATCACAGAGTTACATGTACCATATGCTACTTCTTCCAACACAAACTTGACAAACACAGGGTGTGAAAACTGTGCAAGTTCTCTTCACGGGAAGCCCACACAGCCGTCATGAACAGCACACACCAGGGCTCCCAAGTACTACAGGGAATATTACAAACAAATCTCTACAGAGAATCTGGTTTTTTCCTACAAGTAGATCCCAAAAATATGCTTAAGAAGTCTACAGGTGTTTTTAAGCTTGTGTGGAAGCATTTGGACGTATTTAAAAGTGAATTCTCCTTGCAATACAAACACACTATTGTTTCTCTCTGCTTGTGTTCCACATTTCAGATAACTGAGCCTCCCTGCTGCCTTGAAAGGATCCCAGGCTGAAGGTGGTTCCATGCCCTGCACACAGAGCAGGACAAACAGGCAGATAGAAGGTCAGGCTTACAATCTTTTAAGCCATCCTGAAGCCAGAGCAGCCCAAGGTCTCCCATTTCTCTTGCTCCCAAAAGCAGCTCTTCCTTCACCAAGCCACAAGTGACGTTTCGATGAATCCAGCCAAGTTGTGGCAGGTTAAAACTCCTGTCTTTGCAGGGTTGTACCTCAGCCAGCTTACAAAACAAAGGTGTGGGGGTGGCAGTGGGAAAATCAGGGTCATCTGACTGCTGAAACCAGAGCAAGTTGCCAGGAACAATCCTGCCAAAGGCTAAGAGGGGACACGAGCGATTTGGGGCTATGTCACAGCCACTTCGGAAGAGTTACACTACACCCTGGCTCAAATAACAATTGTTGTGGAGCAGAGTCCCAGTGAAAGCAAGAAACAGGCTGGTAGAATGCCTGTTCTTTAGCAATTATCATTTTGCAGCCCAAAATGTGCCTCCTGCCCTCAAGTGACCCATGCTGGAGTCTGGATCCTCACACACACTCTCCTAAAAGAGCAGGAAGAGGAAAGGAAGGCAGCAGGGAATCAGCCATACCTATGCAGCAACAATTTTCCACGAGAACAGATGTCTAAACCACGACTGTGCCTCAAAAAAAGAGGATTTCTTGCCCACTGTCTAGGACAGGAACATTAATCTCAATATAGAACAGTAATATAGTTTGTTCTAGAAGAAGCACAATGCATATACACAGCACTAGTGGTACAGAATTCCTAACCCACACCAGAAGAGTGTTCTCAGCCCTGTTCTCAGGAAGGAAAAAAAGTTGGAAGTGGTTCCATAGGAAGGAAACACTTCATAGTGGAGGAAAGGAAAAAAGCTGGAAGCATTTCCACATTTTATTCAAGTGTGCTTGCAGACAAGGATGAACCTCCAGGTCCTAATCACTCTTTGAAAAAATAATTAATTTGAAATGCAAAATGAACAGGGAATTCCAAAACTACCACACACAGCCCTGCAGCAAGGCATCTTCAGAAAGGAGAGCAGGAAAATAAAATCACATTCAGACAGGTCCATCTTCTACCCAGAAAATCCTGTGCATTGTCCAAGTGTCACTTCATATCTAAGCCAAAGAGCTCTTGAGAGATGTTCTCTTCTGACAGTTCTACAACCTTGGAAATTGTTTTCCAAGCTGTTTAGCCTATATTGCCATGCTAAGCAGATTGTGCCACGATTTCAGTCTTGAGGGTGGGCAGGGAGGAGGAGAGCTCTGGCATGGGCTGTGCTGCATTCCCCAGTTACACAAACTCACACGTTGGTCCTGCAGCTTGCAGCCAAGTTCGAGCACCATTCCAGTGAGTCACAGCACACGATCACCTTGAACAGCTAAATTCCAAGCAAAGTGCTCATTTTCTTTCCAAGATGTTTTTCAGAAGTGTTTGGAAGGCATCCAGCCTGTTTCTTAGCACATGGGACACAGTTTTATGCTGGAGCTGAAGGGTTTTAAATCGACCATATCAGGAAGTACAGCACAGGGCTGTAAACTCTGGCATTCTGTTCAACTTAAAAGAATTTTAAAAGTTAGCAAAAACCTAACCAGTGGCCAGAATGCTTTCTGGGACATTAATTTAATGTAATTAAAGCACAACATTTTTAAGGCTACATACAAACATAAATTCTGTTATTTATCTGTCACACTGTGACAAATAAGTAACAGCACAGCTGTGAGGATGTAAGGATGACAGTTTTTTTCCTGGAATGCTGAGCCCTGTAGACATCTGAAAGGCTGGGAGAGAACAGACAAACAGACAGGAAAAATCTCTGCAATGACAAAAATGAGAACTAGTGTCAACTTCCCCAATCATTTCATTTAAGAAAATTATAAAAACAGAGCTAAGGACATGGACTTCCCAGCTAAACTGGGAATTCAGAAACGCAATGGACTTTACCCAGTCAGTCACAAATAATTCCTAAACTTACCAGCTCTCCTGTAAGCAAGGAACAGCAGTAAAACTGACAGCACAGAACTACTGCTAAAGGAATGATCTGTCATTTAAAAGCAGAATCTAAATAGATGTAGCCAATCTAAATAGAGACATTCAACACAGCAAAGCCTCATCAAAACATCCAAGCAGGGAAGAGGTTAAGAATGGAGAACAGCATTAGAGGGGCCTGTACCTTGCTGAAATACCACAAGACCCCACATCTCTATCAGGGAGCTCTCAGGAGAGCAGATATTTCCACTTGGACAGTCGAGTTAGCACAGCACTGGAAACATTTGGTATTGTTTCCTGTCAGCTTCACTCACTCACACTGCAGTGCACTCTTCCTTCCTTTTCTATTGTAATCCCATGTTTTCCTAGAATACCCAACTGGTGCAAAACAACCAGCCCAGCTCCACAGCTAACACCAGGGCTGCAGGATAGCACCAGGGGGCCAAAAGCATTTCCAGCACTGATCCCTGCTCTCAGAGGGGATGAGGAGAGCGGTGGCATCAAGGACACAAACCCCTGGTCTACAAAAGTGCCCTCACTGCCACCATCTTCCACAGCCAGGGTCAAGTCAGCAGGATGGTTGGTTGTCCACAGGAGCCTTTCTTCCCCTTCCACCTTTTCATTAGAAAGAAAAGAGCCAAAAGCAAGAATTCTCATTATGTTCATTACAGAACACAATTGTGTTTTAACAAGACACTGCTGCCAGGAACCTCTTGCTGTAACTAGAAAAAAAAGCCCAAAACATCCTGTTAAAATGCTAAAAATATATTTTAAAAAAGCATGGGAACATGAATGAGATGACTGATTAATTTAGATTACGGCTGTAACTAGAAAAAAAAAAAGCCCAAAACATCCTGTTAAAACGCTAAAAATATATTTTTAAAAATCATGGGAACATGAATGAGACGACTGATTAATTTAGATTACAAATAGTTAGAGAATGGGCATACAGGAACTGCGGAAAGAAAAAGCAGTTCTTAATTCTGCAAATCACGACTTTTGGATGGGAAGGCTCAGCACAAGAACAGGAAACCCACCAGAGTAACTGCAGCGAGACTGAAACACGAGAGAAAAACGGAATTCATATTATTTTCTCTCCTAGGTCTCCTATTAATAAAAAAAAAACCAAAAAAAACACCACAACTCCTTGGGAAGAAGGAACGTCCTTCACTCGCACGGCACGGAGGGATCCGAGCACGCTGCGAGCATTTAAACACGACACGGCAGAGAACGCAGAAAGGTGAGCGAAGTATCAACAGGTCTCCCGGGGGGCCCTTTCCCGGGAGCCGAACCGGGAAGCTCCCTCAGGGGCCCGAACACCGACAGCTCCCTCAGGGGCCCGGGGGGCACAGGGGCGAGCGCGGCCGGCCCGGGGATGGCCACGGCAAGGGGAAGCCCGGCGGGTCCGGCAGCAGGAGGAGCTGGAGGTCCTGCGGGCCCACCGGCCGAGGAGCCGCCGGGAGCGGCGCGGAGCCCCGGCCCCGGAGCGGCCTAACCCGGGCCGGGCCAGGCTTTGGGGCCTGAGCCGCCCGGGGGTCCGTACCTGGACGGGTTCCTGCAGCACCGTCATCCTGCTCTCCCCGGCCTCCGCCTCCTGGTCGCTGAGCCCGAGCGGGGTGGCCCCGGTCCCGGCCCGGCTCAGAGAGAGTCACGGCGGGGCCCGGCCCGGCCGCGGCTCATTTGAACCCGCACCGACCGTTACCGGAGCGAGCGAGGCCGGCGGGCGCCGAGTCCGCCCGAACCGGCGGCGGAAATACCCGAACCGTCCGCCGGAAATACCCGAAGGTGCAGGCGGAAAGAGCCGAGCGGCGACGGAAAACAGCTGGGAAAGCCGCGCTCGGCAGCCGGGAGGAAACTCGGTGCCGGAGATGGCCGAACTTGGGCGGAGATGGCCGAGCTGAGACGGAGATGGCCGAGGTAGAACGGAGAAGTCCGAGCAGAGACGGAGATGGCCGAGCGAGGACGGAGATGGACGAGCGTGAGGGGGCCTGTGGCTCGTCCCTCAGAGCGCTTTTGCGCCCGTGGAGTGCAGAACTTGCTCTTGGTGCCACACAACGGGCTCTGGGCATCCCCAGGTGTGTCGGGTGCTGGTTCGAGGGCTCCCTCCTGCCATCGCCAGTGCGTCCTGAGCCAGCACGGGCCAGGTCCTGTCCCCGTCCCTGAGGGGTCCGTGCTGAGGTGCTCCCCACATAGGTTCAACCACAAAATCGCAGGATCATGTGGGTTGAGAAAGACCTCCCAGATCATCGAGTCCAACCTGTGACCACCTTGTCGAGCACTGAGTGCCACGTCCAGTCAGTCCTTGGACATCTCCGGGCATAGGGACTCTCTCGACAGCCCCTTCCAATGTTTAACAATGAAGAAATGAAGAAATTCCTCGTGATGTCCTCATATCCAGGAGTAAAACTGGCCTACCAGGGTGTAAGTACAAGGCAGGTAATTTGCCAGTTACAGCTTGGATGTGTTTGAAGGTGCGACATCTGGCACACAGAGCTTTGGCAAAAGAATGAAATAAAGATGCACGAGTAAACCTCAATTTATTAAATGTACTGACCTATCAATAAATAGGTCTCCAAATCCTTCTGTGGGCTTGCTGAATCAGCCGTTACAGCACCCCGATGCACACACACACTCTGTGCTCCATCTTGCACTCAGGCCCCAAGGTCAGAGCCTTCTGAAAGGTGTAGTTAGAAATTTGTTAATTGGCAGCAAATCTGCGGGTGTTTGCGTTCAGGGTGTGAGCAGGCAAAGCTTTCTTCAATCCTTCACCTGAGACAAATAGCAAATTTTAACTGCAGAGCGGGATGGACCCCTGGTTTCCTAATCAGGTCCATCCAAGTCATTTTGCCAGACAAAAGGAGGGTGTGAGTAACATGACTCCTGCTCTGGAGGCCTTTGGCCTCACTGATGGTGATGATGGTGGTGTGTGTACGTGGTCCAAGGAAGGAGCACAGTCCATGTTCACCCTCCTCCTGATCTCGTGCACTGCAGATAACTCCTCCTGGGGATGAAAGCTGGCTCCATCTGTCTCTCCCATTCCCCGGGCCACAGAACTGACATCCAGACCTTCTTTGGTATGAGAATGTGTCTTATCACAGCCTGAGGAGATACAGGCTCTCCGGAGCGTGGGGGCTCCTTGTGCCTCTCCTCAGAGTCCCCTGGAATTCATGTAAAGCATCCAAACTGGAAAAGGTCAGTGTTTGCTGTTGTCTTTGGACATCTGGATTTACAGAGGCTCCTCAGTCCTCCAGTGCAGTTCTGCCTGTGGGTCACTCTCTGGCACCCACAGATGCTTTTAGAAATGTCCATGGGACTAAAGCTGCTCTCTCTGTGGAATCCTCAACTTTTCCAGAGGGGGAGGGAGGCAGCCTTGCCAGGGGAAGAGGCAAGGAGGCACAAGCAGAGGTACAGACATACATACTGTGCCTGTTCAAGTGCATCATTCCAACCTGCTTTGCTACAAACCAGCTCTGCTTTATCTTAAAAATTCACAACAGGTCCCTAAAGTGAAGTGTGGCTGGCTCTTCCCTCAGGGGGGCTTCAAAGCTGGATATTTCCCACGGAAAACCATTTTCCTGTAGTTCTGTCATCTCCCACTGCTTGCTTTCTGTCTGTCTCTTTGCAGGTCTCACTTTGGTTTTAATTTAGTGTTACTCCTTTCACCGTGGAAGCTGAGGGCTCAAACACAAGGCTGTGCACAGAGGAGTGGGAGTTCAGGGCACTCTTGTGCCCTTGGCTTGCAGGGCAGGGATGTCACAGCTGTAGCAGGAATAGCACGGCTAGGAGAGATATCAAGGTTGGTAGGGATCTCGAGGCTGTACAGGAATGTCGTGGCTACAGCAGGAATATCATGGCTGTAGCAGGAATATCGTGGCCACAGCAGGAATATCGTGGCCACAGCAGGAATATCGTGGCCACAGCAGGAATATCGTGGCTGTAGCAGGAATATCATGGCTGTAGCAGGAATATCATGGCTACAGCAGGAATATCGTGGCTACAGCAGGGATATCATGGGTACAGCAGGAATATCATGGGTACAGCAGGAATATCATGGCTGTAGCAGGAATATCATGGCTGTAGCAGGAATATCGTGGCTACAGCAGGAATATCATGGCTACAGCAGGAATATCATGGCTACAGCAGGAATATCGTGGCTACAGCAGGGATATCATGGGTACAGCAGGAATATCATGGGTACAGCAGGAATATCATGGCTGTAGCAGGAATATGGTGGCTGTAGCAGGAATATCGTGGCTACAGCAGGAATGTCATGGCTACAGCAGGAATATCGTGGCCACAGCAGGAATATCATGGCCACAGCAGGAATATCGTGGCCACAGCAGGGATATCGTGGCTACAGCAGGAATATCGTGGCTGTAGCAGGGATGTCACAGCTCCAGGGGCCCAGACCCTGCTGGGGATTTCCTCTGTGAGCTGAGGCAGGTCCCCACCTCTCCTCTGCTCCGTTCCTCTCTGCCACAGCACGTTGTGCTGCAGGAGTCAGTGCCACAGCAGTGACAAGGACAAACCCTGGAGCGAGTGTGCAGCAAGCAGGGTCCCTTCTGGCCCCGTCACCACGGTCCTCCAGGAGGTTAAAGCACAGATAGAACATTAAAAACACGAGGTGCCCGGATCCTGCCCCATGGAAGCTGTAGGAATAGCACAAAGAAGAGCTCAAATCTAATCTTGCATCAACAAACAGCTTATGTTGCTTTTTATGAGCAGTTGAATCAAACAGTGGGAATTGAAGGCAGCTGTTGCTCAGTCACTGCACAGGAACGAGCGAGTGGCAGCTGAAGTCAACACATCAGAGCAAAGTGCCTTCGATTTCTAGTCAAAGAGTCAGGACATTGGAATAAGGAACAAATCAAAGGGAAGTGTTTGCTGCTCCCAGGTGTTCTGCTGATGGGAAGGCTGAGTTATGTGTCATGAATTATTCACCGCTTGCGGTGATGCTCTGAAGATTGCTTTGCAGGTAGGAAGAGGGAGAGAGTCACCAGCTTGTGTCACACAGCCCCCAGACAGCTCCTGGCTGGAACACACCATCTGCCTGGAGGAGAACCGTCCAGGAGCCCATCCTGGCTGGGCTCCATCCCTCCAGGACACGACCCACACCCCGTGGGGCATCACCCCATGCCATGAGGGTGGACCTGGCCCAGAAATACCTGTTCTTGCCCCATTTTTCTTCTCCCTTGCTGATTCAGCAGGAGTCAGTTTTCTGAAAACCTTCAAAACTAGATTTTTGGATGTCTCATTGATACAGAACAAAGAATGTTTTTCATGCTTTTCTGGTGTTTTGGGGTTTTTAAGGGCCTTTCCTGACTGGGACAAGCAGTGCATTGATGAAGGAGCAGTGCCTGTGGGTCACTCAGAGTGGCAGGGCCAGCAGGTCCCTCTTTGCTCCATAGTGCTGTTCAGCCTGGACCTGGAGGGAATGCTTGTGGGGCAGTGTGATGAAGAATGGATGGCCTACAGTTTTGGAAAAGGATTGGTTTTAGGGCAGAGAGGAAATGAAGAACCTCCCAAAACCAAAGGGTGTGTGTTTGATGCGACCTGCCCCTTGTGCTCTCCTGGCTGCAGGTCTGCATCAGCAAGAGGTGACCAGGCTGCAGCCCAGCTCCTGCCCAGTGCCAAAGGATCCTCACTTACAGGTCTGAACTCTTCCTTTGCATCCCCTGCCTTTTCCCCCTCTCCATGGAAATACCCTGAGAGCTGGTGAAGACCGAGGGGTCTCCCCCACCCACCATGTCAAGGTGACCCAAGCCAAGGCAGACAAACCATTTAAGGGAGGAAGGAATGAAATTTAATGAGACAAATGTCACAGAGAAAACCTGAAAAGAGTAACTTGAGGTTTAAAACCCAGTTGCAGATGTGTCACGGAGTACCAGGCTCAGGCACACACACGTGCTGCCCAACGATGGCTTAGGCAAAACATCCCAGGGAAAGGACATGCATGGAGGAATCTTGCTCTTCATGGTGCTCAGGTGGATTCAAGCATTTCTGAGAGCCTGGGAGACAAGTGGGAGAGGTCTGAATGCAAAGAATCTCTGGGATGAGAGTATTCAGAATATTCTTTCTCAGATGAACCCAAAATGTCAAAATCTATAACTCAACACCAGTTAAAAAAGAGTTTTATATGCAAATAGTTATGTGAAGAATTAAATCTCCTGTCAGCGTTTGCCACCCAACCATCTATATTGTGAGCTGATGAACAGGAACCAGGGAGAAATGGATTAAAATGAGATGAAAAGGATGCTGAACACTCAAAGTTCAGACTTCTGTCTGTCTGCGTTTTAACCTTCTGATGTTTAAAGAGATTTTGGAAGGAGAGGGATTTTTAAATGTTTAATTTGTGTGTTTAGCACTATCTGAAGGTCATTTTTACTTCTTTTTTTTTCCCCTGGCTTCCTTCCTTTTTCATAGCTGAGGGGTAGGAGAAATGTTTAAAAAGGTAAATAGATAATGAAATCATAAGAAACTGGCGGGGAAGCTGGGGCCAGGCAGCAATTTGGATTTTCTTTACAATTGAGTAGATTTTAGAGGGATAATTCAGCCTCAAAGAAACCTCATCCCCTTAGCAATGTTTCTCTGTTTTCCTCAGGAAGATCTGAAGGAACATGAAAAAGTTTAACAAACATCCATGGTACTTTTTCCTTATTCTTTGTAACATTAATGGGAATGTTAATATTTCTCAGTTCAGAAATTTCCTCTCTATGTACTAAATATTTTCTTAGCATCGAGTCATTCACTGATGCAGATTTAAAAATACTGATTTCCACTGGCTGCTGTTGACCCCCTCAGCTTCTGGCAGGTTAGAAAACGTGGCACCATCAACCACCTCTTTTTTTCCAAGCAGAGACTCCACCCAATGACCCAGACCACAAATGACCATCACAGCTGGGATGCTGTCCTGATAAATTTTAATTGGCAGGAGTTACAAGTGAAATTCCTTATCATCAACACAACTTTTGTGCCTTCAGAGTTGGCATCATTCCTGTGGCATTAATCCACTGCAGGTTTGGGATTTGGCTTCCCTGCCCCTGGCTGTTACTTGCAGGATTTCCAATTTTGGAGTGAGCAGCAGGAGACGCCACTGAACTCACCTGAAGTTTCTCGTTTCAGCCAGACATGATGTGCTTGACAAAAGCTGAGGAGAAATGAGAGCAGGAGGGGTCAGGACATGCTTTGAGCTGGGAGGAGCAGGTGGAGAGGCAGCAGGGGGGACCCCCAGCCCAGACCCCCCAGGGATGAAGGGGATGCTGTGCCAGGATTAATATTCCTCTTTCTTTTCCCACTTTTTGCATGCCATCCCCAACGTGGTCACAGTGATGCCAACCCTTGGAGATGAGCCAGTACCATTATCCCCATTTTTCTGAGGCCAAGGGAACTGGGTCCCCTCTTTTCCTCACTGCTCTCCAATTTTAGGGCTTCCTAAATTTAACCACCTCCTATTCCAAATTTTCACCCTCTTGGAGCAGCAAGTGATCCAGGTCTCCAAATGTTCCCAATTAGCCTCTGCTGGGAAAGATGCTGGCTTTGTTTATTTTCAATAGATTGCAACAAAACAGTGCCAAAACTGTGGATAAAACAGCCCTGAACTCCTTGGAAACATGCTGCCTTCAGCTGCTTTTCCTGGAAATCACTGGCACAACCACCTTGTTCCCACCCCGGCTGACAAGTCTCAGTGCTTTTTTGGAAAGGCTTTGGAGGCTGGTCCTCCCTTCCAGTGTCATAGAATCATGGAATCATTAAGGTTAGAAAAGACCATTAAGAACACCAAGTCCAAGCAGAGCCCTTTCAGAGGATGCATTTTGCACCCTAAGACAAGAGAGCCGTGTCTGAGGTGGCCCCGATGGGAATCTCCTGCCCTTACCTTCATAGTTGATACAGCCATTGGCATCTTCCTGCCCTGCCATGAGCTGCTCCACCTCGCTTTCTGTCATCTTCTCTCCTGGAACGGGAGGATGGAGAGGTGAGGGGAAGGGTTTTCACCCTGACAGGACCTGCCCTTCTTCCAGATAACCAGAGACACCAGAGGGAGGAGAAGGGGATTAGAGAAGAGCTGCGTGCCACTACTGAGGAATGCTGGTGGGAGATGGTGGAGAGAGGAGCACATTGCAACAGTTGTCTGATTACTGAGGCTGTCCTGGAGTCTCGCCTGGCTCATGCATGAAGCAGGGGTGGAAAATGGCCACACATTCAGGACTAATGACCCCTAAAAGAGCTTGTGAGCAGCAGAGTGAAAAGAACCTCTGATATGTGAGAGCAGCCACTTGCCCAGAAAGATCTGGGGGCCATGCCTTGCTCCCCCCGGGGCAGCCGTACCCAGCGTGACCAGCACATGGCGCAGCTCGGCCCCCATGACCATCCCGTTGCCCTCCTTGTCGAAGACACGCAGCCCTTCCACAAAGTCCTCGAAGGTGCCCTGCTCCTTGTTGCGGGTGAAGTGCTGCAGGATGGGGAGGAAGGTCTCAAAGTCCAGCATCTTGGTGTGCATTTCTGGAAGAGGAGGAGATGGGGTCAGAGATGAACCCTCACGGGGCTGAATTCAGCCTCTGAGGGTCTCCTGATTAACTCTCTTGGTCTCTTTTCCATCAGAGTGCAGGGGAGAAGCCCAGTGAGGAGACAGAATTATTGTATTAGACTTGAGATGGGAAGATCCATATGAGGGATGAAGTATTAACTTCAGGGGGCTGCACAGAGACCCCTGATACCAGCTCAAAACTAAACCATCAGGTGGGTCATCTGTCACCATAGTAATGTGGTCACACTGGGACTGGTCTGGTTATACCAGTTTGCACCAGTTCAGGGTAAAGTCTGCTAAGCATCACTTGCCACCATTCCTGTGTGAGGACTGCCTATCCCATATGTCATCATCCACTGTACAGGGAAGGGGAGTGAAGGAATTACACAGGAATGAAGCCTGTCTGCATAATTTCCTTCACCTTCCAGGGTTCTTCCTACAGAGAATGTAACCCTCTACTGGCTGACAGGGAGCACAGGAATTGCTTGTCCCACCCTGTCCCCAGCTTGCTGTCACCTTCTGGCTTGGGCTTGCCCAGCACCTTGAGGACCTCAGCGTTGGTGGGGTTGTGGCCCAGCGCCCGGAGGACGTCCCCGCACTGTCCGTAGCTGATCTGCATCGTCCCCGCCGGCGTCCGGTCAAACAGCCCGAAGGCTTCTCTGAACTCTGCAGGGAAGAAGAGCTCGCAGTGGCCCCATTCCCTCTCCAGGGAAGAAGAGCTCGCAGTGGCCCCATTCCCTCTCCGGGGAAGAAGAGCTCGCAGTGGCCCCATTCCCTCTCCGGGGAAGCCCGTCGTGCCTGGCAGGCAGGGAAGGGACAGACACGTGCACGTTGTGCCCTCGGAATGCCTTGCAGCCCCGAGTGAGCTTGCGCAATGCGAGCTGGGGTTTGCCAGGCTGCTTAGATGAGTCGCTTGGCTGCTCCAGCAGGTTTTGTCACCTCTGCAGAGCTGGCTGGGTGACCTGATGGATCCCTGCACTCTCAGCAGCTGGCTCTGCTGCAGGACATCCATACTTATCCCCTTTTCCACTCAGATCTCCACTCTCTGGGGCTGTCCCTGTGTCGCCAGAGGCTGTTCCTCCCACCAGACACCCTGGCTTTGACCCAGGCTGCATCTCACACCATGGATGAAAAGTACCTTTTCCCTGCCAGGCTCTGGATCCTGCTGGCCTTTCCCCCAGGAGGTGAATTAATGTGTGTGGCCTCAGCTCTTATGTCTGTGGTGAAAACTAGCAGGAAAAAGGATTCCCCATTTCTAAAGCCATCTCTGAGAGAAGCTGAACTCGGCACTTACCTTCAATCTGCTCTGCCGTGAATTCAATCTGTAAAGAGAAGGAAGCAAAGCTGGGCATGAGATGTGGACTGCTGCTGGAGGGAGCCAAGGAACTCTCCCCTCTGCACCTCTCCCTCCCCAGGCTCGGGGCAGGGAGGTGTATCCATGCCCTGTCCCATGTCTGGCTGTGCTGTGTCCCCGACTGCTTCTGCCTTCTGACATCCCTGTGGAGAGCACAGCTGGCAGCAGCGGGGTGGGTAGGCAGGAGGGGTGCTCAGACCACAGTCAGGACTACTTTGGGTGGAAAGGATGTTATTTTAGGGCCTGATCCCAAGTTCAAGTGATTAAACAGCCTCCATGCTGAGTCTGCTCTTAATAACTCTCCTGCCACAGCTATGGCTTAAAAGTGTGAGTATGCTGAGGAATCATGGAAAAAGTGAGTTCCTGTTGTGGAGCTGTTGGATAAAGGATGCTCTTATGTGGAGGAAGCAACACAGGCAACAAAATACTTTAGGATGGAGACAGTGGGTGGCAGAGAAGGGTTTTATTGCTCCTGAGGCTCTGACACGGGGTCTCAGCAGGAGCTGGGGGTTTGATTCTGCAGCTGCAGCTCTGGGAGCAGCATCCTGCTTCCCTCCAGTGGGTGCTGGGCAGGGCTGGGTGGGCAGCACTGAGACATCTCCCCACTGAGGACAGCATCCCTCCCAGCCTGCTGCATCCACACAATCGGAAAATTTTCCCCTCCCAAGGCTGGCTGCCCGCCTGGCTAATGCCATTCGCAGAGCGCTTTGCATCGCCTGGCTGATGACAGGCACGGAGAAAGACAGTGACGTGTCTTCATTCCTCACTCACCTTCACGCTCTTGGGGTCGAAGGCAGGCTCCGAGCCTGGAGCTGCTTTGGCCGCTTCCTTCCTCGGGTCGGGTTTCTTGAGCGGCATCGCGCCGGGGTTTGCGGAGGTGCGGGATGAGTCCTGCCGCCCAGCGAGGGAGGAGAACGGAGGGATGAAAGGCAAAGGCTGCTCCTTCCCTTTTATACAGAGCCCAGTGCTCACCCTGGAGAGGCAGGCCAGCTGCTGGAGCAACTGCTACTTACTATAAAAGGAAGAAAACTCAAACGAGAGGGGCCCCAATTTGACAATTGCCCATTGTCATCGGCTCCTGGCTCCACGGAGCCACCAGCCGCCCCCTCCCCAGCTGTACAAGGGGGAACATGTCCCCCTCCAGCACCTGCACCGGGTGGGCTGCATGGGGGCTGCTTGCTAAGTGATCACTGAAACCTAAACGCGAATGGCCATGGGGGCCAGGCAAGAAAATAGCAACAGGATGGCTGCTAAACCTGCCACGATACCACGGCGAAACGCGCCTGCCGGCGGGCAGGCTGCGAGGGCCAGCACTGCAGAGCCCTGCTGAGACCAGGATTCACAAAGTGCTGCTTCAAAGGAGCTCACAACTCTCTGAGCACTCCCTTGGCCTCGTGCTCAGGGTCTGCTTTGTCCCAGTCTCCCCCAAGGGCTGAGTTTGAGCCCTGGAAAAGACCAGTGTAGGTGCTCACCTCCCTCAGGGTGGCTAATGAGGAAATGAAAATGATGGCCAAAGCCACAACTGAATTCATCAGTGAAAATATTTCTCAGCTTTGCACCACCTATCTGAAGCACCTCTAAAACCTGCAGGGCAGATGGAGTCTGCATTTGGCTCCTCTCCAGGTGCTGGGCAGGCTCTGGTGGGAGGTGCTCCTGCTCTCACCCTCCTCTCCCAGCTGAGGACTCACAAAGGCACAGAACTCATTGAAGTTCAGCATCCCAGAATATGGGGCTTGAGGGTTTTACTGAGGCATTCTAAACCATCAACTTAGACAAGATGTGTGGGGCACCAGGACAAAGGAAGAGTTACAGGGGTCATTCTGGAGGAGGGAGCAGCCACAAACTGCTGGGAATTATCTGTGTGCCATCATCTCCTCATTGCTAGCAGAGACTGGGAGGCCGAGGGGGCTGGATGGGTGTCATTTGCAATCATTGCTTTCCAGAGCTCTCTAGAATATAATGAGTCATTTAGCAAAAAAACTCAACATGTTTTGCTAAGTTTGAACTCGGAGCCTGGGTCAGGTGTCGCCTGGGAAATCAAGGGAATTAAATTGCCCCTGAGCTGCCACCCCCTCAGCATCCATCAACTCCAAAATAGCCTCATCTTAACTCCATCTTCACTCCCCAGCAGCTTCTGGGTCAGAAATTAGACCCAGCAGAGCCTTCAGAAATCGTTCATGGCGCAGTCTGACTGTTTGTCCCTTGCTCGCCCTCTGTGCTCGTGCAGCATCCCGAGGAGCCTCTGGCAGAGCTGGTGTCACACCCACGCCATGGCCTGGGCAGTGGACACAGGCAGCTGCAGACAATGTCCCCAGTCCCTCCTTGATTTCCAGCTGATGGCCACCGTGGGGCTTGTTTTGCTGTCTGATTCCATCAGCAGGAGCAGCAGCCCCTCCTGAGCCTGTCCTCGGGATTTGTGGTGTTCCCTTGGCCTCCCCTCCCCCAGGAGCCCAGCAGGACTCTGACCCTTGTCACAAAGTCACAGGGCTCAGGGTTGGGACCAGAATGAGCTGCCTTGCCAGGAAAACCCCAAGGAAGGCTCCGGGGGCTCTGCTGCTCCGTGCAGGACTGGGGCACTCACAGAGGCAGCAAGAGCTGTGTCTGGACATGGATTATATGAGCCAGGGGAGGGGCCCAGGCTGGGAGCTGCTGTTCCAGGGATTTGGCACTGGGCTGTTGAATTCCAGCCTCATCCCACTAATGACAACCTGCCTGGGGAAAGAGGCCTCCCCTCTCTGTGCCCCATTTCCCCAGGGGGACGCTCAGGCTGCTGGGGGGTCACAGGGTGCTGGAACTGGCTGGGTGGTGGGAGCAAGCTGGGCATCAGCATGACCCTGAAAGGCAGGGGACAGCCCTGGGGCCATGCCAGGGGCATGCAGGTGACCAGGGATGGTGACAGCTGCAGTGGGACCAGCTCTGTCCTGATGCCCAGTGATGATGTGGGACCCCATCTGGGTGGCTGCTCCCTCCACCCCCCTGCCCCAGGATGGAGCCTCCAGCCCCTCTCCCAAGGACACCGAATGCAGACATGCCCTGAGGTCACTGCGGGTGCCTGGGAGAGCAGGACAGACCCCAGCACATCTCCCCAAAACACATCCCAGCCCCTGGAGAAGGAAAAGGGTTAAACTGGCGTCTATGTGAAAGACATCCCATCGCAGGAGCATCAGCTCGAGGTGCTGCTCACGTGCTTGCACCCTCTGCCTCCCTGCCTCCAGCCACCTCACTGGGATTTTCCCCACCTTCCTCCGGCTACCTGGGACCAGTCTGGGGCTAGAAGGGACTTAGGAGCATGGGGGCAGTGGGGGAATGCTGTGACAGCTGAAAAATGAGCCACCGAGCAGTGAGAGAAGTTTCTGAAAAGAGAAGAGGAATCTGCCTTGAATGAAGAGGATTTTAGCACCTTGGGCTAAGCCAATAAACCTCTGCCATCCCCATCCGAACAGGAATTGTTTGCACACGCTCCCGGAGCTGCTTAAAGCAGGCAAGACACAAAGAGAGAATAGGATCAAGCATGGTGGGGGGAGAAAGCCCCCTGCCTGGAGAGCCTGTGAGCAGATCCCTATAGGGATCCCACAGGCACAGGGAGCTCGCCCAGCCCTGATCTCCTGGGGACGGGCTGTGCCCCCACTGCCACCTCACCTCAGGGGGGCTGGCAGCCAGGAAGGTGCTCCCAGAAGATGCTCTGTCCTGCTGAACACGCCAGCCCTCTCCACCACTGGCAGCGATTCTGGTCCCTGCAGTCCCCATCTGAGTGACACGGTGGCACCATGGAGGCATCTGGCTCTGTTGTGACTCTCCTCTGCTGCTGCCTGCTGAGCTCGGCGTGGGCTCTGGTAAGTCTGCGTGGCCCCGGGGCTCCTCTGGTCCTCTCCTGGCTTTAATGTTGTGCCACTGGCCCGGGCAGGGCTGGCTGTGCTCCCGCCTCACGTCCCGCTCTGCAGAGCTGCTGGGCAGGACGGGAGAGCATCTCCACTCCTGCTAAAAGCTTTGCAGCAGCCATGGGGGCACTGCAGCGTGATGGCTTTTCCATTTCTGGGGCACATCCAGGGCAGGGTTCAGCGCCTGGGAGGCGTCGGGGGAGCAGAGCGGGCGGATTACGAGCAGTGCAGGAGGGGCTGGAGGGCAGAGCTGGGCACAGCCAGTAAGACCCCCACAGCCAGGCCCCCACCCTGCTGATGCACCCCCAGGATCCCACTCCTGCCCCACATCTCTGACCAGCCCCTTTCTGCCCCCTTCTTTGGGGAAGAGCATGGATGGGAGTCCTGGATCTCCTCTCTGGGGTCAGATTTGGCTGTGCTCACTGGAGGCAGTCTGGGGAAAGTGACCCTTCTGCATCCCAGCTCCTGTTCACTTCCAAAGCTGTGTCCTCATCCTGGCTATAAAATCCTTCAAGCATCTTAGCCCAAAACACCCCCAAAGACATTTGCGTGTGTGGTGTGATGGGGAGGCTGAAGCTGCTGTGGGTTCACTGTCTGGGCACTGGGCAGTGGCTGCTTTGCTGAACCCTGGTTGGGCACTTTACCCAGGGGTTGCCAGACCTGGCCTGGAGAGCTCAGCACGGGCAACAGAGATACCCAGCACTGCTGGTGGTGGGTGACAGGGAGCTGGGGCAGGAGCCCAACAGGCCACTGATTTCTGCACAAAACCGTGAGCAGAAATGACCATGGAGAGGGCAGGAAGGGGCTTGGAGTCAGCATCAGCCTTGGAAGAGGGAAAAATGAGAGCAGGAATGCAGGAAGAGCATTTTTCTTCCCCGTGTTGTTGAATCTACCCAAAGCCACCCAAACCTGACTCTCCTGGAGAGGGTTGGGAGAGCATAGCCATGCCATGACTTGAGCCAAGGGGTTGTCACTTGGGTTTGGTCTGGGCAGGTTGATCCCGATGATGTTCTCACCAAAGAAGAGCAGATCTATCTCCTGGTGGAGGCCAAGGAAAAGTGTCACAGGGACATAAAGGCCCAGCTGGAGAAGATCAAAGGTATTGTCCCTCCCCTGTGCTTGGGTGAGCCATCCCTGGTGGGGCTGGTTACACTGTGGGAATGCTGTCCTCTCTGTTGGGGTGGGATGGGGCTGAGGACACCCAGCTCCCAGGGCTTTGTGGAGCTCATGGCACCATCCATGCTCTGGGTGCAGCCAGCACTGGCTCCAGCATTTTCCAGACAGCTCCATGTACACCACAAACGAGAGCTGTGGAGGGGCCTTGCCCCATCTGGAAGAGGTGGGATGTGTCCCCTTCCCTGGCCTCCTGCAGCTCCTCCCTCTCTGCAGCCCAGGGGATCTGTGGCAGCATTTTCCTCCCCCTGGTCCAGCACACACCTGAGGAAGCCAGAGGTTGTGCTGAGGCCCTGACTGGAGATGTGAGATGTGTCTTTGCTCTTTGGCCAGACCCCAGCTGCCCTCCAGAGTGGGATGGGATCATCTGCTGGCCAAGGGGCTCCCCCAGCCAGGAGGTGTCAGTGCCTTGCCCCGACTACATCTACGACTTCAACCACAAAGGCAAGTCTGGACAGAGAGTGACCTCACCCTGGTGACAATCCACGGAGCAGGGACAAGTCTGGGTCCTTCTGCTGCCACAGTGCTCGTTGCTGTCCCCAGGTCACGCCTACAGGTACTGCAGTGCCTATGGGACCTGGGCCATGGCTCTCAGCATCAACAAGACCTGGGCCAACTACACAGAATGTGCCCTGCTCTTCTCCTCCGAGAGCCGGAGCCACCAGAAGGTGACCTTGTTTGTCAAAGGTGCTGGGAAAGGGGTGTGGAGGGGGGCCAGGGGAGGATGAAGCTGGGGGCAGGGGCTCTTCCCTCTCTGCTCCTCACACCAGCCCTGCTCCCCCTGTGCTCTGGCAGGGAGGTGGAGCTCTGGCCTTCTCTTCCAGGAGGTGTTTGACCGCCTGCACCTCATGTACACCGTGGGCTACTCCATCTCCCTGGCCTCCCTCATCGTTGCTGTCTGCATCCTCTCCTACTTCAAGTAAGGAGAGGCCAAAGCCCCCCTTATGTGGGAGAACAGGAATCCATCCCATTCTCCATGCACACGAGCCTGGGGAGGGGCCAGCCCCCAAAGGAATGGGAACAACCCCAGACCCAACACAAACATCAGCCAATTTCCCAAAGCCCCAGTCATCCCCAGTGTGACCAGCTCCTGATCTCTCCACCCTGCTCCTGGACAGTGTGCACACCCCACTTGCTCCCAGATCTGGTTGCTGTGCCCAGACACCCCAGAGCCCACCCTGAGAGCCCCCATTCCCTGAGCCCAGCTGTGGTGAGTTGGTTGGGCAGCTGGGGTTGGTTGGTGCCACTTCCCTTCTCCACAGACGCCTGCACTGCACACGGAATTACATCCACGTGCACCTCTTCACCTCCTTCATCTGCCGGGCCCTCAGCATCTTCCTGAAGGACATGGTGCTCTACTCGGGCACGGCGCCCAGCGACGCCGACAGGACGCGCGAGGACCTTGGGGGTCCCCTGCCAGGGCAACGGGGACACCTGGCAAGTGGTGGATGGGGGGAAAGGGGGATTTAGGACCCCTAATGCAATGGGATGTGCTTGGGATCCTCCCAGGCTGGGGCTGTGCTGCTCAAGGGGAGGGGATGAAGGTCCACCTTTGGCTCTGCTCAGCTCCTCCCTGTCCTGGTGCCACACTAGAGACCAGAGCCACAGAGCACCTTGGCCTGTGCACTGGGAATACCTGTCCTGTGGGAAGGAGATGCTGGAATATCCCAGAGGAGATGCAGGTATCTGCAAGGAGAACATGGGGCACAGCTGGGTTTTGGTGACCAGAAAGCAAAAGCCACCAGGTTTTGCTTTTGGGGACCAGCCTGACACAGGCATCTCCCACAGGCTGGCTGCAAGGTGGTGGTGACTCTCTTCCTCTATTTTCTGGCCACCAACCACTACTGGATCCTGGTGGAAGGTCTCTACCTGCACAGCCTGATCTTCATGGCCTTCCTCTCCAACAAGAACTACCTGTGGGTGCTCATCATCATCGGCTGGGGTGAGCACAGACCCCAGCCCCAGCCAGGAGCTCTGGCATTGGCCAAGTGCCCAGGGAAGGGCAGTGGGATGCAGGAACTGGCTGGATCTGCAAAGGTGCTGCTCCAACCCTGCTCCTCTCTCTGTCCCTGCCCTTCTAGGTCTCCCTGCTGTGTTTGTGTCCATCTGGGCCAGCGTCAGGGCCTCGCTGGCAGACACACAGTATGTACACCCACCTTTGCCAGGGCCTTTGGGAAGAGTGCCTGCAAATGCCAGCAAAGTATCTGTGGGCACCAGAGCTTTTTGGAAATGAAAATTTTCCAAAAAGAACAACAGCATGGAACAGACATTCAAGGCTTGTTCATAGAATTGTCAGTAATGCAGAGCTATGGTGGTTTTGTTCTGCGTTGGGAGGATGGTGGATGTGGGTTTGCAGCATAAATTGATCAATAAACAGCACAGAGATGGATGCTAAAGGGCACATTCTGGAGTGAGGCATTTTAAAAGCTGAAAGGTCATCATAGGAACAGCAGGAGTTTGGGAGGAGGTGGCCAAGGAGCCCTCAGGAACTTAATGCTCATTTAAATCTGCTTTGCCCCACCATGATGGTTACAATTGCTTGGAGCTACAGCTCAAGATTTACACAAAGCCCAGCAAGGGGGTGGAGAGTGGGAGTTGGGGGTACTGGGGTGGTTGGGGGTACAGGGAACCATCCTTCCCAGTGGTGTCAGGTTTCTCCAAGGAGTTTCTGTACTGGTCTTCTCAGGTGCTGGGACCTCAGTGCTGGGAACATGAAGTGGATTTATCAGGTCCCCATCCTGGCTGCAGTTGTGGTAAGAATCCTGTGCATGAACCTCCCAATTCCTTTTGAGGAAAGAGGATTGATAGAGAGCAGAGCTGCTCACCTGTGGTTGCTGGAGTTTTGTCCCAGCCACTCCAGCACCCAGGGAGAGCCCAGAGGGATCCAGGGGCTCTGGTCCCTCCTGTCTGACCACAGCATCACTGCCGTGTCCCTGCCTGCACCTCACCCAAGGTCTGTGGCCTCAAGGGCTCCTTGGGCAGACCCCAGCTCACAGTGGGTGTCTCTTGGCAGGTGAACTTCTTCCTCTTCCTCAACATCGTCCGGGTGTTGGCCTCCAAGCTCTGGGAGACCACCACGGGCAAGCTGGACCCCCGGCAGCAGTACAGGCAAGTGCTGGCAGCACCACAGCCTCGTGTCCTGCCTGTTCAGCCAGGATGGCCCAGCCACTCCAGCACCCAGGGAGAGCCCAGAGGGATCCAGGGGCTCTGGTCCCTCCTGCTCTGACCACAGCATCACTGCCGTGTCCCTGCCTGCACCTCACCCAAGGTCTGTGGCCTCAAGGGCTCCTTGGGCAGACCCCAGCTCACAGTGGGTGTCTCTTGGCAGGGGAACTTCTTCCTCTTCCTCAACATCGTCCGGGTGTTGGCCTCCAAGCTCTGGGAGACCACCACGGGCAAGCTGGACCCCCGGCAGCAGTACAGGCAAGTGCTGGCAGCACCACAGCCTGTTCAGCCAGGATGACTCCCCGAGGTCGTGGAGGAGGAGCAGAGGTGTGGGAAGGGCTGGAGGAGTGAGGAAGGGTGGCAGGATAGTGGCAGCCAGCTCCTCTGGCAGCTCTGCTGGATTGAAGGCTGGCTCTGGAGTTCTGAGCTCTTCCTGCTCCCACCTCCAGCCTGGCCACTGTGGGGCTGCCCTGCAGGCCCTGGGGAATGGCTCTGAGGTCTCTCCTTTCAGGAAGCTGCTCAAGTCCACGCTGGTGCTGATGCCACTTTTTGGAGTCCACTACGTGGTGTTCATGGCCATGCCCTACACCGAGGTCTCCGGGCTCCTGTGGCAGATCCAGATGCACTATGAGATGCTCTTCAACTCCTCCCAGGTGGGCTGACACTCCCAGCATTGAGGGGCATTCATCCAGGGAGGCTCAGGCACCTCAAACTCCACCTCTTTTGGTCTCTTGGCAGGGTTTCTTTGTGGCTTTTATCTACTGCTTTTGCAATGGGGAGGTAAGTGGGAAGAGTGAGGAGCTAAGCTCCCTGTTCCAGCCCCTTTAGAGTCAGGGGAGGCAAACTGGCACAGCAAAAAGCTCAGAGCCACAGCAAAAAGCTCACATCCATCCCTCTCAGTAGGATTTGGAGGGAAAGAAGGGAAAGGAGAAGGGAAAGGGAGGGAAAAGGGCAAGGTAAGGCAAGGCTGTTTTGCTGTGTCCGGGCACAGCAGCCCCCTCTGCTCTCCCAGGTGCAGGCTGAAATCAAGAAGGCTCATTTGCGGCGGCTCCTGGCGCTGCACCTGGGGCAGCAGGCACGCCCCGGGAGCTGCTGCTGTACCGGGAGGGGCTGCCAGGCCCCCCAAAGCTGCAGCACCAGCCTGGCAGGGCGGGGAGCAGGGGGCACCCGGGGGCTGCTGCTGCCGGCCCGGCCCCGCCTGCCCTGCCCCGCGGAGGAGCTGAGCCACAGAGCCCGGGGCGAGCACACGGTGGACTCGACAGAGCTGACCCAGTGCCAGCCCAAGCCCAACAAGGAGATGGAGACGATGCTGTGAAGCAGAAGGTGGATTTCCTACCTGCAGATGTGCCTGGAAAGGTGCTGATCCTCACACTTCGGGTTCTGCTTATGCTGGCACGGAGAGCCAGGGCTGGGAGAGCAGCCAGAACAACCCAGCTCCCTTTCTGCCACAGCCAGCGTGCAAAGGGACCACGTACTCTCACTCCTCCTCCACCCCGGCCCAAAAACAAGCCATGAAACCTCATTCTCCTCCACGTGCAAGTAACTGATGTGATCCCTGTGCTTGCAAAGCCTTGAGTCTTCACCAGGAGACACCGCAGTGTTTGTTCCCACCCCCACAAGTGGGAGGTGACTTCTCCAGGCGGTCAAAGCCCATCCCCTGAGCCCCATCCTGCCTCGGACTCCCCCACCAGCCCCAGCTCCAGCCGGGGGAGCACGGAGTGGGGCTGTTCTGCAGCCCAGCCTGCCCTCCTCATCCTCTGCAGCTCGTGGAGGGAGTGAACACCAACACCAACCACAAACTGGAGCAGGAGGCACTGGGACAGGGTGGGATGAAGGAGGCAGGATGAACTTTATGCCTAGAAGAGTGCAGGGAACACTTGAATGCCCAACACTTCATCCATTACCACAAAGGCCCCTGCATGCAACTGTCGTGGCCCTGTCATCTCATTGAAGGCTAAGAAGTGAATAAAGAGAGTCTGTCTGGCTTGTTTCCATCCTTGTACTCCAGCCTGCACCCAGCAGTGGGGGAAAGGTTGGAACCCTGGCCCTGTTCCCAGCCAGGTCTGCTCTCCCTGCCCCTGCTGTGGACAGGAGCCTCAGCATCCCCCTGCCCTGCCTGGGAAAGCTCCTCACCCCAGGGAAAAGGCATTCCCAAGGAGCTGTGTAGATGGCAGGTAAATTAAACAGCATGGTGGTGATAGCATGGAGCATCTTCTTCCTACACAGCCCCTCAAGGCAGGAATTTCTTGCTAAAGACAGGGACCAGGTGAATAACTGTGTGCATTCCCATCTCTTCCAGTGAAAAGCTTTGGTGTTAAGTGAGTCATAGGGAACTGGAGGGACAAACAGCCAGGAGCCATGGCAGGGAAGGGCTCTAGGATGCAGTTTTAAAATCATCTCTGGGAAGGAATTAGTCTCTTTGGAAGACAGCAGCCCAGCTGGCACTGCAGGGCCAGATCCCCTCCCAGGGCAGCTGGAATGCTGCTCACACTGCGCCCTTGTTCTGAGGGCACAGACCTCACACAGCCCCGCAAGCTGACAGCTCTGCCACTGATCAATATTTAATCACTCTCTTCCCAAGGGGCTCCTGGAAGATGGGAGAGGGGTGAGGAATTCCAATAATCCTACAAGGAGCAGAGGGAAGTGTTAACAAGAAGGGAGAACCCCCAGCATGTGCCTCACATGGGGCTGGTTCCAGTGGCAGCGAGCTGGGATCAGGGAAGGGAGGGAGCAGCACCTCAGACTCTGGGGCTATTTTCACATTTTGTTTTGAAACTCCAGTCTTTAATTGCAGCAATGAGCCTTCAGGGTGAGAAGGGGAACACAACAGCTTGTAAAGCCCTGCCAGTCTGCCCTGAAACACCCTGGTCTTCACACAGAGCTCAAACCAGGGCAACAGACTGTGGGGAGGGAATTCTGGAACCTCCTGCCCAGAGTGTGGGAATTTTGGAAAATAGTTTAAAAAACTCCAGCAGATCACAGCTGGTTTCTGAGACGGCCCAAATAATCACATAGTGTCTGAACTGTAGCCAGTTCAGGTGTCAGTCAGACCTTGGGGCTGTTGCTGAGCTCTCCCTCCAGGCCTGCCCCTGACCCCATGAAATGAATCACATGTCCTGGGCTGTATCCTTCCCTCTTATAAAGCAGAGGAAAATCTATTCTCCAGGAGACCTTGAAGCTAAACCAGGGTTTGTGAAACATTTTGGGGTGAAAGATACTAAGAAAACCCACAGGAAGTATTTTATCAACTACAATCCACAACTTCTGGATCTCCAGACTGTCAGTTCTCCATTCGCACATCAGGGCAGCCAAAGGAAGAGGAGAATAAAAAGCACATGCTGCATGTTTTTGTACCAGTAATAAAACATTTACTAGAGCAAGCAGAAAGTAAATGCACAGCTGATAAAGAAAACATCACAATGTCACAAAACCCTGACAGCTTCTGGTACATCTTCCAGTGGAAACGAGCCAGCGGTGGGTGCTGACATGTCCCAACTGAAAAGTTCTTCCCTACCTTGTGGCAAAAAAAAAAAAAAAAGAAGTTAAAAAAATGGGAATACACACAATGAGTTAAAAATGGGCAAGTAAGATTTTACAGATTTACTACATGTGTCCAAAACAAGGCCAGATTTGAGCTGTTTCTTCTCACTAATTGTTTTCTGAGTTCTCCCTAAAGGCTTCTGAGCAACAGATCCCTGAATTTCTGAATGTTCTTCCTTTAGCCACACTTACTGGGGGGCTCCAGCCTCTGATTGTTGTGGTCTATCTACATTGTCTTCCCTTTTTTGTTTTTAATTTGAAGAAAGCACTCAACCCTCTCAGAACAGAGGGTGCATAGGCACAGCAGAGACACAGGTTTGCTATGCAGGCTTCCACCAGAATGAAGGATCTTCGAAAACAGAAGGTTCTTAAAAAAAATATCTGGGCAAAGGGATTGGAATTAAAGTACTGACCACAAACAAGCCAGGGAGTCCAACCTACACTACAAGTGAATTTGTGGTTTGCTGGGATGGAGAAGGATCCCTTGAACAGCTCCACACACAGCAAAATTAAAAAAAACCCAAAAAACAAAAACAACCAAAAAATGAAATCAACTTGCTCTGCCCCACCTTCAGCAAAGCAAATTGATACATTCTTAGTTGATGGGGAGAGAGGAAACGGGGAACCTGGAGACCAAATTATTTGGGGAGAATATGTGAAAAGGAGATGGAGGAAGAACTCACCATACTGACCAAACTGCTGCAAGATTAATGTCTAACAGGCAGGTCCTGAGCATCTCTAGGTGGACTGGACTGGTTTGTAAATGTGAACGCTGGTTAAGAAAAGACTAATTTATACTTCTATGGACAACAGTTTCTTAACGTTCCAAGGATGTGGAACAGCTTCTCTTTGTCAAGAAGATCTGTTTAAATCCAGCAGAGTCACTCGAGCACTGAAAGTTTCAAAGCAGAACCCAGGGAGCTTTATCAAAATGATTTCTTTCGCTAAGTGTTGTGTGCATGAATCTGTCCGCAGATGAACTTGCATGGGGGTTCTCATGGTTTCCTTCTCCTGCCCCAGCTGCTCAACAACCAGTTACCAGAAACCCCAAGAAATCCTCTGGAAAACAACACCACTACCTGCAGAGATTCCAGGCTGTGAACCCCCAGCCTTTAACTGTCCCACCGGCTCTTCTTCCGTTTTGGGGGCTCTGGGACAGCAAAACCATCTGTCTTGTTGTCCCGGCTGTTGGCCTCCTTCCTGTTCTCTCCATTCCTGCTCTCGCTGTTCCTCCCCTCGGTGCTGTTCCTGCTGTCACTGTTGTTGCGGTTGCCGCCCGGCACGTCGGTGAAGTGCCGGCCCTCGCCGTGGCGATGGACGTCGCCGTGCCGGGAGGGGTCACTGTGCCGGCCACCGCCTTCGCTGTGGCGCTGGCCCTCGTTGTAGCGTTGGCCCTCGTTGAAACGTTGGCCATCATAGCGTTGGCCATCGCTGAAGCGTTGGCCATCGTTGGGCCATCGTTGAAGCGTTGGCCCTCGCTGAAGCGTTGGCCATCGTTGAAGCGCTGGCCATCGTTGAAGCGTTGGCCCTCGCTGAAGCGTTGGCCATCGTTGAAGCGCTGGCCATCGTTGAAGCGTTGGCCCTCGCTGAAGCGTTGGCCATCGTTGAAGCGCTGGCCATCGTTGAAGCGTTGGCCCTCGCTGAAGCGTTGGCCATCGTTGAAGCGCTGGCCATCGTTGAAGCGTTGGCCCTCGCTGAAGCGTTGGCCATCGTTGAAGCGCTGGCCATCGTTGAAGCGTTGGCCCTCGCTGAAGCGTTGGCCATCGTTGAAGCGCTGGCCATCGTTGAAGCGTTGGCCCTCGCTGAAGCGTTGGCCATCGTTGAAGCGCTGGCCATCGTTGAAGCGTTGGCCCTCGCTGAAGCGTTGGCCATCGTTGAAGCGCTGGCCATCGTTGAAGCGTTGGCCCTCGCTGAAGCGTTGGCCATCACTGAAGCGCTGGCCATCGTTGAAACGTTGGCCATCATTGAAGCGTTGACCATCACTGAAACGCACAGCAAAATTAAAGCGTTGGCCATCGTTGAAACGTTGGCCATCGTTGAAGCGCTGGCCCTCGCTGAAGCGGCCACTACCGCCGCCGTCCCCTCGGCCACCACCGCCCTCTCCTCGGCCACCACTGCTGCCCTCCCCTCGGCCGCCACCACCACCCTCCCCTCGGCCACCACCACCCTCCCCTCGGCCACCACCGCCCTCGGCGCGCCGCGGGGCCTCTCCGTGCCGACTGTTCCGGCTGTCGTTGTACCGCTCCCTGACAGTGCCGCCGCCCTCCCGGCTGTTGGTGCTGGCATTGGCGCTGTTGAAGCCCTGTGCTCCGGGGCTGGGGAAGGAGGGGACGCTGCTCAGGCTGCCCGTGCTGGTGAAGCCGGGCACTCCCTTCGCCGCCGCGGTGGCTGCCATGGGGCTCTCGGCACTGGCGGCGTTTTGCTGCGCTGAACTCGTCGGGACGGAGTTCAGGCTCCCGGCGCTGGTCCAGCCACTGGCACCAGCAGCAGAGCTCCCAGTCTTTTGGTTATTTAAACTTGCAGCAACAAAGTGACTCTTGTACTGGGACTGCAGGAGAGACAAGAGAGAGCAGGTTTGGCTCTGTGCTGCCCCACAGAACACGGAGTCTTCGTGTGTTTACAAGACCACCTTGGATTTTGGGGCAACAGAATTCCTAGAAAAAGTCAGTCTTGGAGTGATTACATTCCTCCTGTGCTTATGGACACAGAGGCACCTCCTACCAGACAACACCAATAAGGGAATTCTTACATTGTGGGGTTAATTTTTACACTGAAGAGAAAGAGCTTCTGTTTCCCCTTTTGATTGCAATTACACTACTGCTGCAAAGAAACCTCCACAGAATCAAGCCCAGGTGCAGAATCCAGAAAGAGAAAGGAGCAAAGAGGCAGCAGAAAACAAATTAAGTTTGGCAAATTTATGCAAATGTGTTCAGTCCAGCCTGCACCTAATTCCACCATTCGGGACTGCCATGCTGAGTGTGCTCCAAGTGACACAGCCACAACCACCACCCTCAACTTCCCTGAAATACCAGGGCTGCTGCACTTTCAGGGGAGAAAAGGAGTCCCAGCATGGAACCAACCTGGAAAGCTGCTTTCATTGCTGTCAGCCTGTCCCCCATGGCCCCTGTGGATGGCTTGTAGGCCTCATAGTTGCTCATCACACTGTTGTTGTTTCCACGGTCCTGTGCAAAAACACAAAGGGCAACAGCAGAGGTTTATCTCACACAGACACACTCAGTTCAACCACTGCTCACATCTGTCCTGTCCCTGCACTCAGGAAGTACATCCACTAAGGGTGACAGACTTCTGAAGAGCCCTGAGCAGTGGAACAGTTTGCTCCACTGTTTTTTTTTTTAATGCCAAGAATCAGACTGGAAATGGCTGGAAATTTTGAAGTAATTTATCAGCATCTATTTTACAGCCTATTTTATGAGGAATCTCCAAACCTTCTGGATCATTCTAGCTCCAAAAAAAAAAGCAGCTCTTAACAAGAGAAGAAGAGCACAGGAGACTTTCACTTGAGATATATGATCCTAACTCTGAAAGATGCTGAGCTATGAGAAACTTCTAAAGCAGACACTGTAATCCAGTACCAATTTTTAAATTAAAGAGTAATCAATACTAAGTGAAAAAGGTCCAAGAATCTGTGAACAACCCCTTCAGCATCTCTACTTACAGTATTTTCTGAGCCCAGCCCGGGGCGTTCACGGTATCCCAAGCCACCACCACCAATATTCAGCTTCTTGCCCTTCCCTCCTTTAAAACGGGATTTCCGGAACCACGGATTCTGTAAGAGAAGGACAAGTGTTTCTCAACACAGGGAATAAAAAGCTTCACAAATGCATGTAATGAGGCTGAGAAAAAAGGCACACTGAGCATTTCAAAAGACAAATGCAAATACTGTTTTCCATTTAACCACACAGCTGCTGTAAGCAGTTCTGTCATGTGGGTCTGATGCTTTGAGTTACAAATGCTTTCTATGAAAACTAATTTTACACCTTCAACTCTCATTCAGGTTAAGGTTTTGGGGGTTTGCATTCTAATAAACCCAGGAATAAACACAATTTCCAATGCCATCACTTGGGAGCTCTGCTCTTGCTCATACTTTGGTTTCACTGATTTAGCCCAGTGCTTGGCTAAGGAGAAATGAGGGTCTGTCAGCAAAACTTTCTGTTCCAAGCAGTGACCAGGGACTGTCAGCCCAACCAGACCTGCTGTTTCCAGGTGGTTAAATAATAGCTGGCTGCACCTCTTTTTATGCCCTACAATCCCTCCAAATATGAATAAGTCAATTGGCTTCCTACATGCTCCTCTCAAGGCAGTTAGGGGAGCTCTGCCTCATTAATTCTGTCCCTTCTGAAAATGCTGCCTTTGTCACAAAAAGTATTTACTTTTGGCAGCTGCTGTCCAAGCTACTTGCTAATGTGTCCACAGGCCTACTAATCCATCTCTGAATCTGGGAGTTGCCAAAAAGTCCTGGGCTCTCTTGCAGCTATACAAGCAGCAAAAGACAAGAAATTAAAGAGTTGATAAGTTCAGTGGCACAAGCAGAATTGCAGCAGCTACCTGTCACACCTATATATAGCAAACCTGCCAGAGAGCACTGCCAAGCAGGTGGAATGATCAAGCAACAATCCTTTCACAGAGGGAACGTCCCTGTAATTGTTTTCTAGTTTAGCTTTCAACTAAGCTGCATCCCCCAGGTGCCTGCTATAAATCTGACTGTAATGAGACACTGGAATGCTCTGCTGGCATCAGCAAATTACAGCTCCTAATTTCCTAGGCAGTGCCTGGCCCCAAAATAGATCATATACTGTGTTACAAAATCTTCATGGATTCTTTCAAAGGCCATTGAAACCACTAGGAAACCTACTTTAAATCAGGACAGATCCCCAAAAGGTCACTGCAAACACGTGATGGAGCCAGCAACACGAGCTGCCTGATTTTGCGCCGAATCTGGAGCGACACTTCCTCACCTCCACTTTTGCTGGTTCATACCTGCATTGCCAAATCCAGCAGCTCTTTGGAGACGTGCTGGTTGGCACCCTCCAGGTTTCTGACGAGGTCACCAGCGAAGTTGCTGTCCTTGGGGGTCAGCAGAGTGTAGGCCACCCCCTTCTCCCCGGCGCGGCCGGTGCGGCCGATGCGGTGCGTGTGCGTGTCTATGTCCCGAGCCACGTCGTAGTTGATGACAGTCTTGATGGAAGGGATATCCAACCCTCGAGCTGCAAGAAAGAGCAACGTGGTGGGAAGTGTCATTACCCCCAATTAACTCAGAGCAATTCCTCTGGTACCCTGCTCTGGTCCTGCAGGCAAAAGGAATGTCAGCTGATGAATGAAGAGCAACCACTTCCTTAAGACACAGCTTTTCCTTCTGTATATTAAAAAATGTCAGGCTGTAATTTAGGTATCATTAAAAGAGACTAATAATAACCCCCCTTGCCAATGCCATGTACTGCACAGGCACACAGTGAGACTCTTGGGGGTGTCTGTGCAGGGCCAGGAGTTGGGTTCCATGCATCCCTTCCAGCTCAGGATATTCCTCTGTTCTGAAAAGCACCTGGAGCACAGTGTCCTGCAGGTGCAGAATCCAACCTGGTTGCCTTCCACTGAACCACGCTTGCCTTTCTGCTATACCCACAGCTTGTCTGAGCTGCTTTCCAGAAGGTCACGTACCTGCCACATCAGTAGCTACCAGGATGGGGATGCCCTTTTTCTTAAATTCCGAAATGACTTTGTTCCTCTCGCTCTGGTCCATGTCCCCATGGAGCAGCCCCAGGTTATGATCCTCCTGCTTGAGGTTATTGGCCAGCTCCTCTGCGTTGGCTTTCTTGGTGACGAAGAGGAGGACGCTGCCGGAGGACGTGAACTCCACCAGGCGCCGCGTCAGCCAGTTCCACTTGCTGGGCCCCGAGGGGAAAATCTCCACAATCTGAGTGACATCTTCATTTGCCTAAGGGGACAAATGTCCTCGGAGTCAGGAAGGTGGGAGCAATACACAGAGCTCCCACACACTCTGCATCACAGTTAATAGAGTGCAGCTTACAGCACTACCTGCAAGTTTTCTCTGAAAGATTTCATTTTTACACATTTTAATATTATATTCAAGGATGATACTCCCATTACATAGTAATAGTTTAGATCAATGAATAGAGGCCCTGTGATTGAGCTGTGAATGCTGGTGCTTTCCTTAAGCAAAATCAAGGAAATTTTTTCCCAGAAAGAAGGGACTTCAGGCAGTCATTTCTTTTGTTATAAAGGGATCTGATGTAAAAAAAAAATGCAGAGAACTGGTTGAAAGAAGGATGTTCTGAAGACATCTTGTGAAATTTGTGAAGTTTCAATATATCATTAGCAGAGTTTATATCTGCCCACTTCATCAGCTTCCTACCAGATCCCAGCCTGCTGACAGTTCAGCTGTCACTGTCAAGCAAGTCCAACATCAACATTCCCATGTAAACTATAGGACAGAGATTTTAACTTTCAAATTCTTCACTGCAGAAGTTGCAATGGCTTTGTTTATGCTTTTGAGATAAAACTGAAAGATACAACCATTGATTCAGCCTAATAACAAAAATAAACCACCACATTAATGTTCTACTCCTTGATGAAACCTCCCAACACTACAGGAATATTTGTTGGTGGAAAGGTCAACAAATAAAAATAGAAACCCACTATTTCTAAAACTTTCTATTTTTGCTAAGCACAAATTATTTAAAACTAACTATAAATTATGATTCCTGCAGTTTAACTTAAACTTCAGAGAACAGAAACAGAACAACTCCCTGCTCTGAGTGTCTCACAAGTATGATGGAGTTACCTCTCCAATGTCTCCCTGCACAACCCGAATTGGGTCGATCAGAATATCCCGAGCCAACTTCTCAATCTTCTTACGGAACGTGGCACTGAACAGGAGGGCTGCAAGAGAAACAGGCTTCAAACTCCTCGAAGTAGAAACTTCCTTTCAGAACTGTAAAAACACTGCACAGATGTTGTGAAGGAAGACCTGGATTCCTGATGTCACTGAACTGAAGCTGAGGTTTTATGGGTTCTAATAGAAATTACCAGCCACTGTTAGAATACCATGAAATGGAAACACAATTCATAGCATCTGAAATATTGATACTACAGGGCTGTGAACTTTCTCTCATGGCAGCTCAGAACACTGAATTTCAAGGCATATGAACATGAATTCAGCTAATCATCTTTGCTCTGGGTGCAGTCGGTGGAGGGATTACAGAGAGATGAGTTGAATGCCCACATGTCACAACTGCTCCCTCCCAACAGCCCACGCTGAGAATAACACCAGTGGACTTTGGCACAAGTCTCCTGGTGAGGCTGTGTCCAGAACTGGAAATCCAAGCCCTGCTCCAGACTCACTGTTTACTCACTCTGTCTGTCAGGACGTACGTGGCTTGCGATTGATCTGACCTGGTACTCTGCAAAGGAGAAGAAATGCTCTAATCAACCCTGTAAGCTCATTGTTCAGAAAAACTAAGTCAAAATGCAAATTCATTGCTTTATTTAACATGTAATCACAGAAAGAATGAGTGCTTCTCACTCACTATTTAATTTTACAGACCCTCCTAAGCTGGGACTGGGCACTACTGCTTTCCAAAATAATGACTTTGATTCAGTACTCACCAAACCCCATATCAAACATTCTGTCAGCTTCATCAAACACAAGGTAAGTGACTCTCTGCAGGTTTGTAGCTTTCTTCTTCACATGATCAATCAGACGACCCTAGTAAGAAAAAACTCCAGCTTTTTAAAGCACCTTTAAAAACATGTTAATATATACAACCACCATCCTGACTTACAGCAGAAAACATCTCAAGGCTTCAGTCTAGAATTAAGTGTCATAGGAACAGATTCTTACAACTTTTTTGAGCTGAGCAGTGCAAACCCCTGGTTTTGGTGGCCACAGGTACTCACTGGTGTGCAGACCACGATCTCTGCCCCCTCCTGCAGGGCCTTGGCTTGCTCCCACATGCTGCCTCCTCCGTACACGGCCACGGAGCGCAGGTTGTAGGCCTTGCCAAAGCGCTTGCACTCGGAGTGGATCTGAGGGAGTGACACAGACACAGCACAGCTCACGTCAGACAGCTCTGAGGCAACACACCCACCCTGGAAATGAGCACGGAGCCCGAAATGCACTCCTCAGCTACTGTCTTAATGGAACAATTCCAAACTCCTCAGGGGTGAATACTTCAACACATGTGGATAATTTCCAGTAACTTGGCAAACCTACTTGGGCATCCAATATTAATTTAACCTGCAGGCTCTATCCTTCTGCACATACAATTTGTCACAATGCATGCACAGCATCCTAAAAATAATATAGGAGCACGGTGCAAAAATATAAAATTTTAAGTTTGTCACGATTCTTTAAGGCAACAATGGTAAGACAGAGCTGTGAGCTGGACCCAGGTTACTCATGCACAAAGTAGTTTTTTCAAATACTTTCCTGAGGTTATCTGATAATTTCTGCCAAGAGCTTTGCCTTCTTCTCCAAGCAGACTGGCTGGTACATAGAGGAATGCTACACACCTACCTGCTGGCAGAGCTCCCTGGTTGGGCAGACAATCACTGCAATGGGACCATCCCCTGGTTCAAGCTCCTTCTGATCCATGATGTGGATCAGCATTGGCCAGATGAAGGCGGCTGTTTTCCCACTTCCAGTCTTGGCTATCCCAATCATGTCTCTGCCACTTAGTGCCACTGGAACACCCTAAAAAGAAGGAGGTTCTAAGCCCACATTATGCCCAGTCTTGCACATCCTTGTGCTGGACAGTACAGGAAAACTTGGGTAGAGAGGAAAGGCCAAGACAAAAAACCATGAACTTCTCATACATTTCTCTAGGCAAGAGACATCACTTGAATGTTCTTCACTCACCAAAAAAAAAAACAAACAATGTAAGAGGAATATGGATATATTTACAGTGGTCATTCAACAAGAAAAAAAGTGGGCAAACTTCTATTTAAAAAATACCAAAGCCATTTTTCTAGAAAAACCCACTCTGCAGGCAACTAGAATTGTATTTATCTTCTCCTCATGTGGATGAGGGAGCTTTGCATGTGTTGCTTTAGTTCTCTTTACAGGTTTGAGAAGTAACAACACTTACCTGACATTGTATTGGAGTGGGTTGGGTATACTCAGATTTCCTAATCTGATGCATAAGTTGCTCATCAAACCCAAAATGAGCAAAACTACTGCCAGGCCTTGGAGGAGCAGCCCCGGAGACCTTGGAAAGAGAAAAAGATCTTTGTTCATGAACAGTGAGACAAAAACAAAGAGCAATCTGTTTAAAAAAAAAAAAAGGTCTCTCTGCCTCTGGAAAATCTGGAAAAGAATTATACTTTCTGAGTGGACATTAAATTTAACTGGTGAAAATTCCAGATGTGTTGTGTAAATAAGACCTTCAGGTATAAACATTTAATTATATGTCAATCAACATGAGCTACTAAACATTGTTTTTACCTCCTTGTGTCTAACTGGTGATCTACCCCAAATAATTCCCTTCACAGAAGGTCACCCCAGTAATATGTCAAAAATGGCAAAGAACTAATTTCTGCATCTATTTCCAGTTTTAACTCCTAGCTCTGGAGGTCTTTAGCCCACGTAGCATTCATCACTGCCCACTTTCACAAATCCATAGGAGACTTGCAAGAAATCAACGTCACTGCAGGTGTCTGACAGGACTGGATTGAAAAGCTGGAGTTCCCAGTGAAAATCTTCATTTGAACTAAGATAGCCCAATGCTGCGAGGGAGATAAAAGCTGCTGGGAGGGCAGTTTTGTGTCCACTTACCCGGAGGTTCAGCTTGTGCCGTAACTCCACCACCTGCTGCGGGGTCAGGCTGGTGATCTCCTCGTGCTCATCATAGAAATTTTTCTCAAATGGTGGATATTCAATCTGCAATGTAATTAATTCATTACTCAGTTAGTCCAGACTCAAGATTCCTTTTTTTTTTCTGAAGTTCTTAATTGTCTGCCAGAACATTTGCTTAAATGAAGCCATTTCAAGGAAATTTAGTATGACTTACCTAAGAAAGCACTGCAATATTACAGGAGCCTCCTCAGCTCCTGCTTTCTGGAATGCCTCAAACAGAACAGAACAGAAGAGAAGTGCCTCCTACCTCTGAATGGTCAATAGGTGGAAGAGGATCAATGATTTTTTTGGATGGTGCAATCGGATTCCCGTCACTGTCATACTCCAGGTTATCCTCTTCCTCCTCCTGCACCACTCCAGCAGTGGGGTTCTCTGCCATGTAGCGAAAATATGCTTCCTGCAGCAAAACAGAGCAGCAAACTCACACACCATAGGATGCAAAAGCACTTCTGCTGGTTGAAGGGATGTATGTGCTAAGTGGCTGCTTGCTTTCACAGCCACCACTGAGGAAAAAGGTAACTACTTTCACTAGAACTGATTCTTCTAATAAACACCAACAGATACGTCCTGAAGGACAAGAAGTACAAATGAAGAAAACAACTCCAGGGTCAGCTACACCACAAAATGCTCCTAAAAGCCAAACTTCTCTTGTGTCTGCTCAACAACTCCTTCTACCAAGTTTTGTTGTTTAACAGAAGGATCTATTCTTATTTCCACATGAACAGAGCACAAAGAACAAAACACTGTAGGTTTCTAACCAGAAAACACATTGTAACTAAGCAAATGATATTGATTTTTTTAAACATGCTATGCCAAAGATAGTTGCTTTACTTCCCCTAACTAGAGTTCAGGAAATTAAGAGATATCTATTTTTCATTGAGAGAGTCAACAACAAATGTGAAAGAAAGTATTTCAGAAGAGTCCTTCAAGACAAGCCCGAGTTAAGACACTGTCACCCTGCCACATGCCATCCTCACAGCTCACAAAGATGTTTGTGTCTCTCAGATTTTCACTGGCACACCAGTGTGAGGCTTTCTCATAGAGAAAACACCAGTCTTGCTTGACTTGAAGCAAATATTTAAGATCAGATTTGTAAAGCAAGGCTCAATTACAAATCTGCTCATCTGGCTTTTCCATTTTCCTGGCCAATTATTCCTCAGTCACAGAGCTATGCCCACAACACACTTGAACAACAGCTGCCCCCAGGCATGAAGTCACCTCTGCTCAAACTCTGGCACAATTACACCCACCACACTGGAAGCAGAGGCCTTCAAGGCCAGACAACCCTGCCAAGCTCTGCATTAATGCAAGTAACACAAGTGTTAGTAACTACAACTCAGTAGGAAGGTACATTTTGAAATACAGTTTTTCCTCTTTATTATTTCTGCTACAGTGATACTTATAAAGCTCAATGAGAACTGGAGCTCCTCTGAAAACAGGGATCAAAAAGCCTGATTCTTGCCCTGATCAGACCCCACATTTCACTGCAAGGAGCCTCCACAGCCTCTCCCTGGTGTCCTCTGGAGCTGATGGTGCTAATGGCAGTGTGTAAGATCCTCAGGCACTGAACAATCTCTACAGCAAAGTTCAAACTGACTAAAAGAAATATTCTTCAGTGAATGCAATTGTCTAATATTCTTCTTAAAACACCTGGAAGGGTAGAGACAGCAGGGTAACCACTACAGCTTCCTGCTGAATTGTCCGGATACTGCACACGACACTGGAATTTTGTTTGTCCCTAGCAGTTAGGTGGTTGGAGAGGGAAAGTTAAAAAATACAAAACAACAAAAAAGAAGATAGAAAGACTGCATAGGAACTCACTTGGTCATCTTCCTCTTCAATGTCATCTCGAATACCCCTGGAAAAACAAGCGGAGAAAAACTTCCCTGCAAGTGTTCCACAGACTCAGCTCAATAGTTTCATTTGATTAGTGCTGAGCTCCAGGTTTTGTGGAAGACACAACACTATCAACTTGGCAACATTTATATTCCCAACCCATGGAGTTTTCACATCTGGTGCCAACCATAGCAGTGACCCTGCAAAGACTTCTCTTTACTTCTAGTACTGAGACTGAAAGATTAGGATTCCATCTTCCCAGCAGAAGCCACATCAAAGATCATCCTGGTCTAAGCTCTTGAGGCTACAGAAGTCCCATAACTGAAGAGGAATATGAGCCAGGAAGTGCAAATCCAGTTCAGAACTTGCCCAGGTGGTGATTTGGATCCGGTGCTCTGTGTCAGGACCATGTATAATCTGATCAACCCCGTGCAATGTAACTTCTACCAATACATCTGACATTTCTATCAAGAATCAACAGCAGAATTCTTTTCCTTACTCAAAACAAATAGATAAGCTGCACAAATTTAAACTGTTTTAAACTCCAAATGTAGTACCCCCATCACCATGTGCTACCTAATCTATCAGCTTTAATGGCTAAAACCTAGCCCAAGTTTAGAAGAGCCTCCAGTAGTCCAGGTACAGCAGCACTGACTTATTCTGCTCACATAAATGCAATTTTAAGCTAAACCATTCTGATCTCTCCAAGGGTGTGGGAAGCAGAAAAACCATCCAGGCTGATCTGGAAAGTGGCAGAGCACAACGTGTTGCCCCGATTTCTGTGACCTAGAAAGGTTTCTGGCATGGAATAACTCTCAGCATTGTTGCAGCCTGCCATGGGATGCTGCCATGGATTCTTCCCTATTATCCTATTTTTACAGCACAAATGGTTACCTACAGCATCTCATCACAAGTTATTGATGCTTATTAGGTATATACTACATTGCCTAATGAGAAACCATCATCAACAAAATGCACAGGAATTCTCTGAGCACCACACAAGGCATGGGAATGATAAAAGAGAACTTACTTAACGTTCTTTTTTTCTTTGTCTTTATCTTCAAGTCTCTTCATGTCTCGAGCAGCTTGATCCTGGCAGGTCATAAAGTTGTCACATGTTAAAAAGACCAAGGTGGTAAAACATGGAAGGGAAAAATGTTCCTGAATAATTAAACCATTATGTCACAGAGACAACACTTATTGGACTAATCTTTGTCTTGTTCTGTATCTGATTATGGTAAATAAATTCTCCTACTAGTACCTTTGAATTTATACACTACTCTAAGCTTGTGACAGTGTTATTGAAAAATAAATTCCCCATATTCCTCCTGAATCCAACTAATAACAGAACTGTTAAAAATCAGCTCATCATAAATACAAACAATTTCCATTTAGGTAGTGAAAAACACAGAAAACCTTAGTCTGATATTCAGAAACAAGCAGAGCTCTATGTTGCATTGTTCTGACATCCTCAAAGCAGTTAAGTAGTTAAGTTATTGTAAGTCACATCCACTCTCTGTTTATCAAATCCATTTTTGAGGTCTAACACCATCCTACATAAACCCCAAAGTTAAGTGTCATTTTGCAGCTGCCAAAGCCCTGAGTGACATCTGCTGCCCCTGACTGCACACAGGGACAGCCACAGCAATGAATAAACATTCCCCAAGCTGGCTCTTGCCTCCACTTCAGCCATGAATGCCTCCAGAGGATCATCATCGCTGTCAGAGTCTGCTGATTTGGAATGGAACTGCTGCCGAGTGGGGGAATTCTCTGCAGGAATGTAGGGCAATTCCACATTGCTGGAATCTTCCTCTTCATCCTCAAAGTACCTGAAAAAAGGGAACAACAGCCCAGTCAGCACATGGCTTACAGCACTGTGCTGCCTTTCATGGTTTCTGGTTGAGTCAAGGTACCCACATGGACAAGAGAAGATGCTGAGATTGATTTATTTACAATTTTTCATGTTAAAACTTCAAAGCAATGGCAGGGCAAAGAGATATCATAAAATTGAGTCTCTCTTCATCTTTCTTGTAGGCTCCCTTCAGGTACTGGAAGGGACACAATTAGATCAGCCCCAAACTTCTCCAGGCTGAATAATCCCAACTTTCTCTATCTTATTTAGGCATTCATGCAGCCAAGAGAAGGGTTAGTAAAGAACTGTGGAGATCAATGTTTCCCTGTGCAAAAGACACCCAAATTTATCCTACTTGGCTCCAACTCTGAGAAGAGCAAAGTGAATAAAATATGTTCTCAAGAGGGGAAAGCTGGAGGAGGAAATCTTTTGCAGGCTACCATAGCATCTCACAGTCTCCTAAGTATATTATTCAACATTTATTTATATAAATGTCACAGATACTTCCCCCAACCTCAGAAACACAAAGCCATTAAAACCCAGAGCTACATAAACACAAGAAGTGGCTGCACTTACGCGTTCTCCTCATCAAAATTGGCCCTCTTTGAGCCAATTTTGTAGAAGGAAGGCAGCTGAGGAGGCCCCGACTTGGCGAACGCTGCCGAGGAGCCGGCGGTGCCGAAGGCGCTGTGGGACTGCTGAGACAGCTTGGGCTCCTCCTTCTTGCCAGGTGTTATGGCAAAGCCACCAAAGCCAAAGCCTCTCTTCGTGCCAGGTCCACCTTTATTCCAATTCATGATGCCCCCGATGTAGCTGTTAGAAGAAGAAAAGACAAATTAATGCTCTGATTCGGGCAGTTAGGGGTAATTGTTGTGATTGTTCTTGTTAGTTGATCACTTCAGTCATGACACAGGCACTTGTGGGACTCTGAGTGACAAGAGTTCAATCTGCTTCCCAAAAAGGATGGGGCTCTGGTCTTTTGACAGAAATATGAACATACCCACAATTCCAAAGAAGAATAAAAACAAAGTGGTTGTGTTCCAGAACAGGTCATGTCCCTCAAGGATTACTGAAACCCATTTAAGATGTTACCTGTGCTGTTTGCAGTCTAAGACAAACAAACCCAAGGCCAGAACTTTGAACACCAGGAGGAACAAGAGCTGAAAAGGCAGCTCAGTGCATATTTTGCATGCCCACATTGTCCCATCTGTAAACGTTTCATGGCCTGTCAGTGCCTCACTCCTGAACCCAGCAACCTCCAGAAAATGGGCCCAGAGCAGCACAAGGCCGTGTGTGAGCCAAAATCCAACTGCCTCTGCCTCTCAAACCACCCTCAGATATACACAATCTCTATTTCACATATTTATATGCTCCCCATCTCTGTTTTTCAAACAATATTTTAAACACCCCACATAACAGTGTCTGCCCAGAACTCAATTTTCTACGATGATGACTGAACTGATATTATTATATATTAATATAATATTCACAGTTTCCATTCTTGAATAATTTAGTAATTTACATGGTCAAGCAAACCATACCTGTAAGGCAGCAAAGAGAGCAAGACACCCACTGCTCTCCAGTGCATTTAACTGACTGTCCAAAGGCTGCCAGTCTTATTAAACAAATCCTCAATCTGAGAATCTTCAACAAGATCAGAACTCAGTGGCAAAAAAAACCACCTTCAAAACAAACTGAAGGTAAATAGTGCAGCCATTCCCTGTGCTGAACATTTACCAGCTTGGGGCTTGCTCAATAAACCTGAGAGCAAAGCTCAGTAGTGGATTTTGGGGGAAACCCTGTGTTCAGCTCTCCATGAGTCCTGTTTTCCCTCTTGTCTGACACCCTGCAGCTTTTACACCTGCGGATCCGTGGCACTGGCAGACCAAAAAGCACAACAGAGGGGAGAGAGGTGGAACCCCATTTCTGCTGCCACAGCACAGTGGGGATCTTTGAAAACCGCTAAGTTAAAATCTGATTGTAAGAACCCTTCCTCACTGCACTTATCCACCTTTCCCCCCCTTCTGCTAGCTCAAAAAACGAGGCGAACCACTTTTTTATTGGCAAAAGCACAAAGCACGGTCAGCTCGCCCTGCAGGGAGAGGCTCCCACAGGCAAACCCCGGCGGCTCCGCTGCGGGAGGGAACTCGCGGGGCACGGAGCCCGCCCGCGGCGCCGGGATCCGCGGGCACGGCCGCCACGGGGCCCGGCCGCTCGCGTTCCACGGGGACCCCAGCCCGCCGGGATCGCCCGCCGCAGGGCACGGCAGGCACCGGGGCGCGNTGCCGCCAGCCATAGGCCCCGCAGGGCGGCGGGGGAGGCTCCGCCGCCGTGCCCAGGCCGGCCCCGCCCGCCCGCTCCCTCAGCGCCCCGCACTCACCGCAGCCGCCGCCGCCGCCACTTCCCCGGTTACCGGGCCGGGGGGTGGGGACGCACGCACCGACGTGCCCACGCACGGTGCGTCAGTGACGCGCGGCCCGGCGCAGGCGCAGCGCCCGCCGGTGAAGCGGCGCGGAGTGAGGGCGGCGGGAGCGGAGCCCAGAGACGGTGAGGTCAGCGGCGGCACCGGGAGCGCGCTGCTCTGCCGGTGGTTCTCGGGTGGTTCCCGCAGGGCTGGGCTGGGCTCGCCCCCTGTCCCCCCCTCACGCGTGTGTAGCGCACGCCCCCGCACATGCGGCGGGGCCCGCAGTGCGCAGGCGCGCCGGTGCGGCGGGCGCGGAGCGGAGCTGAGGGCGGGCGCCGGGCCCGTGACTCAGGTAACGCTGCCGCGGCCCCGCCGCACCGGACACCCCGCTCCCACCTCCCCTGCTCGCCCCCTCCGCGGAGCTCCGCACCGGCAGGGTCCCCGGGAGCGGCAGCCCGGCGCGGAGGGCACCGGGCGTGCGCGGCCTGTGCTGCGCCCCGCGGGGCGGCAGATCGCTGCTTTGATCTTGTTCACCTTGACTCGTGTACCGGGAAGGAGCTGGGAGCACCGAGGGTGGTGTCCCCGCTTGGGGCGGGGGTCACGGTCAGGGCCCGACCTGCTGGGGACGGGCGCTAATCCAAAATGTGGCACCGAGCTCGGGTCTGGGCTCGGGATCTACCGAATGTGAATGCCCTGCACAGGCAGCAGCAGCAGGGCTTGCCTTGGGATTTTGGAAGGAGTTTCTCTTGCCAGTGGGGTCAGGGCAGCCGGTGTGGAGATGGGAGAATGGATCGGTTCCTCCGGCAAGGGAAAGCCGGTGGCGAGCGGGTCGTGCAGGGCCTGCCGAGGATGTTCTCCTTCCTGGAGCTTGAATTTGGAAGCCGTTCTGACACATTGCTGACCCCAGCTCTCACCCACCTGTGGTTCAACTGTATCCTTCAAATTGGCTGCAGAAGTTTATTTTGTGTTAAGCTGTTTGGAATTGTCAGGTCTTCTGAAGGTGGATGTGCTCAAATAGTTTTGGAGTTCTTAATGTGAAATGTTAGAGTTTGGTCGAGCAGGTGGCTCTGTTGTCCTGTTGTTTTTTACAGCGTGTAAATTCTGTCCTATTGAAATTGTATTTTGGGGGTTTTTTTCCTGCTTCAATTCACATAAAATTGTGACGCTCCCACACAATGTTCCGAATTCCTGGGCTCGGCCTTGCTGAACTTTCCATCCTGATTAAGGTTCTGTGCCCGTGTTCTGCGCGGGTTTTTGCTGGAGTGAGGAGTGTTTGACAAAGGTGTTTATTTTAGTCGTCCTTGTCATTCATAGCAGTGGGTTCCCTGCATGAGGCACTCAGAGGAATGCTGGTCAAATTTAGAAACAAATCATTTCTATTCTAAGTTTGTGAGGGAACACTCTGATTAACATTCAGGTTCCCACTCGGATCTGGTTGCGGGAGGAGTAAAATGAGCCTGGCAGCAGAGCCTGATGCAGCTGATCCTCTGTGCCTGGAAGTGCAGCTGCGGGGTTGTTGCTGCCTTTTTTGGACCTTGGAGAAGGTGCTCCAGTCTGAAGGGGATGTTGGGACTGTTTTGAACTCAAGCAGAAGAGACAGGAAGCTGAGGGCAAAACAAGGGGAGCTGACAAACTCTGCAGGGTTCTGGCTGATGTGGGGAGAGCTCTGGGCTCCTAAGCCCCAGTTTACTCCTTTGTTCTGGAGAGTATATCTGTCCTCTTCCTTTTTTGGCACAACTTCCAGCAAAAGGTCTTTGTCTCTATGCAGAAATCATGAGGGGACACTGTGGGAACTTAGTTTTGAGTGTGCAGCCTAGAAATTCACAGACGAGCACTTTTGGACTAGCAGAGGCTATCAGAGCATTGCTGTTTAAATGAACCAAGTGCATTTTAAGATTTACTGCTGCTGTTTCACATTCAATGCTCCAGCTGTGCCTAACTGCTAATTAATAACAACTGTAGATATAGAATGTGGTCTTGGAAGTGAGCTGGCAGAGCTGGCTGGGAGATGCTGTTGGAGGGTCAGTTTTGTAGCAGAACATCCCTGCTTTCCATCTCAACAGTGTGGCCAGATGTGAATTTGCTGCTGCCACAAACAAGAGTCCAGAACCTCTCCTTCAGAGCTATTTTGTTCTTGTACCAGTGGTCACTTTCTTTATAGAGAAGATAGCAAGATCAGGCACGGGTTTATTTCTCTCTCTGGTCTGACTCAGTGTTTTCACATTGTGCACTGTGGGTTGGGGGTTACTGGAGCTGTGATATAACAGGACTGACAAGGACTTTTTGCAATGATTGATTTTTTTTTCCCAGTTAAAATGAAGAATTAAGGACTTTTTGCAATGATTGATTTTTTTTCCAGTTAAGATGAAGAATTTATATATTTTTATCGCTGTCCTGTTCATCCCATGGGGCTTTTCTTTGGCAAAGTATGATGAATTTGAGGATGGAGATGACATTATGGAATATGATGATAATGACTTTGCTGAGTTTGAAGATGTGAGTGAAGATACAGTCACAGAATCTCCTCAGAGGATCATCACTACAGAAGATGATGAAGAAGAAGCCACTGTAGAGCTTGAAGGTCAGGATGAAAATCAGGAAGACTTTGATGATGCAGACACACAGGTAAGGCCTTGTCTCCTTCCTCAGTGTTTTCTAATAGTGTCTCTGCACCTTTCTTTCTCTTTTTGGCTTTCACTTGCTGGGCTTTGGATTTTCATGCTGTTTGTGATTTTATCCTTTAGGAAGGTGACACCGAGAGTGAGCCATACGACGATGAGGAGTTTGAAGGGTATGAAGAGAAACCAGATGCATCTCATAGCAAAAATAAAGACCCCATAACAATAGTTAATGTAGGTATAACTGTTGATCCAGTGTCTGCTTGGAGTTTCATCACTTATTTTCTTAAGACAGTATGCCAGGAATGTCTCTGGGGTCCTAAACAATGAACCCAGTGTGTTTTTAGCTTGTCTGTGGCTTAAGTGTCAGGTTGGAACTTGTCAGCTTGGTTGGTTTTTGAAGCCAAGCTCTCTGCACACCCTGCATCACCTTTTTGCCTCCCAAAATAGTTTTTCACAGAATGATCAGGTGCTCAAGGTCTGCCTTTCTATTACCCCTGAGTTCTCTTTTTAGGTGTTATAGCTGACCTTGGCAGTGAAAATTAACATTTGGGCACTTTTATGACTCTGAGGTGGCAAGGTCAGGAAGGCTTCCCTGCTGGTCCATGGAGTCCGTGGCTCTTGCTGGCATCCTGAGAATGTTCCTGGGCATTGGGTGTTTGGATTTGCAAAGAAGTTACGTGATGATCAGATAATGCTGTGATGGGCAGGGTATCAAGCTCAAATGCTCAGTGAATTGAAGTGCTGGACTGTACTCTGAGGGATGTGTGGTAGCCCAGGCTCACTTGGAAGTGAGTACTTTTTTCCTATTAAGCAGGTATTTTGGGAATGCTGTTATCAGTTGTTCCCTGTATGATTACTGTGCCCCAATAAGCCAAGTGCTTTTTGTAGGTTTAGCTCTCTCCTGTTGCCTTGGTGGAGCTTATTGCTCCACCAAGGGGATGGAACTTCACTACTCTGTTTCCCAAATTTTTGTGTGTATAAAATCCACTTGTTCAATATGTAAATCACAGCTTCTGTTCCCTTACACAGGTCCCTGCTCACCTTCAAAACAGCTGGGAGAGTTACTACATGGAGATCCTGATGGTAACAGGTCTCCTGGCTTACATCATGAACTACATCATTGGGAAGAACAAAAACAACCGCCTGGCTCATGCTTGGTTCAACACTCACAGGGAGCTGCTAGAAAGTAACTTTGCTCTCGTTGGTGAGTTCCATAATGACAAGGATCTGGTTTTAGTATTGAATAAAGCTGGGTTTAGACTGGCATTTAGGATGTAGAGAATCCTTCTCTGTACTGTGGTATCGTGAGCTGTAAGCCTTCTGCTGAACTGTGGTGTCTCAATTTGTGAGTGTAGATTGAGGTTCTTTCACTGCTGTTTTCCTCAGGGGATGATGGCACTAATAAAGAAGCTACAAGCACTGGGAAGCTAAATCAAGAAAATGAGCACATATATAACTTGTGGTGCTCTGGAAGGGTGTGCTGTGAAGGAATGCTCGTCCAATTAAAGGTAAGAATGAGGGAGTTTGTGGTGTTGTTTACGTGTCACCAGTTGTCAGGTTCTAGTGGGCAACATGGAATCCCAGCTTGGCAGTTGTGCTCACATTCAGACACAGAGTTCTGAGTACACACACACGAGGAAAAACTGGTCATCTGAAGGTCTGTACAGACCTGTAGTCTGCCCCTTAAAGTTGGCACCAAAGAGCAAGTGCTTGCAGGAAGAGTATAAAAACCAGAGGTGTAGTGTGAGCAGAGGTAACTGTAGGCTGAAGAGCCCATTTGCCACTTAGAGGGGTACATGGACCAGCAGGAATTCCAGGGAAGAACAGCAAAGACAAATACGAAGCCCTGGACCTAGGCTGGAGCAGTCCCACAGTTCTTGTTCTGACTTGAGGGAACAAAGCCCTGAGAAACTCCTCCAGTGCAGAAAGTGGGCCTGCTTTTGAGCTGTATTGGTCACACAGGGAAAACTCAGGTTAGATATTAGGAAGGAGTTCTTTACTGTTGTCTGCTCAGCTGTTTTCTGTGTTTACCACCTTGTGTTTTCAGTTTCTCAAGAGACAGGACCTGCTGAATGTCCTGGCACGCATGATGAGGCCAGCATCAGACCAAGTGGTGGGTACTCAGCCCTTTGGATTAACTCTGACAAACTGTTGCATTCCTTCAGTTCTGCTCTGCTGATTTTGATTGTTCCAGGTGATTTCTGTAGTGTTCCATATCTTCCAGTTCAGTAACTATTAAAACAACCTCAAAGAATTGTTTGTATTTCTTTCCTGCCTGTGAAATTCAAACTGCTGATGACTGGAAGTTGCTTTATCTGTGGATTTTATCATTCGAGTGGTTTTGTGAGTCTGTCATGATTCAAGATGTCATGTTGATAAAAAGTGGTTTTACAATCTGAAATACTTAGTGATTTTTCATCTGTCTGTTCAGTCTGACTGAATAGGACAGCCTAAATCCATATGTTGGTCTGGATATTATATTCTTAATGTTACCCTTTGCCTTCCAACTTGCTCTTAGAGAGCATAAGTGCCAAGAGAGGTTACATTTGGAAGAACAGGGACTGTGTGCACTTTCAATACTCTTCCCATGCATCTGTAATTGTATTTACTCACATCAAAATATTTAATTGCAATTTATTTTTACAACTTTGCTGTTCTAGTCACTGTTATTACAACACAATACTGAATAGTGTGCTCAGTCTCCTTAAAAAGCTTCCTTACTTTAAGACATACTGAAAAGCTTTAAATCAACCACCTTTTTCTTAGCTCTGTCTTTGCTTCCTTGTTCTTAGGAATCAAGGTATCAGACAAACATTGAAATCTGACCAGGGCTAATAACGTTCTATTTCACAGCAAATAAAAGTGACAATGAATGATGAAGATATGGACACGTATGTGTTTGCTGTTGGAACCAGAAAAGCACTGGTGAGACTTCAGAAAGAGATGCAGGACCTGGTATGTACATGCACATTGATAAATAACAGCATATCAGAATCTAATCTGCATATTCATTGTTTTCTTGGGAACAGCTGAAAACCTGTGACTGACCTGTTGGAATTTGTGTGGAAAAGATATTTCCATTTACAGATAAAAGTCTAATGGAATCAACCATCAGAAGTGCTCCCCCCATCAGGCCTGCAGAGAAAGCAGCTTACACCTTTCTTTTGGGGTTAATTGGTTTAGGAGAGGCTGCAGATTTTTGTCACCAAACATGAGTGTCACTTCACCTCATTTCCTTTGCACAAAAGACATCTTCAAGGATTGAGAAGTAAACTTATTTAGTGATATATGATGTGGAAAATTTAGGTTTAAATTATCTGTTTTTACATGATCTGAAATGAAAACTTTCCATATGTTTAAGCCATGAAAAGAATTGCAGAGCTTGCCCAGAAGCCAGTAATAACAAGTCATGTCAAAAAAATCTTTTCTCTCAAGTAATAGCATGATGTGTGGTTGGTAGAATGCCAGTTTTTGTTCTGTTATCAAACAATGTAAGCAAAATACCTTAATCAACTTTGAACACTCAAGTATGTATGTATTAAAATTGTGTTATCTTCTTCCTTAAAATGCTGACTTCTGAAGGAAAATACTAGCTGAAAGACTGTTGGTGGCTGTGTGCTTTACTTTGTTTGAAATGTCCCCAGCCAGGATGAGTGAATGGGTGTATTTTTTATTGTTTCTTTTCAGGTACTTTTAGAGGTCCCTCTATTGCAGAACAGTTCAGTCTGATAAGATACTTACGGGCTTGTGTTTCTTTTTCTTTTGCATTGTTCTCTTTGAAACAGAGTGAGTTCTGCAGTGACAAACCTAAGTCTGGTGCAAAATATGGGCTTCCAGATTCACTGGCTATTTTGTCAGAGATGGGAGAGGTCACAGAGGGAATGATGGACGCTAAGGTAAACCTGAATGAATGAATACAAATACTCCTTGGTAATCCTGGCATTTACAGCTTGTGTGTTCTAAAAAAGTTTAAAGGAAAAATTAAAGGGGAAAGTTCATGTCTTTGTCAGTTCACTGTGGCAAGCTCAGCACAGCAATTTCCTGAGTGATACATAGAACCATAGAACGATTTTGGTTGGAAGGGATCTTAAAAATCATCCAGTCCTAGTCCCCTGCCATGGGCAGGGAACCTGGCAAGCCCCTATGGAGTGGGTAGGCTGCAGCTGGATTGGTGTTGGGAAAAACTAAGCCCTGTTTCTCTTTCAGATGATCCATTTCCTCACACACTACGCTGACAAGATCGACTCTGTCCAATTCTCGGACCAGTTCTCCGGTCCAAAACTTATGCAAGAGTAGGTACAAAGGCTGAGCTCTCCTGGGGCTGGTGGTCAGCTGTGCCTCAGCAGTGCACAGCCAGCAGCTCTGCTGCTTCCCTGAGCCTCCTAGGCCAGAGGTGCTTTCAGGGGCTGCTTCAGAATTGCCAAGTGGTGGGTGATGTGTCTTATCTGAATTACCACGTAGGTTTTTGCACATGCCTGTGTATTGTGCTCACAGGCATATAAATAAATGAACAAAAAGGGACACAGTTTGATTTAATTATAAGAAAGCTTATGTGTATACCTTGTACTAAAATTGTTGAGGATCTGTGAAAAGTAAGCCTGAGATTTTCACATTAAAATACTGTGGGATTTTAGGCAGTGAATACTTAAACTCTTGAGAAAATATTTTCTCCTAAAATATTTAGAGATCTTTAGTGGTATAAACAACAAGGGGGTGTGTGAAGCTGAATGTAATTCAAAACATACAGGCCTTCTTAGTGCTCTCCTGGCCTCTTCACATTTAGAGGGGCTGGTGCTGTATGTTTTCACATTCATGCCTTTTCTCTGCAGGCTTTTGGGTAAAACACTTGGGGAATCTGATTGGTTTGAAACTTAACTTTGGGTTATAGCCAGGCTTTTAATGTTTATTTTTTTTCAAGTACTTTCCAAGTGTCTTTGGTTCTTGATGGTTTTTTGGACCAATGTTAGTTACTTTGTGTTTTTCTTCACTTTTTCCAAACACTTGTTTCTTTCCTCCAGGGAGGGCCAGCTTACAAAACTGCCCGAAACTAAAAAGACACTTTTGTTTACATTTAATGGTAAGGGCTCTGTTGTCTGTGTGTGTCTGGGGGAGTGTGTGGCTTTATTTGGGTAAGTCACATGCTCACCATCTGTCACCTGTGGAAGATAATGTGTGATGAGTGATTTCAGTGCATTTAGCAGGACCATTGATTGACAAACAGAAGGCAGCAATACACTGGGGGCTGAGTAGCATGTTGTCACAGTAACAGGACACTCAGTCTTGCTGTTACTGACCTCAGCTCACACTTCCTCTCAGGGTGGTTTGTTTTTAAACCACAAGCCTTGCAGTTTGAACTTGCACAGGCTCAGTTGGTTTACCCTGGTTTGAAATAAAAGTGATCTGTTGGGAGAGCTCTAGAAAAGAATAGATCTTCAAATCTCTTCAAAATGGAAGCCTATAGCTCTAAATGAAGCTTCCTACAGAGCAGAATAAGAGCATCTTTATTTCATGAACAGTGTGAGCCATAAGGGAAGAGCCTCACAGCAAGCAGATGAGTTCTGCCAGTCTGTGTGAATGAACAAGGAACTCTTTGTTTCAGTGCCTGGTTCAGGCAACACTTCCCCAAAGGACATGGAGTCTTTGCTGCCTCTGATGAGCATGGTTATCTACTGCATCGACAAAGCAAAGAAGTTCAGGCTGAACAGAGAAGTAAGTAGTGCCTGGTTTTCTGTCTTGTGACATTGTGTGGAGCTGGAACCATCCCCACTGGCTCCTTAGGGATCCACTGGATCCTTCTGTGTGGAGCTGGAACCATCCCCACTGGCTCCTTAGGGATCCACTGGATCCTTCTGTGTGGAGCTGGAACCATCCCCACTGGCTCCTTAGGGATCCACTGGATCCTTCTGTGTGGAGCTGGAACCATCCCCACTGGCTCCTTAGGGATCCACTGGATCCTTCTGTGTGGAGCTGGAACCATCCCCACTGGCTCCTTAGGGATCCACTGGATCCTTCTGTTCCTCTACGACTGGCAGAGACCCTGCATGCTGCTTGTGGGGAAATCAGTACAAACTGCCTTTGCTTTTCTCTCTGCAAAGGGTAAACAAAAAGCTGACAAGAACAGGGCTCGGGTGGAAGAGAACTTCCTCAAGCTGACCCACGTGCAGAGGCAGGAGGCTGCCCAGTCCCGCCGGGAGGAGAAGAAGCGCGCGGAGAAGGAGCGAATCATGAACGAGGAGGATCCCGAGAAGCAGCGGCGGCTGGAGGTGAGGAGGGGTCCATGCTGCTGGCAGATCCCTCCTAGGAGATCTCCAGGGCTGCCTGGAGCTGTAGTAGCAGTGGCAGCTTTGATTTCTATTTGCTGCTCCTTTCTGAAGCACGTGAAGGGTCCGGGTGAGCTGTGAACCCCGCGCTGGAGGGTTTTGTTTGGTTCTGAAAGGATCTGCTTGTTCCTTGAAGAGATTGCCTGTGTTGAGTCACATCCCTGTCCTTGCCTACAGGAAGCTGCTCTGCGGCGTGAGCAGAAGAAGCTTGAGAAGAAGCAGATGAAGATGAAGCAAATCAAAGTGAAAGCCATGTGACTGTGCTGTGAGAAGTGTCTCGGTGCCGCCTGTGGAGCTGTAACTCACGGGGTACAAAGACCTACGTAACTCCATAACCCTCTGACTCCTTGAACACTAGTAACCATTAAGAGAAAAGGTCTTGCATTGGTGTTACTTATTTAAGTATTACAGCAAAATGTGTGGAGAGCTTTGTCTCGGCAGTTCTGTTCCAGGTGGTACAAAGTTTTGCTACTTGTCTGTTAAAAAAAAATTTGCAATATTCTCGAATGCTTTTTGTCATTTGTTCTTTAAAAACAGAAGATTGTAAACCTGTCCATGCGTGCTGGTAACATATTCATACTTTGGTTTTAAACTTTGGTTTTAGTTATTGTGAGGGAAAGGGGAAAAACTTAGGGGGAGGCAAACTGCACAATAAACATTTACTGTGTGCATTTATTTGCATCAAGGCACAACACTTAGAGCCTTCCATACACAGTATGGATTCTTCAGGGATTTAAGCCCAGTAAAATATAAGTTCTAATAGAAGTAGAGATTTTTTTATCTTCATTTTTTTTTTTTACAAACAAAGGCCTGAAGCAGTATTAGGTCACCTGTGGGCATGATTGGCTTACGTGTAAAACACAGAGATGGTTAGAACCAAGGGGATGGAATACATGGACACTTCCTACTTGTGTGTTTGGATGCTGCAAACTTAACACAGTGTGGAATCTGTGATGTCAGCACAGTGTTCCTTCAGGAACGAGTTCAGCCAGCTTTCCTTCAGTACTTTTAACAGTTCAAGTTTGCCTCAACCCCTTCTCTCCTGATCTCAGCAGCTGCTGCCCAGTTCACTTCAGCCAGGAGCCAGATCTAGTGGAGTACCTGCAGTTCCTGATCTCCCCAGGGCAGTGAAAACGTTTCAGAGGGTGTTCATCCTCTTCAGTGATCTCTTCAGGGTTTTGAATCTAAATGGGAAGAATGAAGTGAATGCCCTGTGCAAGCACTTCGCTGGGAGAGCTCTGCATTTTATAAATGCTTCCTGTCCAGAAGGCATTTTATTGTTGCTTGTAATAGACTTTTAACCGTTTTGTGGGGAAACAATTGTCCTGCATTTTCTTGTTCAATACTTCATGGAAACTTGGTTCTGAGGCAATAAGAATTAGCTGCTGTTGAAACAGCAATTGCTTAAACTCCTTATTCCAGCATGGGATACTTCACCCTGATTGAAATGCAAATGTCTGTAACCTGATACATGCAAATACATTAATTTTATAATGGTTGGTAAAATTATTTAAAACCAAAACTAATGTAGATTATGTGAAATTTTAGCACTATTTAGCTTTAAAGATTAATATGTTATTGTTTCACAGAGTTCTTTGAAAGGAAATACTAGTTTGTGCTCTTTTGAGTAAGCAGACAGCTTTCCTGAAGTCCCATCCAGTTGTGGGCCATGGCAGCTAATTTTGTAATACAAACATTGAAATGAACAATCTAATGAAGAGTAAAATATAATTGAAACACTCCTGCTTTACTTGGCTTGTCTCGGTGTTCCTTTCATTCAGCAGGCTCTGGAGAACACCTCCCAGAAGGTCCAAGCTGTGAGCAATCCCCCCTTGTCACCCAGCCCCAGAGCACTCAGTGTCACATCCAGTTGTTCCTTGGACACCGCCAGGGGTGGGGACTCCAGCAGCTCCTTCCAGTGCTTGTCTGTTAAAAAAAAAAAAAACAATATTCTCGAATACTTTTTGTCATTTGTTCTTTAAAAACAGAAGATTAAGAACCCCTTCTGTGAAGCAATTCCTCCTGATGTCCACCCTGAGCCTGCCCTGGCCCAGCCTGAGGCCGTTCCCTCTGCTCCTGTCCCTGTTCCCTGGAGCACAGCCCGGCTGTCCCCTCCTGTCAGGAGCTGTGCAGAGCCACAAGGGCCCCCTGAGCCTCCTTTGCTCCAGGCTGAGCCCCTTCCCTGCTCCCTCAGTATCCTTTTAAAGTGAGGGAACCCAGCACTTGAGGGGAGGCCTCATCAGTGCCTGGCACAGGGGGGGTCGATCCCTGCTGACCACACATTTTGACAATCCAGGTGCCATTGGCCTTGCTGCCCACCTAGCTGCCTGTCAGCCAGCACCCCCAGCCCTTTTGCAGCGGGTTTCCTTCGCAGCCCGCAGTGCCGCGCGGCTGGATGTGGCCAGCGCTCAGACCCTGGCGCTGCCCGCTGAGGGAGCCAACATGGCGCCGCCTCCTTCCCCGCCGCTGGCGGGAGCTCCGCCCGTGACGTCACGCCCGCGCGTCGGCGCGGTGACGTCACGCGCAGCGTCTCTGGCCGGTGAGCGGCGGCCGCAGCCTGAGGGGTCCGTGAGGGGACGGGGGGCCCGGGGCCGTGAGGGAGGGCTCCGCACGGGTGAGGGGCCCGGGGCCGTGAGGGAGGGCTCCGCACGGGTGAGGGGCCCGGGGCCGTGAGGGAGGGCTCCGCACGGGTGAGGGGCCCGGGGCCGTGAGGGAGGGCTCCGCACGGGTGAGGGAGCCGGGCCTGGGGAAGGAGCGGGGCTGTGCGGGAGGGCCCCGGGCCCAGGGACGGAGCGGGGCTGTGCGGGAGGGCCCCGCACGGGTGAGGGAGCCGGGCCCGGGGATGGAGCGGGGCTGTGAGGGAGGGCCCCGCAGGGTGAGGGACCCGGGCCTGGGGATGGAGCAGGAGAGCCCCGCACGTATGAGGGACTCCGGGGGTATCGCCGCTCTGGGGGGCTCCGTGCAGTTCTTACCGGCGTTACCGCTGTCCTGCGGGAGAATTCGGGGGTGTCGGCGCTTTGTGCGGGTACCGGGTGGTGCTTAGCGCTCCCCCGGGGCTGGCCGGGGGTGACGCGGCGCTGTGCCCGCAGGTGTGCCGCCCGTTCTGCTGCGCGTGTCCCACAGCGGCGGATCCATGTCTTTCCTTGTAAGTAAACCCGAGCGCATTAGGGTGAGTGTTGAAGACCTTCCAGCTTCCCTCGTGTTCGGTAGAACGAGTCTTGCGTTTGTGCAGAGCGGCCGGGCCTGGAGAGCACCAGAAGGGCACAGGAAAACTGATTCAAGGGTTGGTGACAGGACATGGCTGGGTGTGCAACCAGTGCTGGTTAAAAACCCTGCACTAAAGCCCTTATTGCTGCCCCACACCCCTGTATCTCCTTGGGGTGTGGTGCAGAGGGGCTCTAATGGGCTTTGCAGTGAGGAAAAAGGGCCATAAAGCTGCTTATTTTCAGTTGTTCTTAAAGAAATAGCCTCCTCACCTGTGTCACAGTTTATGGTTTTTTTTTTCTTCACTTTGCTTCCAAACTAACCACAACAGCTTTGTTTGATTCTGCTTTTCAGCAGAAAATGAGGGAATTTCCAGCAGCAGAACCACTTCTAGTGCATTCAAATGGTATTTTTACATACAAGTTTTGAGTCCTCATCACCTAAAGACTCCTTGGTGCTTTCTAGGACCGGCCTCTCGAGCACTAAACAGCAGCTGTTTGTTAAACTATTAAACTGTTTTGCTAAGTAGCAAATTCTGCCATGGGATTGTTTGTGATTGATGATATAACCAAAACATTTGAATTCTCAGAGATACCACCTCTTTCCAAATAGTGAAAGCATTTTTTTTAAACCTCTTACACCTAAAAAGCCAAGTTTTATTTGGCTGTGTGAGGGTGTTGTTGCATACTGATGATTTTTGCTGTATGTGCATGTATGAAAACTTGTTGGAATGAATTAAATTATATTAACTTTCTTGCAAGTGCATGTTGATTTGGAATAACAGCAGCACCTGTGTGGTTGCTGGGTGCATGTCATTGGCCCAAAAAGGGAATATCTTGCCCAAAATAAGGATGTCACTGGTGATACAGCAAATCAGTTTCAGACCACAGCAGAATCACTGAAATTTGGGTTTTTTTTTTCTTGTGGGGAAGGGGAAGAGAAACTTTTCTCTAGATGGAATAACTGATTATGTGGAGAATTTTTATTTCTTTCAGCGGTGGGTGTCTGAGAAGTTCATTGTAGAGGGATTAAGAGAGTTCGAGCTGTTTGGAGGTAAGTTTTCCTCTTGTTAAATGGCATTGCTAGAAATGTTTTATTTTAGCTGTAAAACTTGGTAATTTGGTAGTAAAGGTGTACTTTATCACTAAAAGATTATTAAATCTCATTGTAAATCCACATCTTCAAGCTGTCTAAGCCCAGTAATTTAACATGGAAGTGTCCAAGATGTAGCAAGTTATTTGGAAATCATAAGAGTTCTAAGATAGTTCTGTATTGCTTAGCATCACCACATTTTTTTTCATATGCAAAAGATGGATTTGGGCTTGGGAAGGTTAATTATAATTTTCTGAGTGAAAATGGATTTTGATGGCTCCCCAGGAGGAGGAGCTGACAGGTTTGTGCTCTGCTTCTGCATAACAAATAGAATTGCCCACTAGGATGCAGAATTCCTGCTCAATGGCATGGAAAACAAACAGAGCATAAGGAAATATGTCCAGATTTTGAGCTTCCAGGTGGAGTAAAGGAATTTTTATAGCTTTAAATAATATTAGGTAGTTTCTTCTCTATGTAAGAGTCATCTTTAAATGTGTTTACAATCATAGAATTGTTCAGGTTGGAAGGGACCTTTAAAGATCACCAAGTCCTACCCCCCTGCAATAAGAGACATGACAGAAGGTTAATACTTAAAGTTCAGTAAAAAAAAATTGTCACCTTACATTTATGTCAAATATACAAACAGTAGCACTTTGTGAATCTCTGATCCTGTACATGTGCTGCAATTTTGTGTGCAAATTACATATCTTTCAATAAAACAAAAAAAATTATGTATGTTTGATACTGAAAAGGCTCATCCAGGGTTATTGACTTAGTTTTCCAACTATATTTTAATGGGTATCTGTTGAACAATTAATTTCTTTACTCCAGAGCAGCCTCCGGGTGACTCTCGGAGAAAAGTAAGTGACTTGTGCAGGCTGTGGTGCTGTGGTTCATTGCATGGAGATTATTCCTTGTGGAAGTTTGATTTTTCTTTTTATCTTAGTTCTATATCTCATCTCTATATTTAGCTCTACAAGTGTGGAAACAGGTTTCACCCTGGAGTGGAGATTTTGGTGTGTGGTTTTCAAACTATATGAGATAACTCAAAAATTTAAACTTAATCTCTTGGATTTCTATTTGTTTGTCATTCTCCTCCCCCCAGCCCCTCTCTTTTTTGAGGTGATTTTGTTCTGATCCTTCAGAGAAGGAAGGAAGAGTTTAGTTTTATGGAACTCCTGAAAAGTGTTTGTTCTGCAGGCCCTGACTGCTCACTGTCTGGTTCATAATGAGCATGCAACACATAAAATATCACAATTAACAATAGAGTGTCTTAATCTAAATGATTCCCCACCTCCCCACACCACAGGTGTGCAGCTGTTGCTGTAGTTTAAGCTAATTACAAACACAAGTTAAGTGTGGTTTGATCATAACTGTGTCAGTTCAAGCTGCTTATAATTGATTTTTGTGCCAGTGTCTGTAATTTACTGGCACAAACAAAGCTGAAAATAGGAGAGTATATGGAATGTTTTATATAAAATTGAGTAAATTCACACCTTTTTTCAAATTGCTGAGTGTTAGACATGCTTGGCTGGAAGCAAATTGATTAGCATCTGTTTTGGTTATTTCCAAGGGTTTTCTTGGGATTTAGATACATCCTGATTCTCATTTTGATCTTAAATAGGAGAGTATATGGAATGTTTTATATAAAATTGAGTAAATTCACACCTTTTTTCAAATTGCTGAGTGTTAGACATGCTTGGCTGGAAGCAAATTGATTAGCATCTGTTTTGGTTATTTCCAAGGGTTTTCTTGGGATTTAGATATATCCTGATTCTCATTTTGATCTTTTTATGTCTAAATTAAATTTTTTTTTTTTTCTACCAGGGCTGTAGAGAAGGGCACATAGTTTAGGGAGGGGGGTGGGAGGAGAATTTTTGTTGCTTTTGCTGAAGTCAGGGAGGGAGTGAGGAGATGGAGGGGAAGACAGCAGAACAAAACTGATATTCCTTCTTCCTGACTCAGATGAATGTCATCTGGCAAATGCAGATCCTTGCAAGCATCACAGAAGTGATTGTGTTATGGCATTTATACCAGTAGTTGCCTTTCAAAGATTAATTTCCTTTAAATCTATCTCAAATTAAACTGGACTCCCAAGCCAAAAGCCAGCTCTAAATGAATGTCATGCCATAAAACTGGTCACATGGGACTTCATTTTGCAGCTGCTTTTGACCATACACCAAAAATTGTCCTGTGTGAAACCACTGAGGAGCTTTTTTTGCAGTACCTCATAAATGACATTTCAGTTTAACTTTCTTTTTTTTAAACTGTTGTATGATGTTGATAAATCTCTGGTTGAGCTCCTTTTGCATTAACTCTGTTATTGGTCACTGCTAACATGAGGAGAGGTGAGTGAAGACCTCAAACTGGAAGACTTTTTCAATAGGGAATTCACAGTATTTTTTCCATTACTGCACAGCCTCCACCATTAATAAGATTAAATTTATTTAATTCTTTGCATCTGTTTTGTTGGCTTATGCTCTCCCTGGAGTGGACTTTAATAAAGCAAACCACTTACATGTTGCTCAGTGTCTCACCAGCTGTCACTGCTCCATGACTGCTTCCCAGCCCCTGCTTCCATCTCCTTGGTGGTGCCTTTGTGCTTCAGAGGTTTCTATCTGCCTGTGTGTCTCTCCTGGCAATCTTGCTGTTGACAGGACTGTGTGAAATTGCTGAAAGAAGTAATGAATGATAAAGCTGAGATCAGAATGGACAGGAAGTTTGAAATCCTGAGTGGAAAGTTGCTGCCTGTTCTGAGCCAAGAAACAGCACTGTAGTGTTCACTAAAGGAAGGGATCTGGGAATGCTGCTCCCAGGGGCTTTAGCTGAGATGGGGCTGCGTTGTTTGTGCTGGAATTATACCAGAGCACCACAAATCTTAATTTTTGCCTTTCCCTTAATGGAAAATGAACCTATTTTAAAGGTAGGTAGCATGCTCTTCAAAGCCAATTGAAAAGGTGGAACTTGGGAAGTGTGGCTCTAATTTACTCCCAAAGTACACTTAGCACCCAGAGGTAATTTACAGCAAGCTCCTGTCTGTGCTCTTTGCACTGCCTTTACCCTGGGCTAAGGGTAGAACAGCAAGTTCCTTGTTTTTTCAGCTGTCACTGTGTTTTTCCATCTTTCAGTGATGGCAATAAAGAACAGAGTCTGCTGTCAGGGTAGGAAAAGGCACAAACTTTTTCTGCTTCATGTACCATGAGAAAGGTCTGATAAAGGGCATTTGCAGTTGATGAAGAATGAGGTGGAAAAATTGAGCTGCTGTTCTAAATGCCAGGAGGAGTTAATGTGCTGGAAACTGGAGATAACTAAAGATGGTTTTAGATACCACATAAATTTTAATCCCTTAGATCGCTCTCCTTGTGACTTTGGACATTTGAAGGAGTTGGAAAGTATAAAAGAACTTGCAAGAACATTGAAGTTTATCACCTGCAAAATCCTGCAGGGGAAGATTTCAGTGTATGTAAATGAGGCAGAAAGCTTTATGTCAGATGGAGTGAGGGAATTCTGACAGGCTTGGGAATGCTGCTTCCCTCTGTGGTCTGGGGGTGCTTTTTTCCCTTTTTTTTTTTATTCAGAAGCACTTCTGCTTTGCAGTTTTTACTTTCATTTGGAGCTTCTCTTTCCATGTGTGTCTGATTTTCTTCATCACTCGTACCATTCAGCTAAGCAGCTTCAGCTGTGCTGGGCTTATCCCAGGTGAGCAGGTGAAAACCAGGAGCCACAGCATCCACCAGGAACTGTTACAGGTGCAGAGAAGGGCTAAGAACAGCTTCCCTTTGGCTCTGGCTCAGGCAACAGGGTGGTGGCACACAAGGTTGTAATTAGGAGAGAAAGGCAGTTACTGTAAAGCAGAGTTTAGGCTGTCCTGGAGAATAGTAATTGGCTTTATCAAAATATTCCTGAATAAATTCTCACAGTGATAAAAATCTACTTGTTATGTGTTTTGTAACACAGATGTCTGGATCTTCTGAAATAAGGCATCTCCTGAGTTTCAATTGATAAATGACTATTTAAAATTATTTCGACAGCAACTAAATCCTCTTCTGTATTCCTATTATTTTGAAGTGTATGTTAATGAGGGGCAGATGAGTTTTCCAGCAGGTGATATGTATTTCCTTTGACCTGACTTCATTTTTTTTCCTCAGACCAATGAGGCGAGCTCCGAGTCGATAGCTTCTTCCCCTAAAAGGGACACCATGAGCAACTTCCTGCCAGACAGCAGCTGCTATGAGTTGCTCACTATCATAGGTAATTCTCAAGGGCTGGGGGATCAGAGTCTGCTTTGTAAAGAAAATAATTCCTGCAGATTTGACCTTTTCTTGATTGATTGCTTATTTTTGATATTGGAAGTCTGCGTCTTTGATTTTAAAATAATTTGAATAAAAAATGAGATGCCGGTCCTAAAGGTGAGAGGGACATGTAGTGGGTCAGTGGTGCTGGGGGTGCAGTACAGTCAGCAGAAGCAGCAGCAGTGCTCCTAATCACTGTTCTTGCCTCAGTCCTGAGTTTGAAGGACAGGATAATTCTACTGGTTAGGAGGATTCCTCTCAGTGGGATACATGCCAAGGAAGGTAATATCTCATGGAACAATTACTCTCTTTTACAAGGTCAAAAGTAGTTTCAGGGAGTGAGGGTAAAGATTATTGAAGGTCAGAGGCTGGAGGAGTTCTCTCTGTGCTTCCAAAAGCATTACTGAAGCTTTCATGCTTTCTCTTTCAGGCAGAGGCTTTGAAGACTTGATGGTTGTGAACCTGGCCAGGTATAAACCCACAGGAGAGTATGTCACAGTCAGAAGAGTGAACTTGGAGGCCTGCACAAATGAAATGGTCACGTTCTTGCAGGTACTACCACTCATCATGCAAGCTTAGAAGAGGACAGACAGCGAGAGCAATGCCTATCAATACTGCAGTCATGTTTCTGCATTTATTTTTATTAAATTTAATCAAAATATCTTTTATTTTAGGGGGAACTTCATGTTTCCAAGCTCTTCAACCACCCTAACATCGTGCCATACAAAGCAACTTTCATAGCTGATAATGAGCTGTGGGTAGTGACTTCTTTCATGGCCTATGGTGAGTGGAGAGGGGTGCCTTTTTCTCACCCTCATGTTCTGTGAAAATGAAATTGAAGAGCGGAAGTGTCCTTGGGGCTTTTGTTCTGACAGGTGGTGTTTCATTTCTTTCTAGGTTCTGCAAAAGATTTAATCTGTACCCATTTTACAGATGGGATGACTGAACTGGCCATTGCCTACATTCTCCAAGGTGTCTTGAAAGCACTTGACTACATCCACCATATGGGCTATGTGCATAGGTATTGAAAAATACATTGGTCATTTTCCTTCTGCTGGAAGTTCTTGGGAATAATACTCAGAGTAGAGCAGAGGATCAATCAGGAGACACAGAACAACATTAAGTTTTTTATTACTTTGCTCTTAGAGCAAATCAGTTTGATACTCATGGGAAGGGACACCACTGATCTTACTGAGCTGCACAAAAGTGTTGTTGTGGATCAAACTTATCCCAAAGACCACTGTGTATCTAAAATCACAATCCATAGCATTTACTCCTGCATTTCTCCTCGCCACAGAAACATTCTTTGTGAACTTGCAAAGGTGATGAATAGAATCCTGTTAATTGATTTTGCCCAGCATCCAAAGATGGTTGTTCGGAGTCTCAGCCTCCTGGTAGGAAGCTGATCAGGTATTGAGCTGTTTTGTTCCTTTTTTCCCCAGGAGTGTTAAAGCCAGCCATATCCTGATCTCTGTGGATGGGAAGGTGTACCTGTCTGGCCTGCGGAGTAACCTGAGTATGATCAACCACGGGCAGCGACTCAAAGTTGTTCACGACTTCCCCAAATACAGCATCAAAGTGCTGCCTTGGCTCAGTCCTGAGGTTTTGCAGCAGGTGTGTTTAGAAGAAACTGCTTGTGTTTAGTCATGTGTTGTATCTGTATAATTTTGTGAGCTCTTAGGGCAAGTCAGAGAGGTGTAGGGTGGGAGACATGAGAGAACCTGCAGAGTTGCTTTCTTGTGATGAGCTCTAGTCCTTTTTTCTCTTCTTTTTATCTTAAAACCAGTGACCCCTAGCAAGGGGGAAGGGTACATGAATGCAAGGAAAAAGAAGGGGAGAGGCTAAAGGAAACAGATTTGGGGTGGATGCAGGGCAACTAGGTAGAATTTGATCTAGTTGACTCAACAGTTTGATTGTAGACAGCTTTACAGGTTATCTCATTAACAAATTGTTAACATCAGATGCAAGTTACCTAGGGCAAATACCATCCCTACAGGCTGGCTGATTTCAGTTACGTAAATGTTGCCCTTAACTGTGTGTTTTAATAAACCAAAAAACCCTCACCACAATAAACCAGTGTATCTTGTGGCTTGTGCTGTTCCTGCTCTAATCATCTGGGTTTGTTGACTTGCAGTCGAAATCCTGGGTGTTGCCCATTCAATCACATCCAGATCCCTGAAGCTAATTTTTCTTTTCCTTTTCATGTAGAATCTGCAGGGTTACGATGCAAAATCTGACATTTACAGCGTGGGGATAACAGCCTGTGAGCTGGCAAATGGACACGTCCCATTTAAAGACATGCCTTCTACTCAGGTAAGGTTTGCAGGCTCCTTTCTTGTCCTTCATCCTGGCACCTGGAACTGCTTTCCAGCTGTGAGCACAGAAGGGTGTCCTGCCTGCACCGTGGGAAACCTTAACTGTGCTGTTTCCTGTGTGCCCCTCCTCTTCCAGATGCTCTTGGAAAAGCTGAATGGAACCGTTCCCTGCCTGCTGGACACCACCACGATTCCTGCTGACGAGCTGACCATGAGGACGTCGCGCTGCAGCGCCAGCTACGGCGTGGGGGAGAGCTCGGCGGCTGGCAGCGCGCGCGCGGCCAACGGGGAGCCCGCCCTGCACCCCTACCTGCGCACCTTCTCCACCTACTTCCACAACTTCGTGGAGCAGTGCCTGCAGAGGAACCCCGACTTCAGGTGAAGCTGCTCTCCCCACCTGTGCTGTTCCAGGGCTGGTTAAACTGTGGGAGTTAGCAGATATTGTTGAGGGTTTTCTTTCCAAAGTGTAGTGGAGTGAGGATGTGCCCCCATCTGTTGAGAGCAGAACAAGCAGTGTTAACTGTTGTTAACAGTTATATAGGAAGAGTTATACAACTGCTTGTTGTATAACTCTTCTTATATGAGAACCTGAGGAATTCCTTTGCAGTCTTCCTTGGAGGATGAGTGGTGCTGCACACCAGGAAAATAAACAACTTGTGTTTCTGGCCCCTCTGGGACCGTGTTTATCCAGTTCCCATCACTGCAAATGGCTGCTCTTCAGCCAGCAGAGAGCAATGATGCATTTTTCTTTGTAGTCAGGACAATCTGTAGCCATGACAGACTTTTCAGGGGTGGCCCACTGCTCAGGTACTGTCCTTGGCCAGATGTAGGGGGTGCAAGTATGTAACTTAAAGGTTAGAAGAAGAGGTTGAACTCCTTGCATAAAACGTTACGTGGATTGTAAATGCTTAATAAGCAGTGCTACTACTGAAAATAGGGAGATACCAAACAGCTGAGAAATGGGAGAGGCAGGAAGGACCCTGGTCTTTTCTTATTCCCACTACCTGACTTCAAGCACTGACTCATGTTCTTGTGTGCTTCCCTCATTCTACCTCCCTTCCACAGGCCAAGTGCAGGCACTCTGCTCAGTCACCCCTTTTTTAAGCAGGTAAGGAACTAATTTAGCTACAGGTAAATGCTTTGTTTTTCACAAAGCACAGTGCTTTGCTTTGTCTTGCTGTGTGGGTGGGGATGTTGAGTTGCTGAATTTTCTGTGTTCGGGAAGATGAAGTCAGTTTTTTGACTGTTTGTAGAGCAGTGTGGTGATTGCCACATCTGGGGAGGTGCTTAAGCTGTTCTTGAAGCATCTCTTATCTAAGAGAGGTTCTAAATCTGCCTGTTCTGGGAGCTACAACAGCTCTTCCCCTGCAGGTTGCTGAGCTCTGGGGCAAGGCACTTCTAACCTGCTCCTTAAGGAGTCCAAAGGGTGCCCCGTGCATTTCCTGCCTGTTGTGCCTGCAGTGCTGGGTGTGGAGCAGCACCTGAGCAGCCCTGTGTGCTCACTCTGTCCTTCCTGTGCAGATCAAGCGCCGTGCTTCAGAAGCACTCCCTGAACTTCTGCGCCCTGTCACCCCCATCACCAATTTGGAAGGGACACTGCCTCAGGATCCCAGTGGCATTTTTGGGTTGGTATCAAATCTGGAGCAGCTGGATGTGGATGACTGGGAATTCTAGAAAAATAGGGACTACACTGAGGAGGAGCTTTCTGGACATTGTAATTTATTGGTCCTGTTCATAAAAGCTGATGAGTGTTACACACAGAAGAGTTTACAGGTCCTTGGGAAGGAACTTCAACTGCCTGTTTACTTAAGAAGTGGCCTGGATACAAATGGACAGACCTGAGCTGGAAAAGGATCAACCCAAGGAGCTGTGGAGTATTCCAGAAGGTGCAGTGCCCAGAGCCCCCATCCTTCCAGCTGAGCTCTGGTAGAGCACTTGAGGGTGTTGAGTGAGTCTGTGTAGTTATGGTCTCTATTTATGTGTTTCTAAAAATCACTGGCTTCCTCACAGCTGAGGCTGCACGTCCCTGCCCTCTTTGGTTCTTTCTCTTTTAAGGGTGCCTTAGAGTTGAGGGGATGTGGGCAGCTTTTAGTTTTGGGCATTCTCTTAGAACTAGTCAAGTTCCTGTAACAGTGTTGTCACAGGGCAAGTTTTAAGGGGGGGGGGGAAAGGGATTCTATTAATTACTGCTTTGTGGTGAAAAAGAGAGATCAAAGACAAGCTGATGCCACTCCAGGCACTCTTGCTGCACTGAGCATTCCTCTGCAGCACTGGATTCTTCCAGTCTGGAGAGGGCTTTAGAAAACTTCTGAGCACTCTGAACTCCAGGTCAGACAGGGCTTTCCAGCTTCCTGGGTCACCAGAGCAGTGTGGATGCCTGGGCAATGTACCAGCTTTTTTATCCCCTTCCAGTTGAACTTCATGTTAGCTGGGCTGGTTTCACAGCATGAAACACTCTTACCTGCCTGTTCTCAGTGACTTACCCTGGCACAGAGGAAAAGTAAATTGGTTTTCATGCTGATCCTCTTGCTCACACCTCCTGTACAGAACTGAACTTTAACCTTTCCATTCCCATTGCTGTTCTGCCTTCTCTCACTGCCAGGTAAAAGCTGCTCACGTGGCTCCCTGTGATTCATGGCTGTGTGACTCTGCCCTGCTGCTGTGGCAGCTCTCCCCTATTCCGTGGTGTTTGGTTTGTTTGGAGGTGTATTTAAGGCTTTTAGTTTGACTTTTTTTTTTCCAAGGACCATGGTGCTGAAGGTCATCTGCTCTTTACTGAAGCACTGAGAATCCTTGTATAGGTGCAGTTGATGGGAGTAGTGGTGCTGGCAACAGGTCCTTCTTGTGTTTATAAATTGTACTTGAACCCAGATAAAGTTTGTTACTCTAGTTTGTTTTTTTTTTTCCAAAACAAATAAAATATTTCTGAAGTTGTTTTTTAAGTTTGCTGTTTGTGCAGGATGGTGGAGTGAATCACAGAGGGTGACAGGCTGGCTGTGCATGCTTGCTTTTACCTTAGTTTCATACAGCTCACCAGTTTATGGCAGCTGCCTTCATGCTTCAGAAACATAGCTACAAACACCTGCACCTGCTCTTTTCTGAAAGTTTCAGTAAAATTCTCCCACTTGCAGAAGTGTTTGTTAAGGCCAGGTCCAGTTCTACCTCCTCCCTATGATCAGGTTTGGCTCCTGATTTAATTTACTGTTAGTAAGAAGATATTGATTTCCTGGCTTGTTAGGGGGTCTTACAAACAGGGCTGGTTCAAAAAGTGTGTAGCCACTGAAGTTCTGTCCCTGTCTTGACTTCTAGGAACCAAGACAGGAGGGAATAAATGCCCAGTAACTGCAGTGCTCCAGCCTGAATTAGCATTTTCAGGGTGAAGGATGAACTTAATGCCAGCTCATATTTCTCATCCCTGCCCATGCCTCCAGTTTGCTCCATGCTCAGAAATTAGGGGTTTCAATTAACTTTGTTCCCTGCTTGCACAGTTAGGAGTAAAGCAGCAGCACTGTGGTCAGAAGCAGCAATGAGAGTAACTGGACATCCACCCTCCTTCCCTGGCTGCACTCAGGGGTGCTGGGGGTGGCAGATGGCTCACTCAGCCCTTGAGTCTTACCTGTCCTGTCTTGTGCCCCCACAGGGCAGCAAAGACAGTCCAGCACAGATGGACACACTTCAGTAGCTGCTGGTTGGATACAGAACCCCTGGCTACAGGTGGCAGCTTTTTTTTCTCCTACAAAAACTTTATTCAGTTATTTACAAAATGTGTTCTGCTACTGTGGATCCCCTTCTTGGTCTGACTGTTGCTCCTCTTCTTCCTCTCCTTTGTGTTTTTCCAGCTTTGCCATGAGCTCTGAAAAACAGAACAGGCATGATGAGGCTCCAGGTGCAGGGGCTGCCCCAGAGCCAAGGGGTCCAGGTGCTGTGACCACCCAGGACCAGGGCAGCTACCAAAAATCCCTTGCCTATAGGGGCTCAGCTTGGAGCCACCCCTGTTGGCTGAGTCCAGGCAGGAGCTGTTACAGTCATTCCCTCAGTGCATTACTGACCACACAAGCTGCTGCCTCTGCTCTGCAGTCACCCCACCTGGGCAAGCACAATGCTCACGTTGCATCTGTGATTCAGTATTTCCTGACACTAAATGAGCTCTGGCAGCCAAGAGCTGTGAAGTGCAGCTCAGGGCTCAGCACCAGGAAGCTGCAGCAGGAGCCTTTGCTGCTCAGGTGCTCCCCCAAAGCCCCTGTCCCCAGGTGCCCGTTACCTTTTGCAGGGTTGAAGACCCCGTTGGTTTGCTTGTCGCAGACGTAGCAGCGCTGGGATTTGCGGTAGTGCTGCAGGGCACAGCTCTCACAGAAGTAGTGCCGACACCTGTACGGAGACACAGGGGTCACTGGCAAGCCCCCAGACACCACCACTGTGTCCTGGAGTCACAAACTGCTGACTGCTGCTCACAGGAACATGAAGGTTGAGAATGACCTCCATGATCAAGTCCAACCTTTGAGCAAACACCACCTTGTCACCCAAACCAGAGCACTGTGTCCAGTTCTTGTTCCCCAGGGATGGGGACTCTGCCAGCTCCCTGGACAGCCCCCTCCACTGCCTGACAATTCTCTCCATGGTCCCCAAGGGAGGCAAGAGTGAGCTGCAGGCACAGCTTCCTCTGCATCCTTGTCCCTATGGAAGGCGTTTCAGCATTGCTTCACTGATGTGCAGCAACAGCACAGAGCCACCAGTGAGCTCCTCCTGACACAGGACAGCGTTCAGAGTGAGAAAGGGCTGTCCTCAGCCTCCTCCTCATCCTCGCCAAGCTCCCAGCTTCCCCCTGCTCACATTTCTGTGCTCAGGAAATGCAGCTGCTATTCAGTGTCCAGGAGGAATGTTGGCATGAAAACAAAATCTCAAGGTTAAGGGGGAGAGATAAAGCAATGAGGCAGCATTTGTGGAAAGCTAAAAAGTGCTTGGGTAAGTGCTTGAGATCCAGCTTGTGTGGATGCTCCAGATGCAGGTATTGGACTCCCTGGCTCTCACAGGTATTTCCCCACCCACCAGGGCAGACAACAAGCAGGTTCCACCCACAGCCCGTGGGCTGGGTTTGTCTTTGCCTCAACACTGAATGAATGACTCCTGAGCTGCATGACTCGTGCCAAACAACCACTTACTTGGTGACCACAGGGTTCTTGAAGGAACCTCTGCAGATGAAGCATTTGAAAGGCATGTCCTCCTCATCACTGCTCACCTCGTAGTTTTCGTCATCTGCAGAAGAGAAAGTGAACCAGAGTGGAGTGAGAGAAGCCAGCCCAGCCCACGTGTGGGGCACAAAATAATAAATAAGGGCAGAGCACAGCAGGTGGGATTCAATCTCTGCTGGAAACAATGGAGCTCTGGCATCTGGGTGTTGCTGATGTCAGTAACACGTGTGGGACTGTGCTATAATTACAGCTAATGAACCAGCAGGTCTGTTGCTCATCTCAGGAGAAAATTCTTTTCTACTTCACCCACTCACTGCTATAAAGAGAAACATCCTCCAGCCTCCTCCTGTTTTTTAGACTTTCTTCCAAACCAGCTGCTACCAAGTTCTGGCTCCAGCTGAGCAGAGAATAGCCCCCATTTGCACAGCAGCACTCATGAGGCCTGGGCCACAGCTCCGGACACTGAGTGACAAATAACATCCCACCTCCTGGGCATCAGGGGGACAGCCAGGGGTGCTCTGAAAGCAGCAGCTCTGCTCAGCACTGTCAGTTGCTGGCCCTGAGCTGCTCCTGCAGCAGGAGCTGCAGAGCTCTGAGCAGCCCTGTGAGGGCAGGGGGCCGTACCGTTGACGCCGTAGCGGCCCTCGTCCAGCTCCCGTTCGATCTGCCAGCCGTGCTTGTAGTCCGAGCGGTCGTGCAGGAACTTGCAGCTGTCTGAGCAGCACAAAGAAAGAGGAAATAAGAGACAGGCTGAAAAGGCAGAGTGTTATCAGGACACCTAATTCCAGGGCAGACTGGGCTTTGCCCAGCTGAGAAATCTGATTGCTCCTTCTCCAGGGCAGCACTAAGCTCCTGGAGCAGGTACAGATCCCTCAGTGCTGACAGGCTGTGAGCATCATCCTCTCTGTGCCACAGGGACAGTTCAGCAGTTATGCACATGGGAAGTGGGACAAGGAACAGGAAAACCCATCCCTCACATGGTCTCAGTGCACACTATGCCTGTAAGAATGTGGGTCACTGGAACATCCAGGGGTCCCCTCCAGGACTCCTATAACCACTAGAGGCCCTGGGCTTTCAGAAGGGATGGCACAAATGACAACCTTACACAAACAGCTCTGCACAGAAGGGTGTGTGACTCAGCACCCCAAACAGGGGGTCACAGCTGGAGGGGATGCCCTGGCACGCCTGGTGCTCAGCTGCAGGCAGGAGGCACTCACCCCCAAAGCCACAGAACCCAGTCTCTTTGTAGTCCTTGCAGATGTCGGGCTGGTAGTCCCAGCGCACCGTGGCCCGCAGGTGCTCCGGAGCACGGATGGGGCCTTTCCTGGAAGGGGAAAAGAGATCCTTTCCTTTCAGCCCAGCTGCAAAGTGGCCCTGGAGCAGGGCCCAGGCCAGAACCAGACCCCACACTGCTCAGGCAGAAACTGGCAGTGAGAGCAGAGTTCCAGCCCCAAACGCTGCCTTTGGGATGGTGCCTGAGCTCCTCTGCGGTCACAGACCCCGAGGCTCATCCCAACCCACCTCACCATTCCTGAGGAGGCATTTCCCATCGATGTGTCCTTGGGCTTCACATACTTCTGGTAGTTGTTAATGCCACGGTAAATTTTATCGTCTTCCTTTCCTCTCAGCTCCTAGGAAAGCAAGAAGAGATAATTAAGGATCAGGAGAGCTTCAGGACATGAATTAATTGCCACCACTCTGACACCAGTCTTCCTTAACACCAAGATGCCAATAAAGCCACAAAACTCCCCTATTTGCAAAGGTTACACTCCTGGCTCCTTGAACTTCTGGGAAGATGAGACTCAACTCTTCTTGGTGTGCAGAAGGGGATGAGCAAAGCACAGGCTCTTCCTGCTGCAGAGCAAGGCTGACTCACCTCCTGAATTTTCTGGCTGCGCTCAAAGATGGCCTGGGCATCCTTCTCCTTCTCTGTGTCCAGTTCATACACTGCTGTGGCTCCCATGTCTTCTGGGCCAACAGGTTTCTGAAAAGCAAGGAAAACTCGTGGCAAGAGTGGAGGGAACACCTGGACAAGACAGAGAGCTCCTGTCTACCTGAAGGGCTGTCACAGAGCAAGAACTGGACATGTCTGCTTTATCCCTTGGCATTTGCCAGGGAGAATTCACCACAGGCTCCAGCCTAGTGTGTGCAGAGGCCAGAGTGCTAATTCCTCATTGCTCCCAAATGTTAGCCTGAAGTCAGGGAACACTTATTTTACTCCTTTACACTCAGGCCCAGCTCAGCTGGAAGCCCCACTCAGTTCACCCATGCCACCCAGTTCAGGTGGGTGTCAGTTCACCCAGCACTTCAATCACAGGACCCTCCTGCCCACACACAGGATGTTACTGAGCTTCTGACCCAGCTGGGATGGCCAAAATTCACTTTCAACACACTGATCTGGTTTAGATTCCTCTTTAATGGACTGAACAGATACCTATTCCTAGCTTTTATCACATCTTCGAGAACAGCTGCACAGAAACCAGAGAATAATTACAGCCAGCCTCAATTAGACAGAAATCCAACTTAGGTGCCAGAAGCTTGCAGAGTGACAAAGCTGTCACCTCCTCCCAGCCCTTCCCATTCTCTCCAGAAGGTTGGCCTCCCTTGGGAGCAGCCAAAGAACACAAACCCAACAGCTGAGCAAACCTGATCCAACTGCTCCCTCTCCTGAAAAGTCCCTGCAGTGTTGGGCAAGTCCAGTGGCATCCTGGAGTTTTAACTCCCACCTCCAAAAGGGAAAGGCCAACCTTTGCTGGCCTCCCGTGGAGGGAGGGACTCTCAGAGTAAACCCAGCACAAGGTGCTTGGCTTGTAAGAGGGGACAGGGAGGTGCACTAATAAGAAAGAATGTCCACTCCCATGTTTAGAGTGGCAGATTCTGTCTGTGAGGAGAGGGATCCCCAGCCCCACCTGAGCTGACACCCCAGGCCCCCTGCTGCCTGTCCTTACCGCCGACCTGGTGGATTTGTAGGTGACCCCGATCTCCTTGGCAGGATCCTCATCCTCGCTGCTGCTCACTGCGTACTCCGGCCTCTCCCTGGTGCAGCGCCTGGTCTGGGGGGAGGAAAGGCTCCAGCGCTGTCCTGCCCGAGCCTGGCAGGGCCCTGCAGCTGCTCCCTCGGAGCTCCCTTACCTTCTGGATCATGGGGTTGGGGGTGTCCCGCCGCCGCTCCTTGCGCACCACGGTGCTGCCCTCCTCCCCGCTGCTCTCTGCGGGGAAAGCCCGGCGTGAGGGGCACGGCCCAGGCCCGAGGCAGCCTGGGGACACCCAGGGCAGACCCAACAATGTCCAAAGGCTCCCGGAGCTCGGGCAGCGTCCGACCGCCTTCCAGAGGAAGCACTTTCTAATATCCAACCCAAATCCCGTGTGGCACGGCTGCAGGGTCCTTCACGCCCCCGGGCTGGGGAGGGCGGCCAAGCCCCCGTGAGGGCGGCACCAGGCCCTCCCTCTCCTCCCCGCGGCACCGCACCGGCTCGGCTCCCCGCGCCGCCCGGGTCCCCACAGCCCTCACCCTGCTCCTGGTCGCTGCCGGGCCGTTTTCGCCGGCCGCTGCCCGCGGCGCGGACCCGCTTCTTGAACACAAAGCTGCAGACGCCGCTCTCCTCCGCCATCCTGTGCCGCCGAGACCGCGGAGCTGAATGGAGCGGCGCCGGAGCGGGCAGCGCCCCCTGCGGGCCCGGAGGACTCAGCGCCCCGGGCGGGGCTGGGGGTCCCGGGGATGCTCCGAGGCCCCCGAGCCCCCCGGAGCCCGGCTCTGAACCCCGCTGTGAGCTCGGCTCTGAGCCCCCCGGAGCCCGGCTATGAGCCCGGTTCTGAACCTCGCTGTGAGCCCGGCTCTGAGACCCCCGGAGCCCGGCTCTGAGACCCCCGAAACTCGGCTCTGAGCACCCCGGAGTCCGGCTCTGAACCCAGCTCTGAGCCTCCCGGAGCCCTGCTCTGAACCCCGCTGTGAGCCCGGCTCTGAGACCCCCAGAGCCCGGCTATGAGCCCCTCTGTGAGCCCAGAGCCCCCCGGAGCCCGGCTCTGAACCCCGCTGTGAGCTCGGCTCTGAGATCCCCGGAGCCCGGCTGTGAGCCCGGCTCTGAGACCCCCGGAACCCGGCTCTGAGACCCCCGAAACTCGGCTCTGAGCCCCCCGGAGCTCCGCTTTCTGCCCAGCCCCCTTCTCTCTGCACAGCCCCCTGCCCTGCACAGCCCCTTCTCTCTGCACAGCCTTCCATCTGCGTGTGGCTGTCCCACCGCTGGCTCACATCTGGAGTGGAATTCCTCATTTATTCGCACCCGATGGCAGCCAGCCTGATCGGCACCGACGCTCTTTGGGCAACGCAGAGATGGTAAATTGCACCACTGCTCTCTCCTTGTCCAGCAATCACTCCCGTGAACTCCTCAGTCGTGGGGGTTTTTTTGTACAGGGAATTTCAGGCAGACTGCACACAGAACACCTGTCTCTGCAGCTGGGCTCAGGCTTCGGGCCACCTCCAGCCAGCGTTTGGCTCTTTCCAGTGGCATCACACTGTGTTCAGGAGCCAAACAAGAGTATTTGTTCCAGCATCATCATCATTTTCAAAGATACTCCCATCACTCCGTTGTATACTTTCCTCCATTTATGGCCCAGTGGAGGGCTATGAGAGCTTAAGGTAAAATCCTCAGAGCTACAGGTTATTGCTGCCTCTCTCCTGACTCATGGCCATTCCGGCTTCCTCGGCTGGCGTGAAACCACCTCCAGGTTTTAACTATCAATATTTATACTTATTTCCCATGTTTTGCCGTGTTCATGGGGAAATCCCAGCCCTCCAAGGGAAGCTGCTCTTATAGCCCAGGCAGTGTTTTTGCTCGGCCCACGGGACCCTGCTCTGGCAGATCCACCTTGCACAGCCCCGCTCCCACGCTCGGCTCATCAGCTCTGCATGGAATAACCCTGGATTTCTGAAACCACCGCAGATCAGCTGTACCCCTTGGAGGGTGAGCAGTGGGGAGCACTGGAACCCTCCTCTCCTGCTGCTGCCTGATAAGATCCTTCCTGTACAAGCAGCGAGCTGAGGTGTGGGAAATGTGCAAAAAGGCTTTTGCAGACGCTGGAGGGATGGATCCTTTGGGATGCTCCAGGATCCCTTACCGGGGTGGGTGAGTGCCACGCGGGGAGAGCCGTGTCCAAAGCTTGGGGCGAAGCCAACCTGCACTCGCAGCTCACGGGAGAGAGGCGCTAATTACCGGGGGGGTTAATTGCACCCTGTGCCAGAAAGCAGAAGGGTCGCTCCGGGGCCGGCGCTGCGGGGTCGGGGAGGCTGCGGGCGACCAGGCAGAGAGGGAGCGGGGAAGGTTTGGGGTTAGAGGTTGGCTCCACACAAAGGAGCGAGCGGCTGGGAGCCGGCTCGGCGCCGGGAGCCAATCGCTGCCGCGGCCCCGCGATAAAAGGGCTCGGAGCCGGCGCGGGCAGCGCAGGAAGCGGCTCCGCTGCACGGCCGCGGCCTCTGCGGCGGGACACGGGCGGCACGGCCCCGGCACGGCACGGCACGGCCCCGCCCTGCGGACCCTCCGGTGAGCTCAGCTCGGGGGCGGCGGGAGGCGGCTGCCAGACAATGCCGGCCGCGGCAGCGGGGCTCGCCCGCACCGGGGCTGCCCGATCGCCGGGCTGGGCGAGCGGGGCGAGCCGGAGCGAGGGGCGGGCGGGCGGGGGGCAGCGATGGAGAGGAGCGGGGAGAGCCCCGGGGAGCGGCTGCGCTGCTCGGGAGCCGCCCCGGGCTCGGTCCCGGGCTGGGTCCCGGCCCCGGATTCGGTCTCGGTTCCGGTTCCGCAGCACCGGACTCGGTGTCGACCCCCGGGCTCGGTCTCGGTCCCGGCCCCGGCCCCGCGCCCCGGGTTCGGGCTCGGTCCCAGATTCTGTCTCGGTCCCGGTTCCGCAGCACCGGACTCGGTGTCGACCCCCGGGCTCGGTCCCGGCCCCGGCCCCGGGTTCGGGCTCGGTCCCAGATTCTGTCTCGGTCCCGGTTCCGCAGCACCGGTCTCGGTCCCGGCCCCGCGCCCCGGGTTCGGGCTCGGTCCTGGCCCTGCGCCCCGGGTTCGGTCCCGGCCCCGAATTCTGTCTCGGTCCCGGTTCCGCAGCACCGGTCTCGGTCCCGGCCCCGCGCCCCGGGTTCGGGCTCGGTCCCGGCACCGCAGCACCGGGCTCGGTCTCGGTCCCGGCCCCGGGTTCGATCTCGGTCCCGGTCCCACAGCACCGGGCTCAGTCTCGGCCCCCGCGCTCCGGTCCCGGGCTCGGTCTCGGTCCCGGCCCCGCGCCCCGGGTTCGGGCTCGGTCTCGGTCCCGGGTTCTGTTTCGGTCCCGGTCCCGCAGCACCGGGTTCGGTCTCGGTCCCGGTCCCGCAGCACCGGGCTCGGTCTCGGCCCCCGCGCTCCGGTCCCGGGCTCGGTCTCGGTCCCTGCCCCGCAGCACCGGGCTCGCCCCCGGTTCCGCAGCACCGGCGGCTGCTCGGAGAAGGAGGTTCGGAAGGCGGACAGCGGGGCCGGGGAGCGGGGCGAGCTCCCGTGCCCGAGGCAGCCCCGGGAGAGGGGTCGGTAGCAGGCCCGTGCGGGGGGGATGCGCTCCGGGGGTGCGCGTTTGGGGGGTGTTTTTTCAGCTCTAGTCCCCTCTTTGTTGTCTGGACAGATCCGTTTTATTAAGCTGATCAGAAAGAGCGGAGACGGAAGGAAAACCTGTTAGATCCCGACTCCTTGTCCCCCTTGGGTAATGCCTGCCGGCTCCCGATGGTGTGGCTCCTGCCGCCTCATCCAGCCTGCGTTTAAACCTTTCCAGCCACAGGTCTTTCATCACTTCCCTGGGGAGGCTGTTGCATGACTGTGAGATTTAATAGCAACACAAATGCCCTGGGCTCTGACATAGCCCTTAACAGGCAGGGATCTCCCAGGGCTTCACAAAGGAGAGCAGCTCTGTTTTCATCGAGGGGAGGGGGGAAAAGGGGAACAGAAAAAATGAAATTATTTCTCCACTGGCACCCAAAATTAGCAGCAGATTTAGGAATGAAGCCCAGGTCTCCCAAGTCCCACTCTGGTGCTGTAACTACTTACTGTGTTTTGAACCAGCCTGATCTGTCTAATCCCCTTGGATCACTTCAAACAAGCTAAGATACCTTATAGATCATATTTATGATCAATTTTCTGCTGATTTTTTTCATGGTGTGGGTATCAGTTTTGTAAAAAATCTGATAATCCAGCCTTGAAAATTGGGCTTTGTCTGCCAAAGACGTCGTGTGAGGGCTCTCACAGGGAAGACATCTGGTGCCTCAGCTGAGCTGTTGTGTGTTTAAGGCCAGGAGTAGCACATCTGCAGCTTTATTAATGTAGATTACAAAATAATTGCAGGGCAATCGACCAAGTCTGACACAGCCACAGTGTAAATGTCCTTTTTAAATGGGAGTCCTGCAAGAAGCAAATTCCCAGTTCCAAACTGAGGGTCTGTCAGAACCAGCCTCTTGGGCTTTGCAAAATGGGAGATGCATCTTCCTTCTTACACAGCCTAAACCCAGGTTCCTGACCCTTTTTTGGTCAGCAAAAATCCCAGGAGACTTCTCATTAGGGAAGGGAATTCCTCATCTTATTTCCTTCAGTGGGTAACTCCTGGGAGTCTTCAACTGCCCCTCTAGCCCTGGAGGGTGATGAAGTTTTTCTTTTCCTTTTCTCCCACCCTCAGCTCTTGCAGGGTTTTGCCAGGCAGCTGCCATGTCCCCCCCAAGACATGTCTGCTTTTCCCTCCCAGTTAAGTCATTTTTATCTGCCATCTGGGGGTGTTGCAGTGCTTACCTCGCTCTTAGCAAAAGCCCTGGGATGGAAAACATTAAATCTGGACAAAAGGATTATTGCAATATCAGTGTTAAGCACACTTTAGACATGTTTCTCACTCCTGTGGTGTGCCCATAACCCTCTCCATATGTCCAGCTCGGGTTTTTCAGTGGCAAGATGCCTCAGCTTCCTCTGATGTGCCTCTCCAGGGATTACTTTTCCTGGCACACTCATTGCTCCACTGCAATCTTGTGGATTTCAGAGAACCAGATCCTATGCTGGGCTCTGTGGCACCTTGGGTCCTAAAAGGAAGGATAGAGATGAAGGCTGAAAATAGCTGGGGCAGCTCAAAAAGAATGATATTTGGAGAGATTTAACTACCAATATGATTTTGGTTGTGTTTTCTTGTACAATCTGCATTTGGACAGCAAACAGTGGTTTTTGTAAGGCTTGTGTGGAGGCAGGGACCATGGAAAGAGGCTGTGCTGTGTTTTGGAGTGCCTGGAACTGGACCCACTCCTGCTCTTACTGCAGGTGATGAAACAGCAAAAGCTTTTTGTGGGGTCTCTAGGGCCCAGGAGATGGGCTCACCCCATGGAATCAGAGAATCCTTCGGGCTGGAAAAGCTCTCTAAGATCACAGTGTCCAACCATTCCCACAGCACTGCCAAGGCCACCCCTAACCATGTCCCCAAGTGCCACCTCCCCGTGGCCTTAAACCCCTCCAGGGATGGGGACTCCACAGGAAATGCCAGTCCAGAGTCTGGTGAGGAACAGGTGATATTCCACAAGAGGAAATCAGCCAGGGCAACACTGCGAGGCTGTGTTAGAGCAAGGAGGAAATTACAGGCAATTACAGCTCTGTTAAATGGAGTACAAGGAAAGGTGGGTTTCTAGAACAGGTTCTGGAAGAGCAATCAAAGATGTGCTGTTGGCAAGCAGAACAAAATTCTGGGTGGTTTTAACACAGCTCGTGTCACGCTGGCTCAGTGTCTTCCTTGGATGTGATAAATGACTTCTGAAACAACAGGGCCTCGTCATAGAGCCCCAAGGAAATTATTATTTTGGGTGGAGACAGGAAAAAGGACAGGGAAAAGAGAGCAAAATGCAAGGAAGACACTTGGATTCTTCTGCAAGGAGGGATGTAAGGGCACATCAGGCCAGAGGTGTTCAGGGGTGCTGGAGTTTTGTATCAGAATACCAAGGTCTGAGATCTCCCAGTGTGGAGCTGCCAGACCTGTTTGCAGGGGCCACCACGGTGGCTGTGGCAACAGAGAGCCCACCAGGTGAGAACAGCTTCAAAGGAATCTGCTTCTCCTGAATGTGGTTACTCTTTATGAATCCCACCGAGAGGCAAAATATGATGGGAGAAGAACTAATGTCTAATGGTAAATGGATGTACATTTGTGTAGGAAAGCAGGGTGATGTTTCCAAGTGGAAATTGTTTATGGAGGAAATCAGGGAAGAGCTGACAAGGGCAGGGAAGCCATGAGCTTCTGTTTGTCTGTTGGGCTTGTTTGCAGCAGGTTGAATTTGCACCTCATTAGTCCCTTCTGCAGAGCTTCCAAGATTTCTCCCAGTGAAGCACTTCTGTCTAATGTCCAGCCTGAACCTCTCAACCTGCAATTTTTGTCTGGCACTACTGAGAATATGTCTCTGCTTGAAAAAGCCTCTTCTCATCCTCCTGGCAGGATTTCTGCTGTGCTTCTCTGCTCTATCTGAACAAGGAGATCCCAGGGAGCAGAGACTCCCTTCAGATCATGATTTTTAATGGATGCCATTAAACACAGCCAAATCCCAGGAGTGGGCTGCCTCAGTTTCTGCTTCTGGACAGCAGGTGAATCCCAGCAGCATCCTCCTGGCCTGTGTGCCCCTCAGTGAGAGGCAGGGCAGGGACCAGCCCTGTTCCCTGTGCACTTCCTCCTCAGGGGAGGCAGGGATGAAAGTGGCAGAGGGGAGCGGCTGGGCAGGGGCTTCCCTCGGGCTCTCCCTCACTCCTGTGGGTCCCCCATTGTTGCCCTGACAAAGGCAGCCCTGTTCCTCCCCACAACCACTCCTTGTCAGCATCCCTCAGCATTTCGGCTGCAGATTTCCTGCCCACTGGCAGCCTCTCAAGAGGCAGAACGTGGATGGAAAGGGGATTAGAGGAGCAGGCTGCTGGAAAGTGGCTCCTGGCTGTGGGGTGAGGCAGGTGCAGGCCCACTCCCCAGGAAATCTCAGGAGCAGGGTCAAGGTGTCCCCAGAAATGTTGGGATTCTCCTTCTTGAAGTCCTCCACCCTGTGCTGAGCCAGCAGGGCCCTGCTCTGTGTCCCCACTACCATGAGGTCAAGTGGCTGGCTCAAAGCCACACAAGAGCCAAGACCTGAAGCAGAATTAAGGGATTCCACGCCTGAAGCAGGAGCTGTGGCCACCACTCCATCATCCCTTCCCTGGCACTGCTGTGCCTGGCTCTGGCCTGGCCTGTTTGATGCTGGTTTTACACCACACTTTGTTTCATGGTGTGGGTCAGCTGTGAGACCCCAAGACTGCAGAAACTGAACCTTGGGAGCTGGGTGATTCCCAGGCTCAGGAGACAGGCTCTTCCAGCTCCTGTTCACCTCTTCCCCACACTGGCCAGCTGAGAGGGATGATGGCCGTGGAGCTGGAGGGTCAGCGCTGCCCTGTGTGTGGGTTTCACTGATCCTGCACAGGATCTCGTGGCCATCCATCCCCACAGCCACCAGCTCAGCCCAAGATTTCCTGGGGAAAGGCCTGGCAGCCTCTCTGAGCTGCCTCCCCTGCCCGTGCCTCGCCATGCTCTGGGGACACTCCACGTCCTCCCAGGATGGAGGAGGAAGGGGGCCCGGCTCCCCCACGCCGTGCTTTGCCTTTGGGAAAGCCTCCTGCAATGGAGCAGTGATCCCTGAAATAAACAAACCCTTCCTGGGGCTGCTAATGGGAACCATCTGGCAGAGAGGGGCCCCTGGCCCTCCGCGCTCAGGCTCCTTCCCTGGCGGAACGCGCCGGGCTGGGCCTGCACGGCTGGGCCTGCATTGGGGCGGCTCTGCACTGCTGGCTCTGCACTGCTTGGGCCTGCATTGGGGCAGCCCTGCTGGGCCTGCACTGGTGGCTCTGCACTGGGTCAGCCCTGCTAGCTCTGCATTAGGGCCTGCACTGCTGGGCCTGCACTGGGGACAGCTCTGCTGGGCCTGTACTGGTGGCTCTGCACTGGGCCTGCACTGCTGGGTTTGCACTGGGTCAGTCCTGCTGGCTCTGCACTGCTTGGGCCTGCACTGGTGGGCCTGCACTGCTTGGGCCTGCACTGCTTGGGCCTGCACTGCTTGGGCCTGCACTGCTGGGCCTGCACTGGTGGGCCTGCACTGGGGACAACCCTGCTGGCTCCGCACTGCTGGGCCTGCACTGGCTCTGCACTGCTGGGCCTGCACTGCTGGGCCTGCACTGGGCCAGCCCTGGTGGCCCCTCTGGAGAGGGGAAGGGGGAAAGGCTCCCTGCACCCCTCCCGGCTGCAGGAAACCTGACCCTTCAGAGGCAGGCTGAGGTCGGGGGGCTGCCTTGAGGGGCCACCCCAGATGTTCCCTCTCCCTCCATCTGCCCCAGGGTCAGGCAGGAAGGTGAGAGGGGATGCAGGAGGCTGTTGGGGAAAAGCTCTGTGATGGAGCAGCGTTGCTTTCCTCCCCTCAAACTGCTCCCTGCTTGGAGCTCTCAGTTGCTACAAGGGCAGGATGAGAAAGGCTGGAAGGCAAAGGGGTTCACACCTTGTCCTGAACCCAAAACCTGGAACTGCTGGCATGACCTGGAGAGGAGGACAGTCCTCCCTCCTGCTGTTCCCAGGCCAAGTGGCTAAGGCCTTTAGGGAGCTGAGGTTTGGAACAGTCAGATCTGGCAGTTATGGTGCCAGTCAGGGTGGAATTGAAGGGAAAGGGGTTTGGGGGCATGAGGAGAAGAGAAGCAAATAGTTGGTGGAAGTAAAAATGAGCTTATCAGAGAACCCCTGAATGGTTTGGGTTGGAGGGGCCTTAAAGCTCATCTCATCCCACCCCCTGCCATGGCAGGGACCTTCCACTGGAGCAGCTTCTGGGGAAGGGCAGGAGGGGTGTGGGGAGTCTGGAAACACCGAGGGGAAGAAGGTGGCTGGGGTTGGGGAGGAAGATGAGGGAAGGGAAGTTGGGGAGGACAAACATTTTTAAGAAAGGCTGGGGTGAAGGTGAAAAGCAGGTGAAAAGGGGGAGGGTTGTGCCTCCGTGTCAGTGTGGGACACAGTGTGGGTGTGCAGTGGGGACACCAGGTTTTCTGGGTCCCTCATGTCCCCTGCAGGGTCTGTGCTGGGCTGTAGGACCTGACAGACCCTGGAGGCACGAAGAGAAGGTCCTGCCCCAGGGATGGGGGCAGGCAGGGGCTGTGGGGTGGGCCCTGGCCCGCAGCAGATGCTGGGTTCAGCAGCAGCTGCCTGAGAGCAGGAAATAACAACCAAACCACAGAGAGACGGGAAATGATTCTGATAGAGCAGGCTGGGCCTCAGCTGAGGCTGTGAAACGTCTGCAAGCAGGGCTGTGCAGCCCCAGGGCTGTGAGGGGCACCCACCGAGTGCCCAGGACCTGGGGAAATGGTCTTTCAGCTCTGAAAGCAGCCATGAATTTCAGGAGCTTTGCTGGATGTAACTCAAGCCTGCTGTCAGCTGGGGGTTTGGCAGCCAAAGAGCCCCCTAAAACTCAGGACATGATTGCCAATGCCCCTGTGAGGTGGGCATTGAGGAAATGCCCCTGCCCCAAGCCCTCCACCCTGCCATGTCTCTGCCCTGGGGCTTTCTCGGGGTCTAGCCCAGTCCTTGGGCAGCAGGAAGGGTTTTTGGGGTGGCAATATGAGGCCAAGGGGGTTCAGTAGGACAGGAAAGCAGCCCCAGGCAGGTGCTGGTTTTTCAGCCTCCATTGCAGAGCCACCCCTTCACCCTCCTTTTCTCTGCTCTGCTCCTTCCTTGCCAGCATCACTCAACCCCACAGCTCTGTCCTCTGTATTCAAACCAGGGCTCATCCTTCACGGGTGCTTTGAAGGTAAAGTGTGGTGGGGAAAACCCCCTGAGGAGCTGTCAGTGCCTTTTTAGCTCTTTTTTACCAAAAGGGGTGATTTGCAATGCTGGTGTTTTTTCCTGTGCTGGTCCCAGCCCTGTCAGCCTCATCCTCCCAGGCACTCAGCACAGGGCTCAGCCTAAAGGCTCCTCCAGAAGACAAAATCCCCATCACTTGCTCTGCTGAGCTGTGAACCGTGAGACTTTTCTGGGCTAAAATTAGACTAAAACCACAGTCCTTCCTCCAGCAACACCAGTCCTTTAGTGGCTGCGTTAGTGGGACACGGGCTGCTGGTTTGGCTGTTTTGTCTGGGGTCAGCCTTGCTGCCCGTGGCGTGGTCATTGTCTGGCAGGTGCTTCCACACGTGGGCTTGGAGCAGAAGCCATCCCATCACCTTCCAGGTGTTCAGAGCCCCAAACCCTGCTGCTATCACAGTATTCCAGACCTGTCCAGTTCTGTGTGCCTCAGTTCTGGGCTCCCCCAGGAAGCCCCAGCCCAGCGGGGCTGATCTGACCCTGGAGGGAGCTTTGAGCACTCAGCAGCTCCTGCTGGGTTTGGTGATGAAACCAGCCCCACTCCTGATGACATTTCCTTTCCAGGTGTTGCAAGAGGTCTGTCTTTGACACCACTGCAGGGAGCATCGACCCACGGCCTTCCAGCTCAGGATTAAACAGAGGGAGAAGGGAGAGGAACCATGTTCCAGGCCACGGGAGCCGCCAGCCCAGCCCCAGCTCATGTACGTGGCATCCTGGGGTTTGTGTGGGAATTTCAGCTGGGTTTGGGTTCTCAGGGGGGAAGGCTGTGCACAGAAGCTCTGTTCCTGCCCTGACATTTTAGGGTGATCAGAGGCACAGTCACAGCTACTCAAACAGAACTGGGGAGAGGAATGTTCCAGCAGAAGGTGCTGTTTGCTGAGCACGCTGGGCTCCAGCCTCAGGCTCTGCTGCATCCACAGCTCCTCGAGCTGCTGGCTGTTTGTTTGTGTTTCCATGGCTTTCCTTGATCACAATTGAGAGCCTTCGAGCTGCTGCTGAGGGCTGGAGTGATTGGAGATGGAAAAACATAAAGGTTCAAGAACATCTCCTGCTGGGACAGGATACGGCCCTGCCCCGAGGGAAGATCTGTCAGATATGGAATGGAGAGCGTGCCTGGCCAGGAGGCTGCCGAGAAGTGACAGCAGCCCTGGGCTGCTGCAGCCTTGGGAACGGATGTCTCAGCTCTGCTCAGCTGAGCCTGGAAACAGCCTGTTAAATCCTAACCCCGGGAGAGCACCTGCGGTTGTTCTCCCAGTGCCAAGGGATGCAACTGGTTTGACACAGGCGGAGCCTCCGCGCTGCCCGTGTCCCACTGTTGACTTTGGCTCCTGCTTCCAGCCCCGTGGGACTGGGAGGAAGATCAGTCCCTGACCTCAGGCAGTGAGAGCAGCTGGGAAACCTCTGAGGAGGCAGCTCGGCGAGGGGAGAGCTTCCTGTGCCTCTCTTGGACAAACTGTTTCCAAAAATACAAAGGAGAAACGATGGGGAAGGACAAGGCGGGAGGAACAGGGGGTGGGGATCAGCCTGGGGGCAGAGAGGGGCAGTGCTGGGCGGGCAGAGCCAAACTGCAGCCAGAGGAAGGGCCAGGACAGCAGGGTGACATCCTGGGGGGATGTCCTGGGGTCACCCTGCCCGACCTTGGGAACAAGGTGTGAGGGGGATGAGCCAGCCCTGGCTGGTCACCCTGCTGGGGTGCCCTTGGATCCCGACTTTGGGAAGGAGGGAGCACTTCCATCAGTGCCAAGGAGGGTGAAACCCCTGGGGTGGCTGTCAGGGACCCAGCAGGTGTGGGGTGGGTGCAGGATGTGCCCTGGTGAGGGGGGAGCAGGGGGGGTTTGGAAGGGATTTGCAGATGGGACACGGTGCAGGGAGACCCTGGGGCACAGGGAGAGGCTGCTCAGTGCTTGGGTCTGTGCCCTGGTGCTGCAGGGCTGGGCAGCCCCAGAGCTCAGAGCTCTGCCCCTGCCCTGTGCCCTCCCCACACCCCCGAGGTGCCCTCGTTTCCTGCACAGCCCCAGAGGGGCTGAAATGAGGAACTGGAAACAAAACCTCAGCCCCAAGAGGCTCTGGGACAGCAAGGGCCACCCAGCTATGCCCAGGGGGAATGGGCCAGTGCCCCCTGAGCCCTGTGCACCCCCAGCAAGAGGAGCTAATGACCCTGCTCCAAGGGGCAGGAGCAGCATCTGGAGCAGAGCTGCTGTGTGGGGCCACGGGTGATGGTTTACAGGTCACAGAGGGGTCTGTGCCAAGCTCTCATTTTGCTTTCTCCTTCCCTTTTTAGGAGGCCAAAACCAGCTCAGGAGGCAGCACAGTGCAGCGCTCCAAGGTACCTTTGCTTTTTCTGCTCCATAGAATCATCTCAGAATGGCCTGGGGTGGAATGGACCTCAGAGCCCACCCAGAGCCACCCCTGCCATGGCAGGGACACCTTCCACTGTCCCAGGCTGCTCCCAGCCCTGTCCAGCCTGGCCTTGGGCACTGCCAGGGGTCCAGGGGCAGCCACAGCTCTGTGCCAGGGCTCATCCTGCTGATCCTTGGCAAGGGTGGAAGGACCAAAAGCCCACGGGCCAAGCTCCAGCCCAGCCCAGCATCAGGAGTGGCCCAGGGAAGGTGAGGGAGGTGGGGCTGCTTCCTTTCCCCCAGTGCTCCCGTGAATGGAGGGAAGACAAGAGGGCAGTGCAGGGATCTAGGCTGTCCCAAACTCCTTCCTCATCCTCTGTCTCCCTTTGCTCTGCCCTTGGCCAGTCCTTCAGCCTGAAGGCGCAGGTGAAGGAGATGTGCACTGCCTGCCAGAAAACCGTGTACCCCATGGAGCGCCTGGTGGCCGATAAATTCGTCTTCCACAACTCCTGCTTCTGCTGCAAGCACTGCCACGCCAAGCTCAGGTGAGCCAGGCTGTCCCCGTGCTGGGACCCTCCCAGACAGTGCCCCCCATCACAGCCCCTCACTTGGCCAAAGACCCCCAGCCCACCCAGCACAGCAAAGCAAAGGTTTATCTGCACACCTGGGCTCAAGGGGCAGCCAAACCCTCCCTGGTGTGGAAGGGGAGATGCTTCCCCTTGAGAGCAGCCCCAGGGGAACACGGAGCTGAGCCAGAGCCTCCTTCTAGAGGACTCAAAGCCGAGGCTGACCCCTCATTTCTACTCACAGCAGCCTCTGCTGGTGGGAGGGAGCTGTTGGCCCTAAGGGTCCCCTCCTGCACGCTGTCCCCTCTGCTGTCCCGGTGTCCCCAAGCCCCCCTCCATTCCCCAGGCTGCATCCCAGTCTCCCTGCCTGGCTAACCCTGCCCTCCCTCCCCAGCCTGGGCAGCTACGCCGCGCTCCACGGGGAATTCTACTGCAAGCCCCACTTCCAGCAGCTCTTCAAGAGTAAAGGCAACTACGACGAAGGCTTCGGGCGCAAGCAGCACAAGGAGCTGTGGGTGCACAAGGAGGTGGAGAGCAGCACCAAGTCGGCGTGAGCGGGACCAGCCCCGCTCTGGAGCCCTGCAGGAGCTGAGCTGGGTGAACTGAGCTGATGTAGAGCAGGACCTGGGGCAGGGAGAGGGGGAGCCCCTCTTTGGAGGGTGCTCAGAGGGGTCCTGCAGGCTGTAAGGACAGGGCAGAGGTGAGCAGGGTGTAGTCCCCACACCTGAAGCCCTCCTCTCTGCAGGCTCCTCTCTCCAGTGAGATCAGAGCAGCAGCAATGCCCCCCATGGGACCCCCCAGCCCTGTCACCATGGAAAAGGGATGAGCTGGGGGCTTACCCAGCCTGGAGCCACTGCAGAGCTCCCAGCTCTGCCAGCCCTGCATTGCTGGGGCTCTGGCTGAGGAGGGTCCTTGGTTTTACATCAGCTCAGTTCAGCTGGGATGGTTTCAGCCTTAAGGATGTTGCCCTGCCACGGTTTCAGTGTCTGTTTTTTATATTTGCCTTCCACTGGTACGTTCTGCGCTGGAGCCTCGCGGCAGCTTCACCTGCGCGCCTTTATTTTTGTAATACAAGGTTTCCCAGCCTTCCCTGTCTCGTCCTGTGCTCCCAGGGGCCTGGGGAGGTGGGACAAGTGGTCAGCTCTGCCTCTTACTGCCCAGGCAGTGTGGAAGGAGCTTGTCCCTGGAAGTATTCCTGGATCCCTGTGTGTGAGTGAGGCTGGGGGGGAGGGAAGGGAAAGAGCCCTCTGCTCTTTGGGGAGTGCTCAGAGGGGTCCTGCACACCATGAGGACTAGGCACAGATGAGCACAGATGACCAGAGTGCAGGCCCCTGACCAGAAGCCCCCCTGGAAGCCCCCACGTTTTTGGAAACTGAATGAGGATTTCAAACTCCACATCAGTGTTGCCCTGTGAGCTGCACAGCCCAGCTGGAACCTTCCACCAGCTTCCAAAGGGAGCCCAGACCACCCTCAAAAGGCTTTCACCAGCCTGGGCATCCCCTAGACCCACCCCTCTGCCCTGACATGTCTCACCCTCTCCCCTCCACGTCAGTGCCTGTCCCTCAGTGGCTCTGAGGGGGCAGGATGGGATCGGTGCTGGGCTGGCCTCAGTCTGCCTTGGGCCCACCCCACTCCCAGTCCCCTGGTTTGGATAGCACAGTCCACACTAATTAATGAGCCAAAATGCAGGAAAACCAGAGCAAGTGGATGAGTCTGGTTTTAATTATTATTTACCTCTTTCCTCCAGGCACACTTGGTACAGCTGTGCTCAGGAGCCCCATGTCTTTCAAATTTTACAGGAATTGGGCTTTTCAGAGCCCCCACACAGAGCAGCAGCCTGTGATATCAACATCCCTGACTGATCCCATCAGCTCTGCCGAGCACGTCCTGTCTGGGAGAAGCCAGACACAGCCATGGAAACAGGAGATAAGGATGAAAGATGGGGAGGGGTGGTCCAGAGGAGGACGAGATGGCACAAATAGCCCCTGTGGTGCCCCCCCTGCTCAGTACAGCCCTTCTGGGGCTCAGGGGGTGCACCCACAGCCAGGCAGCAGCTCCACAGTGACCCAGGTCACACTGACGTCTGATTTTGGGGACAGCACTGGCTGAGTGACCACAGGAGCCTGAGGCTGGACAAGTTAATTCTTATTTTCACTGAACCTTTTTCAAAGGGCTCCTGGGCAGGCATGGTCTGGGGACACACAGCCAGCACAGGGACTGTGCACACAGACCCTGGCAAGGTTCTCAGGGGGATTTTGGGGTTTGCACCCCCAAAAAGCCACCCCTGAGCAGCCCTGCTGGGGAGCTGTGATGCTGCAGGCTTGGGGCCCCTTCCCCGGCCCCTTCCTTCTTCAGAAGGCTCAGAAAATGAAAGCAGAGCCCTCGGTTCCACTTCCTGCCTCTGGCTGGCCTCACTTCCCATTCCCTCAGCTCCCAGGCTGCAGCCCAGCAGGACGAGCAGCATTTGAACCATGCAGGATGATTTCAGGGGGGTAGGAAAGCAAGGAACCCCCAGGCTTTTCAGACTGGGTTTTCAGTTAGAAAGAGAACATGAAACCAGAGAAATAATGATCTTTCCTTCCCTCCTCTGAGTTGAAATTTGAGATTTTATCTAAAGGCCATTCTCCACCCTGAGTCCTGTCCCTGGTGATGAGCAGAGGTTGGAGCTGCAGCCCCTGGTGAGCTCTGACCTCAGACCTCCTCCAGCTGGGCAAGCCAAGAGCTCTGGGGACAGAAGGTGACAGAGAACCCTGCAGCATCTGGCAAGAGAAGCAGGAGCTGGGAGATCAGTTCTGCCTGCAGCCCCCTGAGGATGTTGCCCAGAGCTGCACTTGGCTGTGATGAATTCCTTCAGGGGACAGGGAGGGCAGGAGAGCAGCAGCTCCAGGGGAGGGTGATCCCAGCAGAGCAGCCAGAGAAGCAGCAGAAGCTGCAGCCTAGGGTGGGGATGCCACAGCTCCAGGTGGGTGCAGTGAGCTCGAGCTGCACTGGCAGCACAAGAACAACCCCTGGCTCAGAGCAGAGCAGGGAAATGCCCCAAGGCCACTGCTCTGCTCCTCTCGAGGGCAGAGCTGCTCTTGCCACCCAGGAACAAAGGATGATGATCAAATCTTTCTTTGTATCACACCCCCACGACTTCTTTTTGTGAGCACAGGGCTTCCAGCAGCAACCTGCCTTTCAGCTCAGGGAATTTCCAGAGCACAAGGATCCAAGGCAGCACAGCCATGTAATAAAAGCTGTTTGAGGAAAAAGAAAAATCAGTGTGACTCCACACAAATCCATATGCATGCATCCCATGCAGCTGTCCAGTTCTGGATGAGATGCAGAGCACCAGGCAGAGCTCAGCAGCAGAACCAGTGCCACGAGAGAGGATTGTGCCAGCATTTCCTGGCTATAATGCAATACACCCCCACCCAAGCAGCATTAAATCCAGAAGTTGCTTTGTGGTTCACACTTTACTACCCCAAAGAAAGAGCCACAAGCAGTGCAGTACAGCTGACCTCTGTAGAGATTTTTATATTTTATTTGCTTCAGAAGTGGATTTAGAGAGGAAATGTACCTTAAGTCCCCTTCCCCTGGGCCATACAGCACACATAACACAAATTACCAGAAATAAAAAGACAGTTGAGGGTCTTTTCTGCATTTCTTTTGTGCTTTAGTCAGTATTTCGAGGCTGATCATTTCTACTTTCAAGGCTCCAAATATTTTCTTCTCCCAGCCCCTGCTCAACCACCACACTACAGGTGCAATTCCTGCAGTGTCCTGTGCAGGGCCAGGAACTGGACAGGATGTTCCCTGTGGGTCCCTTGCAGCTCGGGATATTCTGTGTCTGTGGGGAAATCCCAGTTAGGAACACACACTTTGTATTTCTGGAAAGTAGGAATACACACTCTGTATTCCTGGAAAGCAGAATTACTGTGGAGCTACTTTCTTTTGAGAGGAGTGACCAGAAGGGGAGTCCAGGAGAAAACTGACCATCAGACAAGGCCAAGATGTGAATTGCATCAAACTGAGCACACTGAGGGGAAAGGAGCAGAAAGGTGAAGGTGCCAGAGCTCCCAGGGCCCTCCTTGGGCAAAGGCAGGAGCTGGGGGCTCTGACACACAGGGGGTGCCAGGAGGTTTGCTCTGGTTCCAGGAGACATTTCTGTTCTGAGACATCTGCACTTGATGGGTCTCAGCCCAGGAGTCACACCTGTGCTGGGTTCATGGGGTTCTGCATCAGCTGGTTCCCCCCTTCTGACCTGTTCACATTTCACACTGACAAATATCCCAGTGTGTCACTGACAGCAGCTACACCCCAGGAAAAGGTGACTGGCAAGGCCAGCTCCTCAAGGGACAGAGTGGCAGCCAGACACTGATCAGGTGACAGTGACACCAAAGAGAGAAGCTGCATGAACAGGAAAAAATCAGCCTTTCAGCAAGGAGAACAGATGAATTTTATAGCAGCGCTATTCTGGTTTGTTCCTAACACAGCAAGCTGAAAAGAAATCAAACCTGAAAGTATTTGGAGATGTGGTTACCCATTCTCCTGCCCTGCTAAGGGACAGCAAAGCTCATTGTCCCCAAATCATTGTTACAGCCAAGCAAAACCACCCAGATTCTTCCACTTCAGCTGGCAAGCTCCATTTCTGGCAGGGACCTCATGGTATCTTCCACTTGTCTGAAACACAGAGGCCTTCCTTCTCCAAATTCTTGCTTTTTAAAAGGACAGTCACCAAACCAGGCTTTCATATAAATGATAATTTTATTGTAAATAAAATGATACATTGGCCTGGCTTTGCACTGCAAGCCCCCGGTCGGTAAATAGAGACTACTGGGTCAAGGTCTTCTGCACAATCCAGGTTAAAGCCCCTTCTCCCTGCTTTGCATCACTTATGGTGATAAAAAATCCTTTTCTTCCTTTTTGAACTGCTCCTGGCACATCTGCCTTTTCCCTCCTGGTCAGTCCATGTTGGTAACTGGTGCCAATGGGAACTCTTTGGAGCAGCTTCCAGTCCTTTGCAATATTATTCCAAATTAGGCAAAAAACCACCCCAAACCCCATCCAAACTGATGCAACCTAACTGCCACAGAATGGGCAAAGATGGGATTTTCTGGAGAACCAGCAAATAACCTGGAATGCACAGAATCGTCACACCAAGACCAAAATGTCACTGCTTTGTTTCCCAGCTGCCTCAGAGAAGTTCCTCTCCAATGGGAATCTTGGACATTTTTCTGATTAGTTTTAACCATTCCAGGACACTGGGACTCTGATAAGAAATTCTTTGTCAAACAGAATATTCTCTAGTTCTGCAGCACCTTCCATCAGGGACGCCAATTCTCAATATTCCCTGCATATCCCTCCCTGGAAGGAACAGCAGGAAATCCAACATGACATTTGGAACTGACACAATAGCTTATTGTCAGCCTGGCACTCCTCCTCCACTCTTCCCTAAATGAGTTTATTCCCAGTTTTTTCCTAGTCCGCCAGGATAAAGAGGCCAGATATAATTCAATTCTGAGGTATAATTACATTTCTGTCCACTAGAAACTCTTTTGCTGCCAGGGCTGTTAAAAGCCCCTGGTATCAATGTCAGCCCCAAGTTATTCATCAGAGCAGTGGACTCAGGAATCCAGATCTTCCTTTTCCATAATCAAGAGGGCAGTGAGGAAACAAAGAGGCATTTTGGCTTGGCTCTTCTCATTATAAACCATCAGCAAATTCTCTGCAAAACCAGCTGCTTTTTTTCCTTTTTAAATTCATAAAGGCGTCAGATTTATTTCCCCACCTCCCCCCCACCCCATAACAGTCGATATATATAAAAATCACCAAATATGATCTTTTACGATATAAATTAAAAAAAACCAAAACAAATTTATGAGGCATCACCGTTTACATGATGTAAAAAGAGCTAAAAAAGAGCGATATAAACTACATTCATAAAAGTGCATCTCCAAACATACAGGTAATGCTTTGGCTTGTTCCTGTGCCGAACGCGCCAGTCCGAGCTGGCCCCGTGTTCTCTGTCACTGTACAGCGGGTGCTGCTGCTCCCATCCCGGGCTGGAATGCAGGGCTTGGCAAAAAGGATGCAAATCCAGCCCGGGGAAGGGCTGGCAGCTCTGGGGACAGCTCTGAGCCATCAGTCCTGGCTGCTCCTGCTCTGCCCTGGAAGCGCCTCCCGTGACGCGGGTGAGGTAAAAGCCACAGCAGCTCCTGAGGGTTGAGTTGCTTTGACAGAAGTTCCGCCCTTTCCTCAAGCCATGTTCTCTCCCAGATCACAGCACGTGGGACAGCAAGGGAAAAAACCCATGGGAGAAGGTGTGGATTTGGTGAGGACAAGCCAAGGACAGAGGGAAACCCCCGCAGATGTCACCGTGCTCCTGATTCCTGCAGGTGATGAAGACTCCAATCTTTGGTATATTTAGGATGCAAGGCTTGAAGAGCTGGGCTCCCAGCAGTGCTGAACCTCTGCTTTTGTCATGCAGACTGTAGGGATGGTCCCACACTCCCAGCAGAGTGGTGGAAAAGCTCCCTAGACTGAGCAGGAGCATCACAGCCTCAGCTCCCCTCGTGGCAACGCTGAAGTGCAGCCCAAAAGTCAGGCCAAGGGTCTGGACAATCTGGAGTCAAGTTCCTGGCTGGGAAAAGATCAGCTGAAGTGCTCTGACTATAATTAAATAAATTATGGAACAAGGGCTTTCACAAAAGGGATCCCCTAGGTGCCCACAAGTGGGACAGTGCATCCTTGGAGTAGTGCAGGGAGCCTGGAGAGGAAACCAACACCAGTTTTTATTGGCTACACTTTGCTCTGGGTTTGGCACAGAAAAAACATTTCATATCGTTAAAGCTTTTCAGGACTTTTGGTTGGTTGGGGCTTTTAGGGTCCTTTTTTTCCCTCTTTTAATTCAACACAGTATTTTTCACGTGTTGAAGGAGCTTGGTTTCATTAAAACTTGCCTTATCCTGCTATTAGTATTCACTTAAAAACTTAATTTTACTGCATTATGAAACAATTTTCAATTTTTTCTGGGGGAGAAGAGTGGAGGTGTGTGGAACCTTAATATGGTTTCCACCACAAGAGCAGAACACCTTCAGTGTTGCCCTGTAAAGCAATATTTTAGTTAATTAACATTTGCTTTTCTTAGTTTCATTTCTCAGAGATAACTTATAACCACTCCATGAATCCCCAGCACTTAAAAACTGCTGGTCTTTCACGAGTGAAATAAAGATTATTAGTGCCCAAATCAGCACAGAGGATTTGAGGCCATCAGGACCTCAGTCCTCTGACTTGTGCAATCCTTCAAATGCACAATCACTTGGATATGCTTTGCTGGTACCTTCTTGGGGATCTCCAGGTAATTTTAGATATTTGCTACCATTTTCAATGCTGTCTGAGGTTCCCTCTTTGACCTGACTCCTACAAAAGTTAGGCCATAACATTTTTATGGAACTTTGAAATGATCACTGTAATTCAAACAACACACAGCAAAGGGTTGAGCTTGGTTCCAGCTTCCTGTGCACAAGTGTCCAGGTAATTCTCCCCAAGAAACCCTCAATTTTCCATTAGGCCATGAGCTCAAAGAAACTCTGAAGTAATTTCCTGGGCACCAGCTGGACTATCTTTGGTTAAAAGGATGGTAAAAAGCTACCAGCCAAAGAGACAGATGCAGGAGGAAGCTGAATTCCACTGAATTCCCTTCCAGAGGGGTTTTGTTTGGACCCAGCAGCCCCAGAGAGAGGAAGCAAGAGCACAGATTTGTTTGGTGTGACACAAACTAATGCTGGGACACATCAAACCTGGCTCCAGATTTTCCAGCACTAACAGGAGAGCCCTTCCCTCAGGCCCTGGAGTGATTGCACTCTGCTGAAACTTGTCTGATTATCCTGACATTCAGCTGGAAAGCCCTCCCTCTCCCCCAGCCCCAAATCCACGGCTCCAGTACAAAATAACACTATTCACAGACTTTTGAATCAATATCTCTTCTGAACACCTTCAGATGCTGAATACTCAAGAAGAAAAAATACCATCCTCTAGTGAGCACATGCTCCATGACATGGCTTTGTGCTGGATTCAGGTACTGGAGACACCTCTGGAGCCCCAGGAGGGGAAAACCAGGGACTCCCACAGGCAGAGCTGCTCTGGAGGCTGGTGCACGTTTCTGTTTTGGACAGAGTGGAGCTCCTCCAGCTCCCACTTGGGTTCAGATTTCTCCTGTGTTCAGTCAGTGATGCCACTGCTCAGATTCCCCTCCTGTGCCTGCAGAAAGCACGCAGCCAGCTGCAAGGTCACATCCAGGGAACTTGGGGCAAAAATGCAGCTCTGCTCGGACAGGATGAACATCAGTCCAGCACACGAAGGAATCAGGCACGAGGAGCAGACCCCAGGTTCCTTGGCACAACTTCCCAAAGGCCTGGGCCCTAGCTGAGTTGGCATTTTGAAGATGCAGCACCACAATGGGCAGTTGCAACTAGACAAAGACAGGGCACGGAAAGCCCGGCAGGAGCTGCGAGCAAGGGAGGTAATTCAGTACTGGAGCTGTGCAAACTGGTGTCTGAGCAGCTCTTCAGCAGAGGGTCTGTGCCTGGCTTCCACAAAGATCTGCTTTAGGAAGTCCCGGCAGTGTTCTGATATGTGGGAGGGCAGCTGGGGGTTGGTGGGCTGCGTGGCGATTTTGAAGATCGCTGCCATGGCTTCGTACTCTGCCCAGGGGGGCTTCTCTGTCAGCATCTCCACCACGGTGCAGCCCAGGCTCCTGCAAAGCAGACAGGACAAAAAAACACAAGTGAGAATTCATTCAGGAATGCCCAGTGCTCAGGGAGAGCTCCCAAGCAGCTCCTGGGGGAGTGTGTGTCCCCACTCAGAGCCAGAGCTGCCAACAGCTGCTTTTCCTGCTGCCAGGAAAGTGCCACATGTCCTCCTCCCCTTTGCTCAATTTCTCCTCTCAGGAAACATTTGTGTGATCAGGGGACAAGAGGTGCCAGTGGGACGTCCCTGAAGGCACCCTTGGACCTCTGTGGTACTCCAGGTGCTGCTGCTCCTGTTGTAACTCCAAGGCACTCGGAGAATCACAGAGTCACAGCATGGGTTGGGTTGAAGGGACCTTCAAGACCATCCTGTTCCAACCCCCTGCCCCCTTCCACTAGAACAAGCTGCTCAGAGGCTCAACTTGCTGAGTTGCAAGGTACAAAACAGACTTTTTAACACTCAAGGTTCAGTGAACTAGAGCTTGTTGACCCCACAAAGCCATTTCAGCAAAATCCCTTTTCAGTCACAGCCTCAAAATGCCCACGTTGGGAAAAAAATAACCTAATAATATCTCCACTTCACAAGAAACCAAGCATCAGTCAGAAAGTAATTGAAGTCGTAACAGCTCCAAACTGGGAAGGCAGTAAGTTAAATCCCTGTGGGACAGATGCATCATTACCTTAAGGAAAAACTCCCTGTAAAGTTAATGGGGCTCTGCAGGCTACTTCAGAGCAAGGACATGTTCTGGGGACATGGCTGAAGCACCTTTGTGAGGCAATGTGACTCCAACACCTTCCCAGGGAAGATGGCTGCTGCAGCACTGCACTGATTGGGGTTTATTCAAAAAGGATTAATTGCTTCCTCCAGGCTTCAGATTAAGTAAAAGCCATTAGTGAGTTTTTAATATCCAGTCTTGTGGTTTTATCACATCTTTACATTAAAAAGGCAAAACTGCCTCCTCTATGTTAAAACTAAACCTCTTTTGAGGTGAAATGCAAGGAAAAGGCATGCTGAGAGGCAGACCTGCAACAACTGCCAAGACAAGGAGGAAAGGAATTAAATGCAGTGAATATGCAAGAACTGATTTGTCGACAAAAGTTTAAAATCCAACGTGAAAATTTTACAGTTTTCCAGCCATTTCAGGCTTACTAGAAGAGAGTACAGAAAATGCAAACCATGTGTGCTGAAGTGCTGGGGGTTTGCTCAAAAGCAAGCAGGGATATATTATTGTTTAGACTGATTTATACCGTTTAAGCAGATCCGGTTTCTTTAAGATATTCAGCAAACAGCAGGAATGTTTTTCATGTCAAGTCACTCCAGCAATAACAAATAGCTCACATATTCTGCTATTTAGGAAAAAGAAAACTGGAGAGGGGCCTGCAGCAGTGGCACAGAGCCAGGTGGATGGATTTGTTACGTTTCTGAGCCTCTGGGCCATACACATCCACCCTGGGACCAGAGCTGCACTGGAAAATTCTGACCCCCCAAAATAATGACTGGGATTGTAGGAACTGGAGTCTGGCCAATGGCAGCGACTCCGTGATGGGAATGGACCAATGTCAGCACCAAGAGGAAATCCACAACTGCACCAACCCAGGGGGAAGGGCACGTGCTCCACTCTCTCCCCAAGCATCCCAGCAGGGAGAGTCTGCAGGACTTAACTCTTTGCACACAAGACACATTCCAGCTGTGTTTCCACTCTCTGCTTGTCCAGGAAACAGGTCCTGCTTTACTGTGGAGGCACAACCAGACCTTTTGTCCCTGTTGTTTACTTTTATAATCTCACCTTTTTAAGGCCCTCAAAATTAACATTTTGGCACAGGACCATTTTGCTCTTTTGATAAAGGCTGCTCCTTGGCTATGCCAATAATAGCACAGCCACAGTTTCCATTCATGCAGATCACCTCTGATCTGACCTGGATCTTTTCTGTTATTCCAGGTTTGGGCATCTTTCCTTAAGGCTAAAATTCTATTAATTTCCAGTACATTTTAAGCATAACTCTCATTTTATATCTAAATGAATGGGCTTTCCCTAGACAACCTTCAGGTGCTCTTCTAAAACAAAATGAGCTGTTGGGTGTTAACACTGCAAAGCACAGCCTGCGGAAGATTGTGTCTTGAATTCACACTGGTGCCTTCAATTTTCTTTAAACTTTTCATGCAGACCAGGTGTGAACCTGGATTTTCAGGTGACAGAAGGTGCTATCTGTGCAGTGATCAGCACGTTTTGATAAAAAAGTGGCAGCCAGGCTCACCACACGTCTGCCTTCCTGCCGTAGCCTTCGCCGCTGATCACCTCGGGGCTCATCCAGTACGGGGTGCCCGTGACGGAGCGGATCCCTGTCCCCGACATGCAGATTGTCTGCAGCCTTTTGCTGGCCCCAAAGTCCCCAAGCTTCACATTCCCAGCGGAGTCACGGAGAATATTGGCACCTGGACAGGAGCAAAAAAACCAAGACAGATGTTTGCATGAGATCCAGCTGTTGGATCTGCAGCCTACAGAATGAGATCCAAGCCCAAATACCCGTGCTCATGGTATGGCTCTTTCCCCATTGAGCCTCAGGTGACCTGCTAAACATAATTTCTTTAATTCAGGTTGTAGGCAAGCCAATTGCTAATGGCTGTAAATGGGAAAAACTTCAGGGAAAAACACAAGGAAGTGAAGGGGGGAGGGAAATGAGAGCTGAGTCAGCACCAGCATTGTTACAGTGCCTGTAAACAGCTCAACCAGTCTAGAAGGGCCCCCAGGCCAAGGGCTGAGAGAGAACAGAGCTGTGCAGAGAAGGATTTTATTGGGATGCTGCTTTGGTGAGCGCAAGCATTGCTTTCTGGTCAGCTGGGTAACAGATGTAGCTAATTAAACCACTTTGAACTCCTACAATAAACAAGTCAATTTCCACTTGGTCCTGAACACGAAGCACCAGGGAAAAAGCAAACTTTAGAGCTTAGCTTTTATGTGGACACAAACTGAGGTTGAGACACCAAAACCGCAATGCGATCAAGAACCCCACTGCCACCATTATCTGGCACATGCCCACATGAAACCTTTCTGCTCTCAAACTGAGAGCACTTTGTGCTGGGAGAGCTGTCTGCCCTGGGCCTGCTCTCACCCTTGATGTCCCTGTGCACGATCATGTTGCTGTGCAGGTACGAGACGCCCTCGAGGATCTGCCGCGTGTATTTCCGCGTCACGTTCTCCGTCAGGGCCCCGTAGGCCTTCAGCTGGTCTTTCACTGACCCCTGCCAAAGAGCAAAGAGGAAGAATTGGCAAAGAGGTGACAAAGCACAACTCTTGCCCATTCAACTCCCAAAAGCCCTGGGTGTTGTACACCCAGCTGGCCCCGCAATGAACTCTGGCTAAAGCCTTTCTGTGAGCCCTTTTCAAGAACAGCAAGGACAGGCTCCATGGCAAAAACAGCTTAAGGAGGTTCTGTCTGCTGGTACAACTTGTTATGAAGACAAGCAATAAAATAGTTCAGCAGACTCATCTGGGTCAAAAGCCTCGCTTTTCACAGTTTTAGCCTTGCTGTACCACAATTCTGGTAATTCACTTACCAGGATTTACATGTTGGCCCAAGTCATTTGAGGTATTTTGGTAGAACAAATTTAGACTGAAGAAAAGAACTGGCTTTAATGGCTGTTACAGAGAATGTGTTTCAAGTAGAAGACACTTAAGGAAAAAACCAAAGAGGTTATTTGGGCATAAATAAATTAAAGTGGTGGCATTATGAGAGTGAGAAGGCACAGCCCTAAGAGGGTCTGAGGTGGATGACATAGTTAGGGGGATCACAACAACTAATAAACCAGCTAACAAACCCAGCCAGCTCACTTTCTGATCCCTGACTGTGCTGCTCTTACCCCTGGCATGTACTCCATGAAGATGGTCAAGGTCTTCTCTGCTCGATCCCTTAAGCAGCCATAATACTGCACAATACGGTCATGCTGGAGGTTCTTCAGCAGCTGAATTTCACACTCCAGAGCACTCACCTCCTATGGATGTTGAAGGAGAAAACAAGATTGCAGCCCCAGGAAGTATATAATAAATATAAAAAATAATAAATTTGTCATGTCACTGGCAGGATGAGACCACTACCACACTGAGAAGTGTAATCCATGACATCACTTTATCTGCTTCTTTGAAAAGCCAAACACTACCAGGCCTCCCTGTTCATTTTTACTGCATTATCTGCAGGTAAGTGTTGGTGAGGAAGCTTTGATGGAACAGAGGCTGTATCATACATGGATTTAGTACCAGAAAAACTTTGTTTCTTGCCTTGATTCTGCCATCTGCATCCTTTTATCCCGGGTGGCTGAAAGGATTCTCCACCCACAACACAGGTATAACCTCACTTCTCTCACTAAGCTGTGGGCAGGGAGTGTAATTATGAAGCAGCTCTGAATGCAGTTACAGAACTGGAACTTCAACCCACTGGAGAGCAAAACAACAGGTGCTGAGAGTTGTTAAGTTTCTGTCACCCAGTCCTCTTCTGATCACACTGATGATTTACTGGAATCAACCCCTACAAACAACTTCCTCTCCTATTTACTTCAAAGAATCTGCAGCTCTGTACATGAAACTGATCCTTTGCTTTGCTCTTGCCACAGACAACAGGGGACCACAGTGCAAAGGCAAAGACATTATCCAACAATTTCAGATGGAATCACAAATGTTTGCTGCTCAGAAAAAGTATCAGGTTCTTGCTGAATCTGGAATTGAACAGGAGGAACATCAAAGGGGCTGAAGCATGAGGATTCACAGAAAAAGGAACAATGTTTTCTCCCCAAGTTAGTCCCATTTTTACCTTTCCAGCCCTGCCATGGGAAGGTATCAGGTTCAGCTCTCTCACTCTGGGAGAGGATGCAGAACCTCAGAGCAAGAACCTGGATGTTGTAGGCACACATGGAACCAGTGGAAGCTGCTTAATCAGACCAAATAATAGTATAAGGTTTGGGGTTTCAGTGCCTTCAAAATATATTTCAGCCTGTTCCTCCTTGGCTCAGAGTTACTGACTGATTTACAACACAGACATAGTAGAACTTCCCAATTTAGGACGTATCTTGGCACCAATATCCCATATAAAATCAGAATAATTAAATCTTCATGGATCAGTTTTCTAGCTCAAAGTGAATTTCTTCACTATTGGGAAACTGGTGCACTGTTAAAACACTAGCAAAGAACCCAAAAGCCATTCCAGCTGCATCCCCTGTGCAGGAAGTTGAGTGTTGTCCCCTAATTTCAAAGTGCCTGTCTCCAGTGTTGTCACATCACTGTTCTTGATTAATTTACATCCCACAGCTCCATTTATTTTTAAGGACACAGAGAATTCAGAAGTGAAAACTGGTAATTAATGCACTTGATACAGGGTGTACCATATAAACCCAGAAGTGGGTTTTGCATGTGCAAGCAGCTTTTTTTTGTTCAAAAAAGAAAAAAACCCAACCCCAACTCTTGCTGGATTTAGTTTCATTCACATCCATGTCTAACCAGGAACACAGGGCAGTCTAGTATTCCTCAAGTAACCTGGCAAAAACCCAAAAAGCTGAGAGAGGAGAGCCAAGAATGAAGCCAGAAAATGGATTTTAGTTTCAAGCTGAAGTTACTAACACAGAAAAGCAATTTTTAAATGACTCCTATTCTTCTCCACATGACTTGAAACCTCAGTACGAACTAAATAAGACGCCAGCTTTCAAGGACAGACAGAGAGAGACATTGCACAGGGCCTCAGAGTGTTTTAGAAGCTGAGATGAGAATCACCTTGCTTGTTTCAGGGCTCTCTGGATCAAACTGCACCTGCTTGGCTGCAAGCTCTCTGCCTGTGTCCACGTCGTAGCACAGATACACGCGGCCAAAGGCGCCCTGGCCCAGCAGCTTTCCTCGGCGCCAGTTGATCGGAGCACTCGGAGCTGGAAGAGAACAACAATCATTTCTCTGCTCATCACACTTTGAAAACAAAAGTGGGCTTTTCAAGGATCAATCTCCATCATACAGAGACTGAATCAGGTGTTCTGTTGCTAAATAAACATGAGGTGCTCTCCCAGAGTAAGGAGTTAGTGGCAGAGCCCTGATCAGAATCCAACCATCCAACCTCAAGGATCTGCTGACTGATGTCCCATTAAAATGACAGCACAAAACGTTTTGCAAATGTGTTTTACAGACCAGTTGTTCAATGGGGTTGGTGAAATTTCATTCCACCAGCAGGTGGATTCTACAAAATCATTACTTTAAGAGATGATGCAGCAACTAAAGAGCAGCTTCCAACCCTTGGTCTGTAGCTATCACATGCATCAGATGAAGAAGAGATGGATTAGCCTTGCTTAATCAATCCCAGCCAGCTGGGAATGACTTTGCTTCTGGGACAACTTGAAGGACATTATTCTGAGTCTCTTTGCCAAGCTAGTTTGGGGTTAACCTCTGTGGGAAGGATTTTACTGCAAGACTCTCTCTTGCAGATTAGAAGTCATAAATACCTACTAGACATTGATAAAGTAAGGGACTGTGTTAGCACAGTGTGGGTATCTTTTTCACCTGCTGAACAGTTAGATTTGATAAAAATACCCATGAGACCCAGGTATTCCTGGGTCTTCCAACACCCCAGCAGGAAGTTCCATCCTCAGGGAACTGGGAGCCCTCACATTCATAAGCAGCAGCCTCCTGACCCAGAGATCAATACCTGAGCCCATTTTCCAGACTGCCCTTAATCCCAAAGCAAATTACTCAAAGACCAGTGCTTTAGCTCCAGCTTTGAAAGCAACACTACCAAACTCCTGCAGTTCAATGCATCCAACCATGGTGGACCTAACAAGAAACTCTAAAAACACAGACAAGAACCAGCCATCTGAACAGTGTGAAAATACAGAAGAGTTGAGAGATTTGCTTTGACACGTCTAATTTAATCAGATTTACTGCCAGTCAGTATTTTAGTGTTTTCCCTACTCTGCTGCAAGCTTACTCTTCATTTTAATCCTTAAATTACTGTATGGGATATCTAAAGTTCATCAATAATGACTTATGTTCCACTTATTTTTTATTTTTGTAATAGAATGCTGTCCAACAAAACAACTCAAGGATGCCATTAATACAGAAGTAAATCCTTCTACTAAGGAGCAAGTGAAATACAGACAGCTCTCAACTAACAGAATAACTATAACCCAATAGCCTGCCTGAAAATGTTAACATAGCAAGAAAATAAACAAGCTTGTCTGCCTGCTTTAAGAACCCTGTAGATCATCTAGCTCAAGCAAATTTTTACTTCTTAGCTGGATTTGCAATGCTTTCCAAAGGAAAGACCAGCTCCCAGAAGAAATCTGAGCAGAAAAAACACGTCTTGTGCGTGTGACAAACAAGTCTCAAAGCACAGTGGCTGGAATGGCTTGCTAAAGGTAAATTCTGTGTCTGGAGCTCTCCTTGGAGCCCTCCCAGCCCAGGTGGCATTCCCAGGAGCCCAGGCAGCCTACACTTGGTGGCAATGTTCCTCTCCTGCACCCCCAGCGCGTTCTCGCTGTCGGCGCTGCGCAGGCGGCCCCGGGGGTCCAGGTACTGCAGGGCCAGGCCCAGGTTCTCCCCGTTGGTGCTCAAGGAACGGCTGGAAGGCACTAGGGTGAAGAGATTCCCTTGGTGACGTCGTATCCGGGGGAACGTCCTCCGTCCTGGGGGGAAAGGAAGGTCTTTAATGGGAGGTAATGGCTGGGGGTTGAGCAGGGAGAGAAATCCCATGTTCTGTTCCCGTGGAGCAGAATCTGCTGCCAAAGAGATGAGATGCAAAAATATAACAGCTCAGGGCTGGTGCTGCCTGAGTTCAGTACAGCTCTGGATCATTCCCAAAGCAGAAGGCAGAGAACACTTTGTAATGCCCTCAGTGCTGTGAGATCTAAACTAACCTTCCAAAGGAAAAATCTGCTTTACAGGCTCTGAGCACAAGCTCTGAGTTTTGTTAACAACTACATACAAAATGACTTTCTAGATAACGTGCCTGGACTTGCAAATAAAAACCATACACAAAGATTATGCCAACTTGCACCTCATGAAATTTTGAGAGATTATTTTGCATAAAGCCATCTGATTGAGCAGAGATGGAATTCTTTAAGTCCCTGCTATATTTAAAACATCCAGAAGCAAGACTGCAATGCAAATTAACAAAGTATAATGAATCTCTGTGGTAGGAAAGTGCTTATATAGGGCCAAGTCTAACAACTACATCCACAATGTAGTGGATGTAGTCAGCCTGGATAACACCAGAAAGGACAAAGTAAACAAGAATTACAAAGTAAACCAAGAATTACAAACAACCACCATTGGTTTCCATGAAAATGTGGCATCATGCACAGTAGCATGAACTTCAGCATTAATTGCAACAACCAGGGCACTTCCAGGCTCTGCAAACAGGAGTTACCCTGGTGCAGAGGTTGCCATTGCCTCACCTTTTTTCCCCAGCCTGGAAGGGCAGGGTTGAGACCCACTCACCGTCGTTGTAGTCCTTGTGCTGCATGGAGACGTTGTAGCGCCGAGGGTAGGTGCCACCCTTGCCCGCCTTGTCGTAGATCTGGTTCTCACGGTCTGCCAGGAGAGGCAAAGACAAAAGTGAGGCTCCTTCAGAAAACCTAACTTCTAATGAAAGAATTTTCCTGTAACAGCAGGTTTTTAGGAAGAGGCAATAAATAATTTCATAGCTTTTCCATCATTGTGTCCCCACTTCTATTTATACAATCCCAGCAAGCAGGGAGGGCGGCCAGCCAAGAGCAGAAAGTGTCTGGATGAAATAACCTTTGTACCAAACATACCTGAGAACTCCTGTCTATTATCAGGAAAGCTCTGTGCCCTTGACATCCGTGACTTCCGAAAAGAAGGACTAATGGAGAAAGAACAGAGTAAGTTTTGCTGTTGTTTGGGGTATTTTTTGTTGTTTTATTTTCTAAATGAACAAGCAGAGTCTTGTCTAAAAGAGATTAAAATACCCTGCAGCCAGATGTTCTCAAAAGGGCAGCTCCACACAGGCTTCAGAACTTTGTATTTATAACTTAAAGCTACTGAAATACCAGTTTGCTGGTCTGTGGTTGTGCCAGAAAATAACACAGCCTTAAGACATAGTTAATGCTCTTTAAGAAATACAGTGGCACATTAAGTAGGAAGTAAGTTTTTTCCCAACAAGAAAATGTATGAGACAGAAAACAGGATTTTATGTGAGTACAACTGGCATTTCCACCTGAGCACGCACGTTCTCACCAGTTTGTACATTTGTACCTGGCTGCTCACCTGTCCAAGGACTGGCAGCTTCCTGACACCGAGTTTTCAGCACTGCTTAGAGGGTCCAGCATCTGCAACACAGAAGAAACCACACAGCAACATGAGTGCAGTGCAGGGCCCAGGAGAAGATGTGATAGAGGAGCAGAGCCCACGACTGCTTGCCTGCAAGATGTCCAGCTGAAGAAGGGAGCCTAAGCCTATTTAAATGCATAATTTTTCTTTATCTCCCACAGAAATTAGGTTCATATAAAATCTGAGGCACTGCTTTAGTTGGTGAAGGACTCTGCTGTGAAAAATGCAAGCTTTAGCAGCCTTGTGCTGCGTTTTGATCCCCACTGGCTCCAGGAACAGCCTCTGCTGCTGCTGCTGCCTCCACCTGCAAGTCGCCCTTTGGCCTCACTTCCCACTTTTTTGAATGGAGAGCAGAGTATCAAAAGCAAGAGGGTCACACAAACCTGGTAATAGGAAACCTTGTCACATGTGTGACAGCACCAAAACTGCTCAGTCAGAGGTGGAGGGGCAATGCCCAGAACAGGGAACTGCTCCTGGCAGCCCAACAAAGGCTTTGAACTTACAACAGCTACGATTTGGAGCTGTTTAAATGCACAAAGCAGCACTTTTATAAACCCAGAATGGTTTGGGTTGGAAAGGACTTTAAGGGTCATCCAATTCCACTTCCTGCCATGGGCATGGACACCTTCCACTAGATCAGGTTGCTCTAAGGTTGCCCTTGGACACTTCTAGGCGTGGGGCACCCACAACTTTCTGAACAACGCGCGCCTCACCACTCAAAGCTGCTGATGCACCCACAACCAGTGAATATTTGGGAGAGGAAAAGAGGGCCCAGATGCTGGCAGAAGGCCTGGGCAGGGCTGGCAGGGCTGGCAGGGCTGTACTCACGCACTGCTCGCTGGTCTCGGGGATGAACTCGCCCTCGCTGTGGATGCTGGTGTAGGAGCCCTGGCGCGCGATGCGCTGCTGCCGCTCGGGGACGTAGCCGGGCGGGGGAGAGCTGCGGCCCGTGTTCTGGGAGCCTGTGACAGGGACACACACTGCTGTGGCACTGCCACTGCTGCTGGGACACTGCCACTGCTGCTGTGGCACTGCCACTGCTGCTGGGACACTGACACTGCTGCTGTGGCACTGCCACTGCTGCTGGGACACTGCCACTGCTGCTGGGACACTGCCACTGCTGCTGTGGCACTGCCACTGCTGCTGGGACACTGCCACTGCTGCTGTGGCACTGCCACTGCTGCTGGGACACTGCCACTGCTGCTGTGGCACTGCTGCAGAGCACAGCCAGCTCTGGGAGCCTGTGACAGGGACACACGCTGCTGTGACACTGCCACTGTTGCTGTGACACTGTTGCAGCGCACAGCCACCCCCACAGCACCACTGCTGGGTTTCTTTTTCTCGGGCCAGGTCTTATAAACCCTCAAAAGGGAACCTAGCACACCCAAGGATAGCTTGGCTATTACCTTTGGAGGGAAATAATAAGTAGGATGGCTTCTGCTGCAGTGTTAGAAGCAAAAAAGGTTTAATAAAAGGCAAAATAACAAACAGAAAAACTGGAGCTAGGTACAGAGGTCTGCCCTTGGTATAAACACCTCACAAAAGCAGCTTAGTTCTTTTGTTCTCTTCTTTTCTACCTGATGGGCCAGATGGGACTTTTTGGCTTTTATCCAATTAGATGACCCCGAGTTTTTGGTGAAGTCTCTGAGGTCTTATGAGGTGGCTTTTCACCTGATCATTGGGAGAAACCTCTGGGCTTCTTTCCTTTTTTGGGGGACAAAAGCTAGCTTTGCCACTGTGTCATTAGGAGGCACACTCCTACACACCACAGCAAACCTGCAGCCTCTGTCACATTCACATTTTCTGAAAAATCCCTTCGCCCAGGATCTTTCTCCTGGGAAGTGGAGCAGCCTCAGAGAAAAATGAAAACAAGAATTGTCTCATCTGCTTCTCCTGTGTTTTGCTCCTTTGGAATGTGTTTGGAGGTTGTTTACCCTCAGGTGATTGTTTCATTGGATTCTGGTGTGAATTATTTTCACTCTTTGGCCAATCAGTGCCAAGTTGTGTCGAAGCTCTGGAGAGAGTCACAAGTTTTCATTATTATCTTTTTAGCTTTCTGTAAGTATCCTTTCTGTATTATTTAGTATAGTTTAGTTCAGTATTCTTTAATATATTATAGTATCATAAAATAATAAATGAGCCTTCTGAGAACATGGAGTCAGATTCATCCTTCCTTTGTCTGGGGGCAACACAAATACAATAATCCCATACTCTGTAACTGCAGAGTGAACCCTACAGTCTGCACAGACATGGGACCAGGGAAACCAAACTGTCTGATGTGCACCTGTGCTGATGTCTTAGATGCTACGTGATTATTGCTGAAGCTCCTGACAAAGCAGTCACTTATTTCTAACCTCTTCTGCTCAACCTTCTGATAATTCTGAAAATTCTGATAATTCTGGTAAGTCCAGTTTAATCATCTGTTAGTGGCACTACCTAAAGAGCTTCTCTTGTGCTACCTACTGAGAGAAACTTCACTCTTAGGGTTTATTTTTTCCTTGCAGATCTCAAAGAAGATGAAACTTTAGATACAGGAAGAAAAAAACCCCTTTTTGCAGTGACCTATCCACCTGCAGCTGCCACCAATTCCCACTGTGAGCTCCAAGAAGTGCTGTGGTGCAGCCAATCTGCTCCAGGTCACACACGAAGCCAGAGGCAGCAGGTGGAGATCAGCTCTCAAGCTGTGCCCCTCACACCACTGTCTTTAATTAACTGTGTGTACTCAGGTGCTAGGAAAGATGGGTAAAGATCAGCAAGTATTCTCCCAAGGAAAATATTTTCTGTAGAAGTTGTAATAAAGAGTGAAGGCAAAGAGCTGGGAGCAGTGGACTGAAAAGCAGAGCACACACCTTTCAGGGGGCTGCAGAGGGAAAATGAACAATGCTGGCATGGCTTAGAGTGCAAGAGGGGGGTGCACTACATGAAAAAAAGGGATTAATAAAATCACAGGATCATTAAGGTTGCAGAAGACCTCCAAGATCATAAAGCCAAGATTGCCAAGTCCACAATGTATTGCTCAGAGCTACCACCTGATGTCCCAGGCAGCTCCCGGGGCTCAGGAGCCCTCTGGTGCCTTTTGGAGGGTGGGATAAGTTTGGGAGGGCGTGGGCTGCCCCTGCCCTGGGAGCACTTTCACTCCTTCCGACAGATCCAGGGCCAGAGCGAGCCCAGGGCTGCTGGCACCAGCCCAGCCCTGCTGTGGAAAGGCCCCATCCCTGGGCAGGAAAAGGAAGTCGGCACTAAATCCATGTATATCAAAGGAAGTGAGTGGAAAAAACACAAGCCCTGCCAGAATGCCTAGTAACTTTTTTTTTTTTTCTTTTAAATAAAAAGTTATCTTTACTTCCAAAGCTCTGAGCTGGTGACAACAGGCTCGGGCTGTTTGGAGCTCAGGTCCCTCTCCTGCCTGCTGACAACAGGCTCGGGCTGTTTGGAGCTCAGGAATGACACAGGTCCCTCTCCTGCCTGCAAAAAAAAGCTTTAGTTGAACACTGCTATGGACTCTGACTGCATGAAATGGTATGAGTTGGAGAGTCTCTGTGCCTGAAACACCAGCAAACAGGGCACATTCCTCTTCCAAACCAGGAGAGGAAAGAGAAGGAAGAAAAAATTGATGCAAGGCCAAGCTATTGCCAAATTACCAGCAGGGCTCTGACACAACTGGAACTCTTCATAGTCTGGTACCATGACACATTCAGCAAATAAAACCAACATTTTCTTGACTGATGAATGACAAGCTATTCACACAGCATCCATAAGCTGGGATAAGAGGAAAGAGTGTGTAACTGGGATATAGAAATCACTGTACAGTTTAGCCATGACAGACACTTGCTACACTCTGGTGGCTTTGGCACCATTATCTGGATACCTCAGAATGTTCAGTAAAGAAAAAATATGTACTTAGATATATTTTAAATGAAATAATTTTGACATTCAGTTTATCTGTTATAGAAAAAATGTGGTGTTCAGACATGCATGGATACCACTTCTCAGGACCAAGGAATGTTGTTCCTTTTATGCATATTAACTTCAAACTAGGAAGGACAGTAAAAGTCTTTTTGTCCCCGTTTCAGTCACGTACTTCACAAGCTTTCAGTACTTTGTTTGTTTGCTGCTTCATAAAAGCAAATTGCACAGAAGGGGATCAGCAAACTCTCCACAGGATACAAGCAGGTTTGTTAGACAAGTCCCACTCTGAGAATTACTGCTCCAGCTCACAAGTGCTTCCCTCTGAGCTCACTCTCCCAGTTACCCCTGCTCAGAACAGTGAGGATCCAGCTCTGGTTTGACCCCCCAGTATGGAGACTGTTGTGGTTTAAGCTGATTTATTATTTGATACTTTGCACTGTAAATATTGATCTAAAATAATATAAAAATTCTGCCTCAAGTTCACAGAGTTAATGAAACTGAAGCACTCCTTTGCTACAGTGAAGAACTTGCAAACAAAACAACTCTGACATTCCCAGCTCCTGGTACTGCCCTGTGTGACTTGCATCACTTGTCCTCAGGCATTAGCTCTGACAAGCCCCAAAATAGCTGTTGTAACAAACAGAGTCATCCTCTGCTTCTGTTTCCAGCAAAATTCACCTTCTCTCCTTTCTGAAGCAGAAATATGGAGAGCAGCATTTCAGGCTCTGGCCTTCACACTCTCACCTTCCTCCTGCACCTTCACTGCTCATTGAGCTTCACACCAAGGAGTCAAATCCTCAACCACAGACTTTTCTGGGCCCATAAATCCTTGAAGGTGTTTTACATGTTTTAGTTTCTCATATAAAGGTTAACAGCTTTGAGAATCGTTCAAGAACAGATCTGAATTGTGCTGCATGGTTAGAGAAGGTTGTAACACAGAAACTGGGAGAAATCAGACAAATTTGCCAGAGATGGAAGTCATAAAAACTACAGAAGTCTTACATGAACCTTTCCCACAAAGAGGAGTTCACTGGGCTACCAGAAACCCAAAGAAATGAGACAAAGGTACATATTACTCTGATTTTTTTGATTATCTTTTGTGCACCTCTGGTTTTGTCTTGTGCTGATAATTCTAGAAGTGAAAGTTGAGGTAACTGAGAATGTAGGACACTAGCTGGGTATGCAATAGCAATTCCTAGCAAAATGCTTGATTACAGGAGTCAGGACAGATTCCAAAGCCCCACATAAAAAAAAATCAAATCTAGGTTACATGAACTGAAATTGCCAATCTAAATAAAAAGCTTAATAGACTCACGTCAGCTTTCCAAATTTCTAACCACAATGGCTCTGGCTTTAGGACATCCCCTTTAGCAGCTCCTCAGCTGTTCCACAACTAAGCAAAGAACTTTGAAACATTCTACTGTAAACATATTAAGAGCTTTTGAAAATGAACTGCCTTGTCCCAGAATAACCTTTCAATTTCTCATGGCTCTCCTAAATGCTCTACCATAAACACCAGTGCCCAAAAGCTACATTTCAACAAACAAAAGCATGCAGAAGTGGCAAAAATACTCACTGACAGACAGATGCCTGCTTCTGGGTTCTGGCTGCTGATAGGGTGTGCTCACATCCCCCACAGATTGGGAAGTTTTAATCCTGACTTGCTTGGGCAGTCCAGAATGGGGCGAAGAACTGGTCTGCTGGGCAAAATGGAAAGAAGAAAACAAAATAAAGTGAGATGAAGGAGCTCAAGTAGTCTGGCCACAGTTTTAAAAAATATTATGCTTAGTACCAAGAAAGTGCTGAGCAACAATTCTAGAGCCTGAAATCTTATTAATTCAGAAAACACAAAAAATGACAGCAAAAGAGCCAGGTTTACAATTAGGGTGTAAAACAGAGAACTAGAACAAGTGCAGCTCAACTCAAGAGCATGATTTGCAGGTCTCAGTGTCTGACACTACCTGTGAAACACGAGGGGCTCCTGTCACCCCCTGAGACCAGAACACACAAGCACCTACAATTTCCATCAGCCACCTTGGCCAGCAGAGATAAATTCTGAATCTTGCACTGTTTCAGAAGCAACCTGACTCCCCACAGCCTTTAAAAAGTAAATTCATAACTCAGACTAAGTAAAAATAAATTCTGGAGAGTTTAATAGCACCAACAGTCTAGAGATGCCAAGATGAATTTATCCATCCTTCCCCTGAACTTACATAGATATTATCTAATTAAAGATAATTTTTCCACAGAGCCCTCATCTCATTCAAAGCAGGAAGAGGAATGAGACCCATGAAACCTCCTCCAAGCCACTGAGATCCTGTGTTAAAGCAGGGACTCAATATCTGCAACACTTTCAATTTTAACCTTGACCCAACACACCTAGCTTTATAAGAAGGTGTAATATTCCCCTCTTCTTGAGTTACAGTATTTATCTCATTTGAAAAAAACAAAACCAAAGACACCTCAAGGAAATAAATTCTGACTTCTGAAAATTATTTGAACGTGACAGGCAAAGAAGGTGCAACAATTCCAATACTTTAATTCAGTATGAAGGTACTGGATGGTTGCACATTTAATGAGTAGATACATTTGAAAGCAGTAAGGAAAGAGCCTGATTTAAGTCACATAAACTCCCCCACGGGCAGGTCCATGGGAGCTGGATAAAGGGCACAGAGTGACCCTGCTGATGGAGGGTGTTCCAACTCCACCAGTTCTCCCCACTAATTTCTAATCACACAGAAAACAGAGGTGAACAGCCTGAGACAAGAAATGAGTTTCAGAAAGAAGCATAAGAAATTTAATCTGAGTGCTGCTCACACACAGGCTCCTGGTACAAGGGACCCAGCTACTGCTGTAAACATCATTTGCTTTCTGTACATATTTGTGCCCAAGTCACCTTTCCATCCCCAGAAAAAGAAGAGCACCACCAAAAGAAAATCTGCATCCTGTACTTCAGGAAAAATCATGCTTCCCCCTCCCTCAGTGGGATGAGATCATGCAGCCAAGAAACCTCCTCCACCTTGTGGGCTTTATCCCATGGAGGGCTCTCCTGTCAGGCAGCTCGGAGCAGCAGAGGAAGTTGGAGGAGAGGGGGGAAGCAGTGGCACTTAGTGAAGGCTGTTTGTTTCTGCTTTGAGTAAAAAAGGAAAAAACAGCTAATAAAAGGCCATCAGCAGTGGACACTGGAGCAGGGGGAGATGTACCAAGTGTTTACTGCTTGTGCAAAGTGAGATGGCAACATGTGACATCTGGTTGCAGCCTGAAGGCACTGCCATGAACAGAGGCTTGGAAAGAGGATTTTCTGACTGTGCTGCACCAAAAGTTGAGGCCACCTTTCACAGGATGTTTCCTGACAACACAGAACTTACTCTGACTCCACCAGGTCAGACCAAAGACCTCCTTGCCAAGTGCTGTCTACAGAACAGGCAGCAACAATTGCTCAGGGAAAGGGCACAAGGAACAGCATCATCTCCTCCTACACCTTCCCAGAGATTTGGGAAAGGGCTGGTAACACTCCTGAAGTTGTTTGTATTTCCATTACCATGGATTATTACATAAAAAATAGCAAGAAGTACATTTAACTTATCATGACAGTGCCAAGAATTACAGGTGTGATTATTTCAAGAGTTGAGCTCTCAGCCTGCAGAACCTGAATGGGGATGAACATTCCAGATTGACAACCAACAGAGCAGCTTTTTGTGTCACACTCTTCAGGAGAATCTGGTAATTTGCAAATCAAATATCTAAGCTATTGAGGTCTTTGGTTTGAAAAGCTGCATGACCTTAATTCTGAAGGAAAAGAAAAGATATTGGTTGAGTGAACTATGTTTTCCAGTCACAGATCAGGAATAAGGGAAAATTCTGACTCCTTTTGCCTTCTTCAGCTTGCAGTTCATTCATTGTCCAAAATGGGCACCTTTGGGAGCTTGACTTAAAAATTTATTTCTCATATTATGATCTTGTCTGCTGAAAAAGCAAACTACATTGACACTCACTGCCACAGCCACCTGTGGTAGAGCAGAGTGAACCAAGAGACAAGGCAATTCATCTTGGGTCTGAATACACCACTTTTAGTAAAGGCAACTCAGTTTCCAAAGAGTCAAGCTGGACTCAATGCATTAGGGCTACAGAGCTGAAAAATCACTGGAAGGTGTCCCCAGACTTCTCACCCAGGGAGAAAAGTGATAAAGGCTTTTCTTTAAGGACAGCCTGTACTCTAAAGGCAAAATAATTCCATGCATTTTCAACGCTGTGTTATTAATCAAAGCTAATAAAATTTCTCTGCAGACCAAACTCATCAAGTTGTTTTCTGCCTACAGCCACTGGGTATTTGATATAAAGTGGCCTTCACATAAAGCTGAAAAAGCTGCAAAGTTTTAGCCCCCAAACAGCTGCTGAGGTCGGGGGAAAAAAAACCCAACACAAAAAGACACCTATAGCTGAGCCAATGCAAAGAGGATAAACACATGCATTTGTGCCTGGCAAGAGTGATTTTATAATCCCTGCCTCACTCAGTTAATGCTGCCATCATGCTTTAGAGTCTTAAGGGTAAAGCCCTGGTTTTGCTGCAGTCCCAGAAGTTGTTACCTACATGGTTTCTGTCCTGGGACAGCAACAGAATCCTCAGACTTTTCACATTGGAGCTCCTGTCCAAGAGATCCACAGCTTTGTCCAGGTCATCTTGGTTTTTCAAAGGAATAGAGAGCTGCAAAATAAAGAGCAAGGAAGAAAATTATTAGAAAAGAGAGAAAAAAAGTGTCTACTTCTACAATGGGTTGTTTAAATACAATGGGTATTTAAACAAAAATGCAGACTGTAAATCAGGATTCTGATTGCTCAGTTATTCCACAAATTTTCATTCCAATGCTGTCTTACTGTCCTTTTTAATGAGGTTTTCCTCCCAAGTTAGAGAAATGGCTGACCCTAATGCAAATTCCTCTAAAGCATCACCCACAAAAGTATGAATTGCTACCAGGGTTTGCTGTTTGCAGAGAACAGAGGCTTGTCAGCCCCTGATTCTCTGATGAGAAAATGGTCTTAGAATACTTATGAATCCAGAACGAATGAACAAGTGAAAATTGGGTTTCATGTAGAAAGAGTGTCCTAAGCAACACCAGAAGAAGGGAACAAGATGCTGATGTTTGTAGGACACACACATCAGTGAGATGCTTTATCAGGATCAGCACACTTGCCTTTGGATCAGGGATTCAGCAATGGTTTGTATTAAAGAAAGACTTGAAAATTAAATTTCTGGGAAGGGAATTTGTGCTGGGGAAAGGAGGTGCCATGCAGAGGACACTGAGAGCTCAGTACCTCGTTGTTCATGTAGTGCAGGTCCAGGGGCTGCCCAAAGGCTGTTTTCACTTTCTGCTGCACGTCTTCGTAGCGCACGGGACGGACAAACGGGATAATCCTGGGAGGAAAGACAGCCATGCCTCACTTCAGAGACACACTGGGTAATGCCACCAAACCACACAGCTGAACCATTAAAACCACATTTGAATGGTCTCCTTTCATCCACGAGCAAGTAGTGAAGCTTTCAAATTTAAATTTATATGTATTATTTCAATAAGGAATTATTGATCTCTGGCCCATTTCCATAGAGTTTGTCAAAATGCAATATTCAGTTGGAAATTTCAAATAGAATCCCTTTGTCCCTGGGCAGAAAAGAATCCTTTTCTGAATAAATGCCTTTCACATAACAGGATACAAATGCCCTGTGCACCTTGGCTTAAAAAATACCACCTGCTCTGGCACAGATGAGATACTGCCACAAAGAGCTGGATTGTGAGCACCAATTAACAAACTCGTCACGAGGCAGAAATAACAGGATACAACAAGGTCTCCCCTGAGCCTACTCTTCTCCAGGCTAAACAATCCAAGATCCTCTTCACACATGAACTATTAAAATATCTGGTTATACTTTTTGTCCTCAGTTGGAAGATTAGTGTTCTTTCCAATGCAATTTCTGCTAGTTAACTTCCAGAAAAAAAAATCTATTCCAATTAAAAAATTCCAGGTTTTTTATATTTATCTTCCTCCTATTTTTTTTTTTTTTTTTTTGCTATATCAGCACACTACAAATGATCAAGGGACTGTTTGGACTTCCAGGTTACTGAGTGGACCATAGAAATTCAAAACCTGTTCTTGCTCATAGAGGCAACTCAGTGAGACCCTGAATAACTCCAGAGAGTTTGTGGGGAAAGGGAGGGAGAGGGGCTTTTTGCAGGGGCCACAGACAGAAGCTGTGGCTGCTCCTGGATCCCTGGCAGTGCCCAAGGCCAGGCTGGATGGGCTTGGAGCAGCCTGGGACAGTGGGAGGTGTCCCTGCCATGGCATGGGGTGGCACTGGGTCTTTAAGGTCCCTTCCAACCCAAACCATCCTGGGATTCTATGGCTCTGTGATGAAGCTGTGCTTTGGAGAGAAGACTTAATTTCCCAATCATCCATCCACACAGCCTCATCAGCTCTGGGTATCTTTTCCAGAGATGCAGCTTTTGTTTGAAATAACCCTTGTGTTACCTGGCTTCCTCAGCCCCTTCCCATGAAGAGTTATTTTACTCCCAGACCTACAACATTCAGCTGGTTGGAAATAATTGTCCTTGTTAAAAAGCAGCCCACAATAACATTTTCTACATATTCCTAAGAAACCCATACATGAAATCACAGTGCTCTGGCACCACACAAACACCATGTGGCTCTCAGTCCCTTATAAAGGCTCCCATTCTACACTCAATGCTTTCAAAAGCAGAGCTGTTCTCAGGTGCCACAAGTTTTATTAGTTTAAAAACTCTGTGCACTCCTCTAACACAAAATCCTGGACTGCAGGGTTTAAGGAGCCCATTCCTGCCTGACCACCTTAAATATTTGTGGTTAGATCTGGCAGCTCCTGTGAAACCAAGCACACACACTGACATTCTGGTGCAAGCTCCCTGTCTGGAACTGCACACTGTGCTGGCAGCAGGGAATTCAGGCAAGCACAACTGCATAATTAGGCTGACACACAATCAACCTTTTCATTCTTAAAAAACCCCCAAAAAACAGGAGAAAACCCTTCTGCCCCCTGGAATGCACCCAGCAGACAGGCAGGATGACAAGCCTGTGGTGACAGGAGAGTTCCCCTGTCCTGACACAGGGTGACAAGTAACTGTGACATGTCCCACTGTGGCTCTGTTGTTGTCCCCACAAAGCCCCTGACACAGAAAAGTGCTGAGCAGACCTGGCTGACAAAGGAAGAAGCAAATCCCAGTGATGATTACCTGTAAAATTTCTCCCAGAGCACAAGAAGTCACTGACAGAATTCATCACGTAGGATTTCAGTGAAAGAAACAGTGCAAGTTTTGAGGAAGAGTGGAAATTATTCTCCACAGCCTGCTTTGCCAACAAAGAACACTTCTGCTTTTCTAACAGGAATTCCAAAATCTGACAAAGGAGGAGCTTCAACAACCTGGCCAATAATCTCTGCTAGAACAGGCTGAGGATCACTACACAACTTGTCCTCCTGTGCCACTGACATTAAATTTGCATTTTATCATGAAATAATGAACTATTTCATGTTGGAAGTACTGCCTGGCCTGGGAGAAACCCAAGGATTCTCACAGATGGCTGTGAAGGTGGCACAATCCAATTAATATCTTCCAAAATATGGACACTATAGCCAAGCATAAGATGATGTTTTCCCTCAGTGAGAGCAGACCCAGAGAGCACAGACAAGCCTGGAGCCCTCCTGAGTGCTCACACAGCCACGAGTCATTAAATGTTTCAAGAGTTCCTCTTGAATTGATGGCAAGTAAGAGGCTTTCTGGGACCTACTTTGAAATATTTCAGCAATTTTATCCATTGTAAACAATGCTGTAAAAACTGAAACCGCTATTTCAGTTATTTCTGTTTTTTTTTTTTTTTCTTGTAAAAGAATGTCTCTAAAAACCAAGTATCAGAGGAAATAACAAAGAAGCTTTTACACCAATGAAAAAAAAATCTTCCCTTGCTGTATCTATTGCTCAATCACAGCAGGGCAGTGATAGTGACAGGGCATCAGGAAGTGAGAAACTGGAAAAGAATGGTGCTGATTTGATCAGCTTCATTTGGTTTCAGTTACATCAAACAAAATGGGAACATATCTGAAATAAGACTTTCAGGCTGAATTTTTTTCAGGCTGGACAGCTTTTAAAAATGCTGCAGTTCACTTACAACTGAATGTTATGGAAATAAATCAGTGTTTTATGACACACTGATCTCTAAAAATAACCAAGTTGTGTGTGAGCTGTTTGTTATTGCCTTCACTGTGTGATTTCCATTCAGGAAAAAGGAAAGCAAAGCCAACAAAATATTTAAGTTAAATTACTGATGACTAAATGACTCTCCTAAGCAAAGAATCAAAGCAGTGAAGGCCAACTTACCTTCTCTCCCCATTATGTTCAAACTTTATCCTGACATCATTCTGCAGGAGAAAGAACAAAAAGTGAGCTCACAATCAAACTCTGGCACACACAACAGCACACAAATGCACCATGTTATGGTTTTAATATTTTAACTTTCTCCAGTGAAGCTGAAGCAGACTGTGGAAACAAGTGGATGATACATGAACACAGCACAGGAGGAATGGAGAAACTGCTGAGGGAGAAAGAGAAGGAAAGGGGTAAAAACTAAGCTGTAGTTTTTGTAAACTGACACTTAAACAGAGGACATTGAAATAGACTTTGAAAAAAATTAATCTATCTTTAACACTGCATGGGAAAAATTTGAAATTCAGTCCTAGCTGCTTATTAATCTGAAGGCAATTTTCTTTAAGCATGCTCAGAGCATGCATGGCAGAAAACAGAGAGGGAATGTGCTACATTTTTTATTCCTACTTCTATTTTTGAATTTTTATTCCTATCTATTATTCCTATAGAATAAAGAGGAATAAAATGTATTATTTTATTCCTATTTATTCTATATTTATTATTATTATTCAGTCCAGTCTTAAGACATGGACTGAATCTCTGCTTTTGCAAAAATGCAGCCCCTGAAACTCAGTTACAACAGGCTGATGTCACCTTTTAAAGTTCTAAGGTTTCAGCAAAGGGGTCATCATCACCATCTGATAGTTAAAAGCACTGACTGTGCAAACTGTGCAGCCACTGTCAACTCAGAAGATGCTGGGTGGCATGCAAGAGTCAACAAGCTGAACTTTCAACTCTGGACATTGAAGTTCAAATCCCAATTTAGGTCAGAAAGATAAAAATAAAAGAGAAAAATCGACTCTGATAAGACTCCATCATTTCTGCTGCACAATTTATGTGATTGGAATAGATTAAGCCATCTGTGAAAGCCTCAGACAATAGGCAATCATACATCTAGGAACTTCAAAAAAACGTGGCCAGGAAATGCTCTTTAGCTGGAGGAAGTTTCTGGCAGGCCCAGTGGTCAAGAATGCAGTTCAAAAGGACCCACGGAGTCCCTGGGAGCACGGAATTCCTGCAGCAGTGCTGCACCAGGGAAAATGACCTTCCAATCCCAGCCACGAGCAGCTGCAGGTGGGCCACTCACACAGAGCTTCAAAGAGTGGCTTTTTAAAGTGGGAAGAGAAAGAACTTAGTCTAGAATTACTCCAGAATGGAACAGATTATAGAGAATCCATGTGAGTTGATCAGTAAAGGAACAATGCAGAATTACTCCAGAATGGAACAGATTATAGAGAATCCATGTGAGTTGATCAGTAAAGGAACAATGCAGAATTACTCCAGAATGGAACAGATTCTATAGAACCCATTTGAGTTGATCAGTAAAGGAACAATGCAGAATTACTCCAGAATGGAACAGATTATAGAGAATCCATGTGAGTTGATCAGTAAAGGAACAATGCAGCAAACAGCACAGGAATAACATCCTATAAAAGATCTCTACCAGCCACTCCTGATCACAAATTTGTTCTTACACACTGCTTGAAGGAATGATTGCTTTACATCAGGATTTTCAGGAAAGGAAGGCTCTGGTTTTGTTTTAACATTATATTACTTTAAGTAGCTCGGTCTAAAGGAACTAAACAGGACAGTTTGGATGAAAAGGAATTCACACCATTTTTCAGATTAAATTTCTGACCTCAAGATGTGATTTAAGGCCCTGGAGCAGCCAAGTGACATAGCTGTCACCAGCTGAAGTTAGACAACACTAAAGGATCCCCAGGCTCTTTGGAAACCTCTCTTTAACCTGCTGGTACTCAAGCAAACTCCAACCATTTTCTCAACTCCACTGCTTGCTTTGAAACCTGTAATTTGGAGTAAAGGAAAAAGGGGATTTGGCATTTATTGCTCCATTTTTCCAAAAGGACCTGACACTGCCCATTCAGATCTACTTATCAAAGATGTAAGAAAAGGTGTTCACAGTGATCTTGGTGTTCCTACTCCAGAGAAAGCCTAGAGAAGCTTTCAGTGCTTTCACTCTCCCTTAAAAGCAGTGAACCCATCACTTCTTAAAGCAATTCACATAAACTGCCCTCAGAGATGATCAAAAAGGCAAATCCAAGTTTAGCACTTCAGTGTTCCAGTTCTGAGACGTGGTATCATAAATCACAATTACAGATTTTGATTTAAGGCATCTCTGAATTCCTGTTTCAAAGTGATTTGGAAAGGATTTTGTACTACTCCATCTATGGATTTGTCCAACACATTCAAGGAAATCCCAGATCCAGCTGAACAAGTAGATTATGAGCATGCAAAGCATAAGGAAGACAGACATGAACTTCAAAGCCTGCTCCAAAAAGCTTAAACGTGTAAAAGGAATAAAACTGAGAAGAGTTATTTTACTGACATAGGAAACTTCTGCTCATGTCAGTCTTGCTGCCAGTAAATTGATCTAATTTTGAATGACAGTAATGGACAAACAGTTTTTGACTAAAATTGTTGCTTTTACTTTGAGCATTTCATTTAAATGACATTCAGCATCTCCAGACATTATTCTGTCCTTCCTTCTTACCAGAACATCAACACCAGTGTTTTCTCCATGGAAAAGTCTGGAGAAATGTGGAATGAACCAAACAAGACTTCAAAGCATTGACCCACCACTCACTGCCTTGGGAGTCACAGACTGGTTTGGGTTGGGAGGGACCTCAAATCCCACCCAGTGCCACCCCTGCCATGGCAGGGACACTTCCCACTGTCCCAGGCTGCTCCAACTTCCCAAAATCCCATCTAACCCTGCCCTCCTGCAGCTTAAGGCCTTTCCCCCTAGTCCTGACCCTACAATAAAAGTGCACACACCAGGAGAGAGCCAGGGAAGAAAAGCTTTCCCCGCCTCCCACCTGCTTAGAGGAATTCCATAAAGTCACTGCACACAACTTGAAGACATACTCCCAATTTATAATTGCTAAGATGGAAATGAAGTCAGTTTTCTTACCGGAATTTTTTTTTCTTCCACTGCAGAGGCACACTGGTTCATTATTGCAGGGCTGCCCAAGAGGGGGGGACTGCTGGCATTGTGTTTTTTCTTTAAAAAAGAATAAAATAGCTTTAAAAAATGGAAATATGACTGTAAAGGCAGAAAGCCACTTGCTAATTTTTTTAACTGGGCAGACCAAACCCCATAAATATATATATATATGGGGAGAATGCAGTATATACATACATGTATACTATAAATATATATATATATATAATATATATATATAAATAAAAATATTTAATATATATAATAATATATATTAAATATTTTATTGAACTACATAAATGTATAGCATATTTAATATATACCGTTTATATGATATGATATTCATTAATCTGATATAAAAATATTAAAAAGCAACCACATTTGCCACAGCCTGAGCAGAATCAAGGAGCTGCTTCCCACCTGATGCTTTGGCTGTTGGCAGCACAGCACAGAGCCAAGGATCTGAGCCAGGCAGATGCTCTGCCCACCTGCTGTGCCCCTTCTGCCCCCAGGTCAGCAGCTCAGGCACTCCCAAACTGGCCATTACCTGTCTGTTGGAGTGAGCAGTGTCTTTATTCTTCATGGTGTCGTAGCCAGGCAGCCGGTGACGCCTGCCCATCTGGAGTGCCACCAGGTCCTTCATGATGGACTTCAAGGCCTCTTGTTCATCTGGGAGGCACAAGAATTTCAGGAGTAAGTTGTCTGGGTGAGCACCAACTATGACATTTCTGCAGCTCTGACACTTCTGCACTGGTTTTCTGCTGGCTCATAGACCAGCAATCCTTTTTAGGATCTTTGCAAATACACTGTGATTTAATTTAGTCATTAAAAATTAATTAACTGAGTATCATGACATAATAAAATGACAGATAAATTTTAAGTTATTCATCCAATATCATAGAAGGATCTGGCCAGAGTGTGGGTGAGAATGACTATCCTCAGCCCCTAATTCTGTTCAAAAGTCTTCACAACAAGCAGTAAAACCTGGACAGATCTACTAGACCATCACAGGTCATTTAGGAAGGGCAAACTGATGTGCTTCTTTCAAGGAAAACCTGGTAAAAGTCTGTTCTTTCCCATTTTATACCCTGTTAACTCTGAATTCTTGCCTGCTAGTGGAGCAAACCACAGCCAGTAGAAAGAGAAATGAAAATCTGGAGGAAGGTTCATCTTGGAGTATCTGTGAACACAAATCCACTTGCACTGATTGCCCCAACACGTTCCTCTCTTCCCTCAGAACAAGCTGATGGAATAAAATCCAAACCATTTTATGAGATTTCAAGATCTGCTGAACAGGTTCAAGCTGTCCAGCACAAGGAACACTGTCTGCTGGCAAAGTACAATGCAGCAGGTTCAATTCAAGGCTTCTTGCCTTGCAGCAACATAAAAACACACATTGATTTTTTTCTTGTATGTTCCACTGACTAAGGATTACTTTCTGAAGATTCCTGATGTAACCAATTTGAAATATTCTCTCCCACTGCCTGTTTGTTTTGAGAAGTGGTACTTAGCAGAATTTTGTGCTTAGAGAAAAGAACAAAGATGTAAAAAGAGAGAAATGCACAGTAGCTGTGATGGATGGTAGATGAAGGTCTAAAAGCTGTGGAAATGAATCCTTTCCTTGAGCAAGGGTAAGAACCTTAAATTCCTTGATATTGCAAAAGGTAAAGGAAGCTGCCAAGTGAAGTTGTGTCCAAACTGGGACTGCACTGGGCACTTGGCTGCCAGGCACTGTGCCACAGCTGACAAAGCAGCACCTCATGCTGTCACTGCTCCTGGCACCCTCCTGCCCTCTGGAGTGCCTGGCTGCTGTCTCACATTTCAAGACTCAAAAAGGTTTTAGGGATAAAGTGTTGTTTCCTTGGCAAATAATACACTCAGCTAAATCCTTCCTGATATTAAGGCATTACTTAGGCACGGAATTTGAAGCAATGATTTGATCAGCTCTGGACATGCCCAGGAGAATCTGCCCTTTCTAAAAGAGTTTGGGAAGACCTGAACCCTAGATTTAAAACAAAATCTTTTCTTTTGATAATTGGGACTTCTGGAAGTGATGTGAGCCAGGTGAGGTTATTAGTTCCTCCTTTTTTCCCTCACTATGTCACTTTGAATTGAAATGAGCATTTCTGAAGCTGATGTGTAAATATTTGAAACTTCATTTGAAGAATCCACCATGGCTAGACACTCATCCCTGATTCATGGCACTGGTTTGATAGGCAATCACTTGCATTTGGAAGAGCTGTCCTGGGAACAGCTGCTGAACACCAAACCATGGACTGGCTCACACTGGTACTTCTCTCTAAAAGGGACTCAGTGGGACTATTTGTTTCTGCAATTTCATGTCGTGCATTTGTTCACGAGTCTCTCCAAAGCAGTCAGCTTATGTTTTATGCAGAAGACTGGCTTTATAATTAATCAATGTCTGAATAACAAACTAGATTTTCGCAATGCTTAAAGATGACAGATGTGGGGCACATCTTGTAAAGCACACAGGGAGTGAATCCTGCTGAAAGTTAAAAGCAGAATGGGAAAAAGACACCTCTTTGTAAGGAGGAAACAGCTGAACAAGTCCCAGTCAGAACAAAAGTCACACTAGGATTATCTTTGCTAAAGCAAATAGTTTCTGCCCAGGTCTGTTTTAGCTTTCACAGGATCCCAAAATGGTTTGGGTGGGAAGGGACCTCAAAGCCCATCCAGTGCCAGCCCTGCCATGGCAGGGACACCTTCCACTGTCCCAGGCTGCTCCAAACCCCTGTATCCAACCTGGCCTTGGGCAGTGCCAAGGATCCAGGGACAGCCACAGCTGTGCCAGGGAGGAATTTCTTCCCAACATCCCATCCATCCCTGCCCTCTGGCAGTGGGAAACCATTCCCTGTGTGCCTTCTGGCAAAGGGAAGCCTGCCCCCCCTCCCAGGGAGGAATTTCTTCCCAACATCCCATCCATCCCTGCCCTCTGGCAGTGGGAAACCATTCCCTGTGTCCCTTCTGGCAAAGGGAAGCCTGCCCACCCTCCCAGGGAGGAATTTCTTCCCAACATCCCATCCATCCCTGCATTCTGGCAGTGGGAAGCCATTCCCTGTGTCCTGTCCACTTGTAAAGCCTCTCTCAATCTTTCTTGCAGGGTCTCTTCAGGTGCTGGAAGGTGAGTCCTAACTTGGTCCTGAGAGCACCCAACATCTGAGATACATCCACTGTGGACTCCAGAATGTCATACCAGAAACATCAAGCTTAGACCAGATCATGACAGGGAAGGAAAAGAAATCTCCCAATGCATCTGCAGAAGGCGTTAATTACAGAAAAAAAATCTTAAAAAAGGAACGCAGAGCAGAGAATATAAAAAAATCCAAATCAAAACCCACCAAATCTGTGCTGTCCAAGACAAGCCAAATGAGACAATAACCACATTGTGGCAGTGGAGAAGGGAGAGCACTCCTTGACATTCCAACTGCATGTAAGAGAAGCAAGTGGTGTAAGTAACACAACCAAAGCAAGAGGCTGCTTTTTGAGAAGCACATCAGCCAAAGGAAATAAGTGCTGGGATCTATCTCAGCACTAAGTAACCCCTTGTGGGATAAAAATGTGAAGAAACAGCTGTGAATGAAGCTAAAGCTCCAGGTAGGCAATGGCACAATTTTTCCTTTTTTTTTGTTTTGTTTTTTTAGGTTTCCAACTTTACAGTTGAACATCTAACCTTTTACCTTTACTGGAGTGTCTCCAATTTACTGCTATTCTTTCATTTTGGTGGTATTAAGAACAGCCTTGGAGTCACCTGGCAGACAAAGGCTGAAACTGTGCACAACAAAATACTACAACCTATGGCCTGGAACACCCCTGACATTCCTACCACCCAAAACACTCAGGGAAGAGCTGGGATACAAGTTTTCCACTACAGTGCAGTTTGGGTTTGGCCAGATACCAGGAGGATGAAGAAGAGCTTGTCTTGGCAGAGCTCCTTTGGGCAAGAAGCAAAGGAGCTATGAAAGCAGTTTATAGCTGAGGGCTGATGACAAGAAATCAAGTCCATCAAAGAATATATCTGGGAATAAGAATTCTCCTCTAAACAGTATCATCACTGGAAAACAAAGATCAGTGGCTGCCATGGTTGGCTACAGGTGCTCTGCCCCAGGTTCCAGGCTGTGTGGAGTCAGCAGTCACTCACGTGTGGCACAGAGGACACATCCAGCCAGCTGTGTGTCCTTTATTACAGACTGTAGCTCAGCTATGATGAGAATTTATTTATTAGCTGAGGCAACTTTTGTGAACTGACAACACAAACTGAAGGGCAGCATCTGGCAAATAGCACGGCTCAGTGCTGTCAGGCACAGGGTGGGATTGTTGGGGTGTCCTGAGCAGGACCAGGACTCCACCACCCCTGGGGTCCCTCCCAGCTCAGGATATTCTATAAACCCCCATCAGTGCCTGCAAGGTCTGTACCTTACTCACTGCAGTCATTCTAACACTGAAATATTATTTATCTCCATCAAATGGGAACAGTTAATGTTCTAACAAAGGGGATGGAACAACTTCAGGTGAGTTTGAATCTTAATATATATTTTTTAGTAGTCTTACACTGAGCTATTGGTTCCCTACTACTAAACCATACACCCTCTAATTCATCCCTATGTTGATGGGGTAGGACATGACAGAGTATTTATCTCTTAAAAGGACAAAATAAAGTAAAATACTGATCTGAGCTTGGGAGGGGAAAAGTGTATCTGGTGAGGACAGCACTGTGATGGATTTAATGCTGAGAAGCATGAATACTTCTTTAGTTCCAGAGGATTTCCACAGACTGACTGGGAGAAGCACGTGGAGCAGCATTACATTAATCACACAATGCAGAAGCTGCTACAAATGAAAATGAAGCAATTTTTGGAGCACTGAGAGACCCTGTTTTGCCTGCTCTCCAGCAGGTCTGGGAAACACAGCTCTGCTTTGTGCGGGAAAGATGTTGTCCAGGAAATGCTTTTCATGTTTCAAAAACTACACTCAAGGATTTTTATAACTTCGATAAAAGCGAACTGCTGCTCACAGAGAAAGTTGTTCCTTTCCACAAAGCATTTACTTCAACCAACCCCAGGTTTGTTACACAAGTCCGAACGAGTCAGAAATGGAAAGAGTTTAGAAAAATAAAAAAAAAATTACAAAGTTACAACAGGAAAAGTTTCTGCATATGTCTGTGAAGCCCCCTAGTCCAGGATCATGTTTTAGATGGTGTCATAGTGGGACACATGATGCCACACTGGTGTAAAAGGGAAAGAAGTGAACACATCTGTGTATTTGTTATCTACCACCACCACAGCAAAGCTGGTTTGGGTGAGGGATTGGCAGATCCGGGGGCAACGAGGAAATTTTAGACAAATTGTGTCTATGTTAGAGGTCTCAAAAAAGCCTTGAAAAGTTTCAGGTCCTTTGCTGTGGGCAGTTTTAGTGGTACCAAAATGCTGCTGTGTGTGAGCTTTAGGAAATCACAAACTACCTGGTTTGTAGAGTGAGAGGGAAAATCAAGAGAGCTCTATGAAGCTTATTCTTGAAGGATCTATTGAGAGTCCCTTTTCCCATTCAGCAGCTAAAGGGATTTATCCCAATTTCCCCCAGGGCTGGGGTTTGGGATGTGAGCTGATCCCAACCTGCTGCCGGCTGTCACTGGGTGCGTGTGAGCCAAGGGAAGGAAGTGACACAGGCAGGAAGAGCCAGCGGACGGGGACGGCCGCAGGGAGCAGGGGCTGCTCCCCAAATCCCACCCCGCACACCCCCCCAGGGCTGCAGCTCCCTGGGTGCCAGCCTGGGAAACGTCCCGGCTGGGAGCAGCTCCAGGTGAGCTGCAGCTCCTGCAAACCCCGACAGCAGCCAGGCATCCTTCAGGTGGGTTATGGAGCACCAGACCACAGAAAATCACTGTCACGTACAGCCCATCGTCCATCATTGATCAGGTTATCTGAGCACAGGTGCTGAATGAATTTAGGTTTTTCCCATTAAAAAGGAAAAAATCTGCTTGTGGCTGTGCCATGAGACACACAATGCTATGGTGTTGTGGCCCATGAAATTGTATTTTTTACAAACACAGGTCCAGCTGCCATTGGAAAACACTTCCATGGAAATGCAAGCTCCTAAACCATTTTAAGTTTATGAAGCACCCTGCTGCTCTAAACAGAGTGGATCACACTATTCCTCTTCATAGCAGAGAAATCTAGTGATGGATTTGCATGAATTTGTTGTATTTATCAAATCAAAACAGAGTTAAGAGATATTGAAGTAGTTGTACAATAACATTTCCAGTGCTTTTTGAACTTAAAGTATAAAAGCTAATTATAGCTATTATACAGACTAAATGAAGGAGAGTCTTAGAAAACTAAACTTGGTTGTAGGGAAGAAACATTTAAGTTGTAGTCCATGAAGCCATGAAACTCCAGCCTTAGAAAAGCAGGAATTTCCTTGCCAATATGCAAGTATGAGCAAGTTCTGGTTTAGAGCAATGAAAGTTTAATTCTAGCACCTCTCTGTAAGCTGAAAAAGGAATTAGGAAGCACAAGACCCCCTCCATAAGCAGTTCTTTATACAGGACATACAGTCCAAATCCAAATTAATTTGATTTAATCAATCCAATCAGTCACGGCAGCGCCTCATAACAACGTTTTCCTCTTGAAAAAAAAGAGTTCTTCCAACCCCTTTGCTTGTTTTTACATGTCGCTGTCTGGGCTAAGAATGGCAAAGAGAACTCGGGGGGAGCTCCATAAAGGAAAATCTATTTTGAAGGACTCCCAAGCCGCGCTTAACACCAGAAATTTCTCCAATTAAGCTCGAGCACAGCAATTCCCGTCTCAAGCAGAGCCAACTTGTGGCGGCTGGAGGAGCCCCCCGAGCTCAGCCCGGCCCGCCGGTAGCAGCGCGGGGCTCCGCACCGTTCGGTAAAACCCGATTTTCAGCGTTTTTTAACCAAACCCTCGAGAACGCAGCGCGCCCCGCGGGCCCGGGCCCGCCCCGGTGCGTGCGGGCCGCCGCCCGCAAAACAAACCGCTCGGCGGCCGCCGCGCACCCGCCGCCTCCTGCCAATCACGGCGGCACCCGCCGCCGCCCGCCAATCAGCGCCGCCGCGGCGCCCACCCGACGGCGGTGGCGGCCAATGGGAGCGCGAGCAGCGGAGCTGCCCGCCCCGCCTCCCCGCGGAGCCGGCTGTCAATCACGGGGGCCCAGTGCGCCGCGGCAGAGCCACGCCCCCCGCGGTCAAGAGGCGGGGTATATAAGACCACGCCCCCGGTATTGCTGTCAATCAGAGTGACGGACGGCAGCGCGGCCCCGCCCACTGGCTGGGAGCGGGGCCGGGCCCAGAAAAGAGAAAAAAAAAAAAGAAAAATGGAATTTTGTCCTTCTGTCCGTGCTGTACCCGCAGCAAAGCACCGCTGGGAATCAAGCCACAGGGTCAACGAGAAGAAATGCCCCCTTAAAATTAACTAATGAATGATAATTGAAAATTCTGGATTGGGTCTGATGCAACTGCTGGGTAACTCCGTGTGCTGCTGTCATCACCCAGACCAAGCCAGGAATTGACTCTGAGTCATCCGTGCCTTGGGTTGGAAGGGACCTTAGAGATCATCTCATTGTCCCCTCTGTCACGGGCTGTGTTTAATTAAAATAATGTCTTTTAAAGCCCCCTGCAGCCTGCCCTTCACCTGCTCCTGCCCTAAGACACGTGGAGAAGAAAACTCGACTGGAAAGGGAAATTGCTCAGTTGAACCTGAATCTGGACCTACGCATCAGGAGGAGTTTGGGACTTAGTCAAAAGACGACAACAAAATCAACATAATTGATTCTTTTTTTAATTTTATTTTTTTTTAAACAGTTGAGGTAATAAAAAGCTCTTAGATGTCATACCAGGTAGACGCAGAAATAGGAAAAGGGATCCACAGGCCCAGCCACTCTCCCTTCTTAATACAAGTCTTGTATTTGTGGTGTCAAGCTTTTGTCCCTGTTCCAATTTGAGTTCCTCTCCCATTTGACAGCAGCATTATTGATCTTGGAACCACTTTTTGACATGCTTTTTCACAGCTTCGTGATAGCTTATCACTATCCTTTACCAACCACTAGCTCTCAGTTTCCTTTCCTAATTTCCAATAAAATACTCCACAAATTTTTCTCCTTGTCCATAAATTCACATCCTTGCACTCTCTGCTGCTACATTTAATCTCATCTCTATTTCTCACTCTTCAGTCATCCAATCTCCAAGATACTCCAGTTCCCTCGTGTTATTGAAGCCTCCCACTTCTGTTCATCACCAAATTTGATTTTAATGCTCGCTCCTTGTGCCAGGATCATTTAAAAAAGATTTTCTAATAGAGGCAAGAGCCCACCCCATGCCCTGGGAGGCAGAAATTTAGATACTCCAGTTCCCTCGTGTTATTGAAGCCTCCCACTTCTGTTCATCACCAAATTTGATTTTAATGCTCGCTCCTTGTGCCAGGATAATTTAAAAAAGGCTTTTCTAATAGAGGCAAGAGCCCACCCCGTGCCCTGGGAAGCAGAAATTTAACATCAATTCCCCACTGCAGCAGCCCTGATTTCAAACCACTCCATCACCACCTCACCATTTGCTATTTTTGCCTGTCTGGACCTGCTGAATGAGAATGATTCCAAGTCCTTTGTGTAGAAACCTGCTTTCCTGAGTCCAAAAGATATTAGATTGGCGAGTGGCAGCTTGTGACAGGAGCCAGCAGCTCCTGGCAGATGGCAGGAGCTCCTTCCTCCCATCTCCAACTGCCCAGGCTGTCTGCCTTCCACTGAAGCTTCCCTGCACCTTTTACCAAACTGAAAATAGATTGATTTGTCCTTAACAGCTCATCACTTCACCCACCTGTCAAGCCTAATGTGTAAACCAACACTTTTATCTCTTGGTTTGTGGTTTCCCCATTTTACAGACATTCTTGCATCACTATCTACATGCAAGTGTCATCAGGACTTTTTTTGGACCACTACAGACCCTCACACCTTTTTTTTTTTTTTTTTTTTCCCCTGACAAGCTGGTAAATCCTTCCTGAACTGGAATCCAACTTTCTACCAAAATAAGTGCCCCTTTTTTTGTGTAACTGGAGAAAAAAAATGAGTAATTCCTTTCTGACTTTTACTGTGTACTTAATACACAGTAAAAATTTTGTGCATAATCACAGAATCCCAGAAGGGTTTGGGTTGGAAGGGGCCTTAAAGACCCCCCCCAGTGTCACCTCCCACTGTCCCAGGGGCTCCCAGCCCTGTCCAGCCTGGCCTTGGGCACTGCCAGGGATCCAGGGGCAGCCACAGCTGCTCTGGGCACCTGTGCCAGGGAGGAAATATCCCATCAAATCCTTCTCTCTGTCAGTCTGAACCCACTTCTCCTCGTCCTGCCATTACAGTTCCTGGTGAGGATCAGGTTATTTGTTTTACACCAGCTGGAATTCCGTGTTTTTCCACCTGGATTGTCCACGTCCTTCCAAAGCTGCAGCTTTCCACTCCTGTAAACAGCAACTGCAGAACACACTTAATTCTTGAATTTATTCAGATTGTCTGATGTCATTGAATGTAAAATCACCAGTAAAGACATTCACAGAGGCTCTCCAGGAGCTCCTCTGTTTCCAGTCAGCCCATTTGTTCTAAAGGAACTTTATAAGGCCTAATTCTTTAATGCTGTCACGCAGCATCAACTAAGAAAAGGAAGTGTAATCCCTATTTTAGGGACTTAAGGGCATTGCACAGAGAGACAGTGACTTGTTAGAGGTTACACAGGAAGTCTGGAGTAGACCTTTGGGATTTAACTCCTGGCATCTTTTCCTAGTGTCTTAATCACTCTGCCATCATCTTATTTTCTATTTTGGTAGTATTTCCATTTTCTGGAGCGTACCTGACTCAAAGAGCCCCTTTTCCTTGCTATCAGATGTACTATTTCTTCTTTCCTTCCTGTTTAGGTAGACATATCCTTCCTGGGGAGCTGAGCAGGCTCCAGGCTCAGCCTTGTCCCATGCCAAAACTTCCTTATTCTACATCTTGCACTCCACAGCCACAGAAGGGAGCGAGGAGGAGAAACCCTGTAAACAGAATCAGAGAATCCTTGAATGGTTTGGGTTGGGAAGGGACCTTAAAGCCCATCCAGTGCCACCCCTGCCATGGCAGGGACACCTCCCACTGTCCCAGGCTGCTCCAAACCCTGCCCAGCCTGGCCTGGGGCATTGCCAGGGATGGGGTATGTGATCTTCAAAGGATGCATGAAAGGGTTCTGCACTGTCTTCAGCAGATGTAAGAGTAACCTCATTAATCCCAGGCACTTCTGTCTCTCCTAAAAATTTCCTGTTGTGCTCTCAGCTTTGAAAACAAGGGGTTGGAACACTATCATCATTACCCAACTTTAGGACAGCATGGCAGGATATATATGGGCCCAAATGCATCTCTCCCCCAGCAGAGACATGAATCATGTGAAACTCCTGTGAAACACACGTGAAACTCCTGCAAAAAGCATGTGAAACTCCTGCAACAGCCTTTCCCAGCCAGGAGGAGCAGGTGTGCACCTGTACCTGTCCTGTGGCCAAGGCTGCCAGCAGCATTCCAGCAGAGGGGGCTCTGAAGCTGGTTAAAAACCAGAAGCTGTTCTGCCTTTGGAATGGCAAAATTAGAGAAGGAAGAGGAGGAAGAAGATTAAAAATATTATGTGTTTTAGATGGCTGCTTCCTCTGAGCTGACAGTCTGGACTGCTTCTAAAACAGCACGAATGAAAAAGCTCAAAATTAAATGCTTCTTGCAGTCACAGGCCCCCAGAATGATCTCAGAGGGCACTTTTTCTCTACAGCCAGTGCTGTGCACTGTGTTTCTTTCAAGTATTCTTTACTGATGGCTGATTAATGATGTGCTTTTCACTTACAGCTGGTATCAGAGCAGGGACTTTCCCACGGTCACAGAGCAAGACAGCTGTGCCAGATGTTGGCTCTTCCATAATATTTACAAAAGGCAGAACCCCTCTAGTCTTTTTTTCTACCTACATTCCTCTTGTTTTGCCACACTGACAGGCAGCCTGCTTCATCCATTATCCACCAGTCCACACTTTTTGCACTGCTCCAGTTTGCACAAGCTGCCTTCTTCCATCATAGTGGCAGCTGAGAAAGTTTCTCTGGAGTATTCCAAAGCATGAATCCAAGGACAAAAATAATCTGTGAGGATGCAAATACATTTCTAGGGTGAAAGACAAACAATTCTTAGGAAAAAAGTATTTTTTCTGAGCAGGAGTTACTAACACAAAGTCCATATATAGCTTAAAAACCACTGCAGCATCTTTGCAGGCAACTCTTTCCACTGTGGTCATGAAGCTTAATAAGCTTTTATTTCAAAGCCAGTACACAAAGAATTAGAAAGAAATCCAAGCGTTTAGTTGAACTAGATTGAATCTAAATACTTAAGCAAGTCATCAGTCCTGCTTGCCAAGGCCTAAGGTACAAATTTCCAAGCTGTGCCACACTATTCTCCTCTTGGCCCCAATTCCAGACACGACAGCAGTGACTGAGAGTGTGGAAAAAACACCCTTTAAGAGAGGTCACCCTGCCCAGGAGAGACTTAAAGCTACAGAAGTGCCAATTGCTTTGTTTTCACTTTGCCTATGTTCAAAATCCCTCAGAGACTAATTATTTGAATTCTAAAAACAAAAATCCCTCTTCCCCTCGTCTTAAAAACAAAACCACACAGCAGATAATTCCCATTATTCTGTGCAGGGAACAAGCAAAGCGTTGGAAAACATGAGCAGAAACAACACTGGGATACACAGACCCTGCAGCAGACTTTTAAGAAAGCAAATATTTAATGTACAGCTGCATTAACCATTCTGTTGGAGTTCTGTCGTGACTGGGTTCCTAGTCATGTATTTGGGGAAACTTGCAACTTAAGAGTAGCTGGAATGATCAAGTTTGTTTGGGAATTTGTAGGATGAGGGATCAGTTTTGCAGAGGCAAGGCAAAGCAATCAGCCTCTTCTTACAGCAACCAACTCCACACAGAAGAAATGAAGCTTGTTGGTAGTTCCCTGCTCCCCCCAGGTTTTCACTCATCACACAGGGAACTGCAGTCAATCTACAAATGTTCCATTTTTATTACAAAGTATGAAAGGCAGAAAATACTGTACCTAATACACAGGAGGCCGAAACTTAGAAAGAAGGTTAAAAAATCTGAATAAAACTACATAGGAAGCAGGAAATAGCATAAAAGGATGCAACATTCCACTTTCAAGCAAGTTCAGAAAATTGCCTTAAAATTTACAGTTTCAACAATATGGTTCCATGACTCAGGTGTTAAAATCCATTGTAACAAACCCTTTTATATTTTCTCCATAAAAATAAAGGAATATAGGGACACTGCAGTTATCCATGTCAACAATATATGTCTGGATACTGGGACTCCTCTAGGACAGAATAGTAGCGAAGTTGCAGGTGGAGAAAAGGACAGAATTAAAATTACTATTGCTTTAACATACTCTAGTGAGAACAAGAAGTCAGGAATCTCATATGGATGTTTGTACAATCATGCTACAAAGATTACACCTTCAGGAAATTACCACAACAGGACTGTGAATGGGAAGAGCAGAAGGGAAAACACACCTAAAAGTATTATCTCCTACTGGTACCAAAAATGCTTCGGCGCAATGGATTTAAATTACATTTTACACTGCTAGCAACCCAAGGGTTAAAAAAAAAGGTTATTTTTAAATAGTAGATTTCATAATTTCTACTTCCCAAGCAAAGTACCTTTTGCAGCTGCACTGGGACTCTGTCCTGCTCTGGTTCTTGCCTTTCAGCCTTGCTAAGATCCCACAGACCCACCCTGAGCTCTAAGAGGGGCTGGAGTTGCAAGTGGTGCACATGGAAAGCAAACTCCAAGGAATGGGAGCTGGACCATGGGTTTACAGTTGCACATGGCCACAATATTTTGTCAGGAAATAGCTTTTTTCCCTTAATTTTGTTAGATTTCCTATAAAGAAAGAGCTTGATGGAAGCCACTGAGATAATTTTTTTATGACTATGGAAATTCTTGCTTGATGCTAAATGTCAGAGGCTGCACAAAAGGCCACTGAGGTCCTTGGCAGACACACATGTCACCTGAAACAGGCAGCAGCAACTCTCACAAGTCACTTTGCATCTGGTGTCTGCCATGAATCACCACATGAGCCTTCAGTGACTGGCATTTAGCTGCATTTCTAATTACTGCTCTTTTTACTGCTGGTGAAAGGTGCTGACTGGAAGTTCTGGAGATCCCTTCCAGAAAACAAACCAATTCAGGGGCATCCTAAACTCTCCTCAATACCCTAAGAATGAAACATTTCTGACTCTTCTTGGGCAAGCAGGGGAAGCACAGCTGCATCAGAAAGTGCTCTTTAAGTGCCACATACAATTAATTCCCTGGATTCTCTGCAAAGATCAAGAGAAACTGGGACAGAGTTGACAGTGACTTGCTCATTGCTTTCCATGTCCACAGAACAGCAGGTACAGGCTTGCTCTGAAATATTGGTCTGAGAGCAGAAAGCAGGAAACGTGTTAGAGAGAATTTGTGTTACCTGACAGGATAACAGCATGCATTTGAGGTGGTGGAACCACTTTGTCAAGAGCAGAGGGAAATCTCAGCCCTTTAGTGCTTGATGGGACTGAAACTGTGCAGCCTGCTGAGCCCAGAGCTTGCCTGTGCTGCTGTCCACTCTTTGCAGTGTGCCTGGAAAGAGTTAAAACACCACTAACCAGTTCAATGGTTCAGGCTGTGTGAACTTCCAGGCACCTGCTGCAGTTTCTCTCTCACAAAATTCAAGTTATCCAAAGCACAGGCACATCCCTACACAAGCAACCCAGCACTGTCACCATCAAGTTCTGATGGTAAAGAAGAGGATTCCCAACCACCACCAAGTTCCTAAACAAAAAGGACTCTCTGGGGGACACACAGCAGTACATCCCTTGGGTTGGCCTTACAGGACAGTGTCAGTCTCAGAACATGAAGCTTCAGTTTAACATTTACAGCCTTGTCAAGTGCTCATATTTTTTGGCTTTCAGTAAAAACAAGTGAGGGCCCACTATGACCCCAGTTCAGGATTTTGGTGACAAGTCATTATTTAACATTTTCTACACGACACAGACAAATGCCTACCCTACAAGGGCTGAGGAAAAGATGACTCTCCTCCTAATCTTACCAAAAATATACTTGTTAAAGTGCCATCTGCAAGAGAACAAAACGGACACACTCAGCTCTTGATTTCCACTGACAACAAGCACGAGAACATCTGAGAATTCTGTACATCAGACTCCTCCCCTCACCTGGTCTCTGGCAGGCTGTGATCTACACTTGAGACTGAGGCAGCTTCTCATTGCACCACGAGGCAAAAATAGAGCTTTTCACTCTTATCCAGAACATTCAGTAAAGTAATTACTGCTAAGTTTTGAAAGGATCATTAACTTTGACTTATGAGAGGCAATGCCTCCCCCGTTAAATACATTTCAAGGTTCCATAAGAAACAACCTGGTTTAGCAGTCTCCTTTCACATTATTTGAAACCACTGTGTTTTCTTTCTAAATAGATTGTCAAAGCACCCAAATCCTTGCCTTTTAAATCCCTGCACACACAAGGACAATTCCCACAGATGCAAGCTACCATAGCCCTCCTGTTTAGACAGTCACGGAGTTGGCACACCACACAATAATTCAACATTCAACTCGTTAACTGCAGGTTTTCACCTCACTAACAAGTTTTACATCATCAACATCTCCTGGCTGAGAGCCAGCAGGTTGCTGTTCACATAATAGTAGAAATCTGTGGAAAGCTTGGTTTAAACAGAACATAACCAAACAATAGTTTAGTCTCTTGAATTAATCAACTGGAGAAATGATTCAGAACTACATAACTCAGAAGTATTTCTGTCCCAGAACCAGGCTGGCCTGTACCAACAACAGCACATGCTTTTCTGTTTTGCTCACCTCACCTGTGTTCACTCTTCCCTCAATGTTACTTGCTACTCAAAAAACATGAGGTATTTGCAAGCAGTTGTTCTGCATCCTCTGCTTGTGCAGTAAGCACCAAATAACAGAAATTGAATATCAAAGTATTTCTTTTCATGAACTTTGGGGGAAAATAATGCTTATGGGGGCTTTACACCCTACAAAACTGAGTGTCAAGCAGGGGAAATGTGATAATCTGTATATTTCAATTCACAGGCCTCAGTGACAAGTGTCAGGGTTTGTTTGATCTTGCAGACAAACACCAAGCTGAGCATTCCCTGCCTGTCACTGGGTCAGCAGCTGCTGGCAAAAGGGCACCAAAGTATTTCCCTTCCTTGTCTATATAAAAGTGCCATTTGCACTACAGAACATCTCACCCATGAGGATTTTCATGTCTTTTCACTCATTAACCTTTCAAGTGACATCTTTGAAGTTATTTTAAGTATTATTTCCCTGTGCCAAAACAGTCTCTAATGATTTAAAATGTAATTTCTTGTGAAGAATGTCAATGGATTATGCCCAAAGCAATATGCTGTAGATCCAGAAGGCATCCCAACTGGCTAAAAAACCAGGATATAGGCTTTATTTAGAATCCACTGGAGCCTCCAAGATTCCTTCACTTGCCTTTGATGCATTTGGAATAAGTACACAATTCCACAAACAAACTTCCATCAGTTTCATGGATGCAAGAACTGACACTGGATCCTCCCCAGGTCCCTAACAGGATTGTTTTCCAACAATCTACCTGGCTATTCTGACCACGAGTTCCTTTACACAAGCTCTCTTCTCATCATTTTAGCATTCATCTTTGACTCATGCCATCTATACAGGAATAAACTTTGAAGCAAAAAGGGGACATGCAAAGTACTGACATTGCAGGTAGCTCCCTCTTAGTAACAGCACATTTTGCCTGCCATTTGTAATTAAACAGAGCATGACAAGCCTGTGAATGTATTTCAGGTGACACCTAAAGCTATGAATGCCATTAGCTGCTCCTGCTAAGAAAACCCCAATTTTCACTTCATTCTAGGTAAGTTTTTTCCAGTTTCAGATGAAGTGCTATTGTAAAAAGTGATTGTTTGGTTAACACTGCTCTGACATCTAGCTAAAGCCTGTCTGTGGAACACACTACTCTCAGTACTGCTGCTAATAAGAAAAATTGACCTTCAAGTCAAATCAAGCTTTGTCAGAAATCCCACAACTGAACACACTGACAAAACATCAGCCTGAGCAGTGTTAGTCTCTGGTTCTCTGCTATCAAAAGGAGTGATGGAATACAGCTGCCCCTAATGAATTCCTATCAAATTCCTGAGGCAAAGCTTTTCTGAGCTCCACGGTGAGAAGCAGCCTGCAGAAGAGTATTTCTCTACGTCCAGAATGACAAAACTTTGCAGATTCTGTTCTGTGTTTGACAGTGTTCTCAGTGTCAGCTTCAGTGTTCCACAGCAATTGCTTTCCCAACTTGCATAAACTGACAGGATGCAAGTTTGCCAGTGTCCTGCTATTTATAATCTGCCTCCAGTTGCAGGTGCATACTCATTAGGTGGAAAGAATTCTGATGATTTCTGACATTTACATAGAAAATGGGCTGCACACCCTTCCAGAGCAGCTCTGGCTGTCATGTCTTCATCAAAAAGCACTGCAGAGCCTCCAGCACAGGACCTGTGTTATGGTAAGACTCCAGCAAGGATTTTTAGCTTGCCTAATCCACTCAGCTTTCATTGAACAGTGTTATTGTAGAGTGTTCCACTATTCCAAAGAGAAGCCCTCTGGCACATCCCCCAAAGTCAGGAGGATGACAAATGCCAAACCTTGGCCTTGATGGCACAGCTTCTTTCCTTCCAGATCCACCTTTGTGCATCACATTAGGGAGTAATTTCTTTCAAAAAAACAGCTTTCTTTTGGATAGCAGACCAGCTTTTCTGACTTGTCTCATTCATTCAACAAGACCTGGCAGTACAAAGCAGATACACTTCACAAAAAAATGGCTTTGCACTCCCTTCAAGACCTCCCAGGAACACAGGCCAAACACTACCTCTGAAGTACAGCCTAACCACAAAATCTTGCTCACATTATTTGCCAATCAAGCAAGCTACAAAGTGTGAAACCATTTTATTTTAATTTAGATAAGGTAAGTCTTCCAAGGGGAAATAATTTGACTGGAAGTGTCAATCCCAAGCCCATTACAAATACATTTTTTCAGGAATTGTTTACCTCCTGGGAGCTCACGTCATGCACAGATCTTTTTTCTCAACCTATCACTGCTCTGCTAACACGACTGCAGGATACACACAAACTCATTTAGAATTTAAAAATAAGACCTACCATAGTAACAACTGCCTTGAGCATCAGAAAAGTGTAAAGAAATTGTGCAACAAGTACTTGTACTTCACAGCACCAGAAAATTCTGCCCAGGTCACCAGATACAGGGAGCCAAGGCAACAGTTAATTCTGGCAGGCCTTTACTGCCAGGGAGCCTGCAGTGTTACTGTGGTTTGTATCCATGAACAGGTCCTGCTTTGGACATATGCAAGTGGATCACATATCAAAAGTAAGAATTAGGGAGAAAAACCTTACTCAATAGAAAGTTAGCCCAATATATAAAAAACATACAAACGTTTAAACAGTTTAGAGGCAGCAACAACAGGAATGATAAAGATTCCTGCCAAGGTGGCCATTAACATCATTGTCTTTTTCCCCCCACCTTGTTTTGCACCTGCATCTATTAAACTGGTGGATGTGCTGCCTCAGCTGGCTGACAAACACATGGACATATGCAGCAACTTAAAAGCCTGCAAGCTTATTAATACAGTCAACAAACAAATATACAGAACTTTTACTGAGGGAAAAAGAATTTCACAAGAAAACCAGAACCCAGAAGTTCCAAGAGGCTCAGCACGTCTCTGCATTTTAGAGTCTTGAGAGACAGGAGACCCCTGCCATCGATTCTTGCAAGAGTTTCTTGTAACAGTAGATGCAAAGCAACAACAGATACTGGCCACTTGACTGGTGGTGTTCTTACTTTAGAGGGGAGGGGGAACGACACAGCCCTGCCTCACTGTGCATGAAGCTGCAAAGTTAGACTCTGAGGATCTCCAGGCAGTTGTTGTAGCAGATGGCTATCCAGTCTGGCTGGGTGGATGCCCACTGTACATTGTTGATCTCTCCCTCAGCTGTGTAGGCCAGGATGGGGTCCTCAATGGCACGAGGCATTTGCTGGATGTCCCAGATGAGAGCCTGGTGATCATCCGCTGCACACAGACAACAAATTGTCAGAGCAAGCACAGTCAGAGAGTAACAATATCTCCACATGTGCCTACCACAGGCCCATGGCCTCAGGAGGCAGGTGAGACACGGCTGCTCCAGTCCTGAGCCAAATTCAAGACAGATACAACAACACAATTATGCTCCAACAAAATAAATTTGGATCATTATACATTATCCAAGACAGAGCTAATAAACAAATGATCAGTGGAACTCACAACAGCAGAAAACATTTAAGAACTGCATTACAAAAAAGCTAAGGAGCATTAAAATTACAGGAGCTTAGCCAGAGCCAATGCAGTTTGGGTACTGGACTCAGCACTTCCACACAAACTCTAGCAGGTGTCTATTTCTGTAACATTTCAGGAAAAGTCACCTAATAAACAGCTTCTAAATTTCAAGTATTCTTAGCAAAAGGCAGGCAGAGAATTGCATATACTTTAGGATGAAGAGGATTTTGCAAATGCAGCAGAAGACTCTGAGATTCCCCTGTAGGTCACACTCACCTGCTGTACAGATGTGGCAGGAAGAGTGAGGTGCCCAGGCAATTCCATTTACACACGCTCTGTGGTTGTTTAACCTGGCAACAGGGGTGCAGGGAACTCTGACATCTAGAATCACAACCTTCAGAAAAAAAAAAAATCAGCTACATTAATAAACAGCATTTTTAAAAATTAATTTATTCCAAAACCAAAATATTTTGAGGTAAAGCTATAAACATGGCTCTTTCCTAAAGGATGTGGTAGGCAAGCAAGCCCTGCTCCTAAAGAACAGCTTCCAGATGGTCAGTGTGCCATGTGTCTCAAAAGAAGTCAGACTTCACAGGGGTCTCAGGCCACAGTGGTAAACAAACTGTGCTTCCCTGCCTGAAGCAGCTTCCAGATGGTCAGTGTGCCATGTGTCTCAAAAGAAGTCAGACTTCACAGGGATCTTGTGAGTTAGGCCATAGTGGTAAACAAACTGTACAGCCTTGGCTACAAACTAAAACTGGACTGGGAAAGAACAAAGTGACTCAAACACCTGCAGTTAAGATTTTAGGTGAAAATTATTGCCCAGCTGCTCACAGACTCCTCTTAAAATCAGCTGAAATATACACAAGGCATAAAGCTCAAGTTTATAATACCAAATTCACTTTTAACTCCTCAGTGCGCTAAGAACTGGTCCTCAATCATACCTGCAGTATGATTACTGCCCCCTGACCATAAATACCTGGGTATAAATTAGTACCAAGCCACCTGCCCTAGAAACTGTGGTAATCGGGGGAAGAAATGCAGCACTCAATATGAGTGATCAGCAAATCTCAAAACTTCATTGATAGGCACATACATTTATATTGGTGTTAATGAGGCTAATACATATTGCAAAAGACGAGCTCATTATTGGTTAGTTATTTATCAGCTAACTACACCTACCTTAGCATTCTTGTGGCTACTGTGTTGCAGCTGTCCACATCTTTTCTTCATATTTCTACCTAACCATCCTCTTCCCCATCCTGATGTTGCACCAAGGGCACAGTGCCCTTGCCAGGTTTGGACACTGACTGCTGACTCCTACAACTAACGGTATTATACCAGTGTGACCTTTGTCAACTAGCTAGCTGTTCACAAAATCCTCCACAGAAAACCACCATCAGCAGCCAGCGGCGAGCAGCTGCTGCCTCACCTCCATGCCATCCATGGCCATTGTGGCCAGATAGTTGGGGTCCTGCTTGTTCCAGCAGAGCCGCAGCAGCGGGTGGTGCTGGGGGTCCTCGTAGATGATGGTGCTGTGCTCCAGGTGCCTCAGGTCAAACATCCTGACCGAGCCATCAGCGCCCACCGAGGCGAACATGTCCCTGCCGCCGCCCGCGCGGCTGAAGGCGATGTCGTACACCTGCCACCACAGCACAGCGTTCAGAGGTTTGTGCAGGACAATGGACATGCACAATGCAGCCTTCACAGAAACTGAGGAAGGTCACAATGTGCTTGAAGGACATGAAAGAAGAAGAATATGCTCAGAAGCAGAGGGTCAGGATATTAAGGCAAGAAAACCGCAGCGAGATGCATGATGGAGGAAGACTAACAAAATTAACCAGATTAAAATGCATGCATAGAAGGATTTAACCAAGCATGCATTAGCTTGAGGCGTGAACAGTAGAAAACAGTATAAATATAGCTTGCTTTTTGCAATAAATTGGCTTCACTTGATCATATTGATCATGGTGTGATGTCCTGCTAGTGATCCTCTGCGTTGTTTGGCGCCCGAACAGGGACAGCACAGCACAGCTGACACCCAGCACAGCCCCACAGTGCTTCACACTCCCTGCAACTGCTCAGCCACTCACCACAAGGAAATACATGCTTATGGAATTATAGGATCACTCACTGAAACTAAAACCTATCCATTTCCCAGACTTGGGGTTTTTTACATTAGTTGTTGAAAAGTAAAATGATAAAATGAAAGAATTTTGCAAGCTGTTTATTGCAAAATAAACATTAAATCAACTTTGATACGAAGTTGATTTAAATCTAATTTGATGTTTAACCTCATTTTTCTACAATATTCTGGAATACAATCTGTTAAAACAAGCATGTTCTTAAGTCAAGAGTCTATGATGAGTAAAAAGAATTGTTTCAATAGCCAGCAGTATTTAGGTACTCAAAACTGTATATAATTTTAGAAAAACTGTATACAAACTTACATAAATGATCTTTTTGAATCATTAAATTGTTCAAGAAAAAAAGAAAAAGTTCTGTTCCTTTTCTACTGCTTTTAGAAGATGCAATGTAAACAATCAAAACCCTCCATCACCTCTTTGTCATGTGCAATAAGCTGGGTCTTCACATGGCCAGACACCAAATTTACTCTTCCCAGAACCTGTCCTGTCTCCAGACCCCAAATAGTGCAGGTTGTGTCAATACTAGAGGTACCTGAAACAAAATCGTTTCTATTAGCAAAATTAATATTGTCACAAATTATTTAATCACTTCCTGGGTTAATGTAAGATTCCCCCAACATCTACAGATCAAAACAGCCATGAGAACAGCATAGAACTAAAATCAAGAATGTCAAACAGCCAGCAGTCTTCCATGCATTTAAATGACCCAAACCTTTTAACTGCAGAAATAGCCTTCCACACAGGAATAAAGTGCAAATAGCTCATGTCTGCTTCAATCTGTTCTGAAGCCTGATGCAACTCTGAGATCAACTCTCCCATCCTGTACATCTCTTGTGTATGCCAAACCCCAAATTCAATCAGTGTTTTGATGGCGTGTTATTATTAATTGATTGCTGATGTGGGCTGAAGAAGGGGTTAGCAGTAAAGCTCTTAAGAGATGAGACATGTAACACAGAAAAAATAATGTAGTAAATAATTACTAGGACACATTATCACTGTTAATCTGGGCAAATCCCCTGACATAAATGGCTGTTCTCTTCTGGGAAACAAACCTCTGCATCAGTCATCCTGGATTCACAATTTGTCCCGTAGGCTATAATTAAACCTTAAGTGTTCAGCCCCCTCCTCCAACTGAATTAAGGACTCTTGGCTCTCCTCCTGCTGCTGAAATGACTTCACAAAACACACAGCTCAATGCACAGTTTCAAATCCACTCCAGAACACCCTGAAATAAGTCACAGAGCTGATGGACATCCTTACTCAGAACTGCAACAACAGCTCACCAGCCCTGAAGGCCAAGACTCCCTATCCCTAAATGTCCCTAGTCCAACCTGAGTGACCCATTCTGCAATGAACAGGGCATCTTTCAATGAAAAAAAAAGTCCCCATGGGATGATTGTTTTAATTTTTTAATGTAGAACAACAGCAGTTGCTATGATGCAGCCATCTGTGGCTAATTATCAGATTAACCAGTGGACATGCAGTGACACAACAGCAGTTACAGCCCAGGCTTCATCAGATTCAATTAGAAAGTGTGCCAAAACCATAACATTTTGTCAGTCTCACCTAACAGGTAAGGATCCACTTCATTCCAGTCAAATGATGTCAGTGGAGCACAGAAATCCGAGTTCTTGTTGTTGTTCAGCAAGCACTCCAGCCGGGTCTCAGTTTCACCCACCTTTAGAGAAAATGAAACATCTGACTCAAAAAGCAACATCACCTGACTTGTTCCCCTGGCACAAAACATTGGGAGTTAATCCTAGGTTTCCTTCCTCTCAGCTTTACATGCTAAAGCTCTGGAAAACACAGCCACCAGCTCCATTTTCCATAAGCTGATTAAAACACCAATTACCATGATAATTCTGCTTCTCTTATAGTCTTCATATAGTCACATTACTGCAGTCAAGAAAATCTTGTCTTGAGTGAAAAAGAGATCAATATACAACACAATTCAGTTTGTGGTTCATCTTTTCCTTTCCTAGGGAGGATTTACTCACTCTCCACACTCTCAGGTAGTCACCACTGGTGGCCAACAGGTCTGGGTAGACTCCCTTGGTGTCTGGGATCCACATCAGCTTTGTGGTGGGGTAGGGATGATCAAAGGTGTTCCTGCAAATGAATTCTGAGCTCTCTTCATCCAAACCAACAAGCTGCACCTGTGAGAAACCATATTTAAAAGAAAGCATTTAATCAAAATACTAATTTCTAATGACAGCATTAAGACTGAATGTGTTTCAGGACATTTTCTGTCACCTCAAGGACGACCCAAAAGGATGATCATGTCAATGAAATGAGAAATCATTAAAGTGCTGCTGGGGCATACAAGTAAAGAGAATATCCATAATCACACTGTGCTTTGATTTGAAGAGATGATCCCAAATGAACTGAAATCCAATCCTAAAGGATTAAAGACCACCCTTCTCTTTTCCACATTGCAAAGCCACAGAGTTAAACTGCACAAACATTATTGTAATTCATCCTTAACTGAACTGAGACTGACAATGTCATCTTCAGAGAGCAAAACAAGCTGTAGTTTGCACAATTAAAGTGCACATCATGGAATTCTTGGCCATAACCTTGCAGACTGTGATGGATCATGTCAGGTAGCTGGCAAGCTTTTTCAGCACCACATGACTCAAAATGTTCTGTCACAAGTGCATGAAAAACTCATAAATTAATCACATCAGAGAGGAAGAAAGTAAAACAGAATCCAAACTTTTAAAAAAAAAATATTGGGGAGCTAAAATGGTTACATCATTATTAAAATGTTTTGTGTGAACAGACCAAGAAAGCAGGTCTGCTGAAAGATTCTAGGTAACTGAATTCTAAATTGAATTTTTTCACAATGATGTGTCAGGGGTAAGGGCTAAACTTGCTCCATTGTGAAAATGATGCAAAACAGAGCAAACAAGAAACTATCTCCACATAGCCTGGTCATGACAGCACCTGAAGTAATGCTTGAAGTCCCAGACATGATGTTACTAGAAAAATATTGACATGTCAGAAAGCGTGCAGAGAACAAAAGGGGCTGGGAGGACTTGTTTAACCTGCAGTGACTACAGGACCCAAACAGGATGAAAGTCCCACTGTGTGAAATGCTGCACAAACACAAACATTATGGGGACGACTCACTGCAATCAGTTTGTAAGCTGCTCACAGTAGGAACTTCCTAGTACTTTCACACAGCAGCTTCCTCCTGGGAATAGTAGCTTAATGGACTTTTTCTAAGATGTTTATCTGAAAAAATCCTAAATTTATGCTTATCTTGCAATAAGCAATTTATCTAATAAACTACACATTTCAGCTAGATGGGAAATTTATCATATTTCCCCCATAACAGAAAACCAACAAATGCTTCTGTTGATCTTAAAATCTAATTAATTTGCAGTTTTATGAGCTCATTTAGAGATTCTCTTAAATGCAAAGCCTTGTCCCCCCAATGAGAAGCTCCATCCTTTCCATCTCATAACAAACACTAAAAGATGCAGCCCAGTATGCTTCCAAAAACTGAAATACAGCCTGTCTTGCCCTCTCTTTATTACAACTACTCCTTACTATCCTTCACACCCTAGTATAAATCAGTCAAAAATCTCCCAGACTTCCAAAGTGATTGACAAATAGCTTTCTAACTCCTTTAGGGATCAGAAGTACTAAGCAGATTTTACAAAGGAAGCAAACTGTCCTTGGTGATAGCAAATCTTCTGGCAAGGTTAGGATCAGAAGACAAATGACCTCTAATCATTTCTCCTTTGCTTATGCTGTTTTCCACTCAACACGAGTGTATTAATCCTGCACAAAGCAATCAACATCCTCATCACCAGAAGCAAAGCTCAAACAGCACAGGATCCCCTTTCACTGGTGTTAATGTAAATATTCCTGCACTGCATATTCACATTTAACCCCTCCTCAGACCTTAAAATGAAGCAATTCAGCAATCCAGCATCTCTGATCTTTGACATGTTTAGGTGCAGGCTGGGTTAGGGAACAAATTGTATTTTTACCCTCAGAGCTGGAGCAGCTGGCAGGAGCTGTGAGGGGAGCAGGAGGAATGCTTGAGAAGCTCTGCTCTTCCAACCTCTGAAAATTCTGTGACTCTTCTCTTGGGACTTGCTTGACAGTCATTAGAGAACCCCTCTACTCATCCAGGCTGAACACGAGGGGATGGAACAGGGAATTCCTTCTGGGATGTTGATTATATCAGAGCCCTGTCTCTCCCTTCTGCAAGTGAGGCAAGAATGCTGCTGCACAAAGGAGTGCCTGAGGTCCAGCCCACGAGACAGAGGTAATGCCCATGGAAAGTAACTCAGTCTGGATACAATTTGAACCATTCTACGTCTCCCTGTAAGGCTTTCCAGTGAGAAAACAAGGTTCATGTTCAGTCTCAACTAGTTTTGTAATTATGTCATGATAGTAACTAGAAATGCTAAGTATTTATTTGTTGCTCCAACACTTTAAGATAGGAAATCCACATCTAATTTTAGCACATTATATTATCAACATAAAGCATAATTGCAGCAGTGCATGTCAGTAAAGAACTGCCTTTAATCAGCATTCCTTAACTTCTAAAAAAATTCCATCTCCAACTTGATACTAAAGAATCTGACTGAACTAAATGATGCAGAATTTGGTAACAGCTTCTTTTTCTTATATGGTTGGAGGAACAGTGAAGTAAGCCCACAGTAGTTTCAAAACCCCCAAAACTTTAATCTAATTAGTAACTACCCAAAATGACATTTCACAATTATTTTAGGGTCACGTACAATCAGAAAGATGTCACTGCACCAATTAATCTCCAGCATTCAATCAATTTTTCTTTGCAGTGCTAGATCTTACAGAACAATGACCTTCTGGCAGAAGGCAACACAAATGTACAGCCCCTTATTAACCAATTGTGCCACAACTGTTGGCAGATTTGCTCTTTTACCTTCTCAGAGTACAGACTACAAAAATGTTTCCAAGCTGGTCTTTGAACAAGTTGGAAGTTTTCAGGCTCAGGCCCTGCCTGTCCCCAGCAGCATTCCCAGAAGCACAAGACTGGCCAGGAAAAGGACACAACTCACACAGGGCTCGTGCTGCCTGAACTACAACGTGTTCAGGACTGCTGCAAGGGCAGTGATCCAAACACTCTAAGAGGTGTCACCCCTGCCACTCCCTGTCACCACACCCCTATCCCCAACACCAACTTTCTGACAGTATTTTCCATAATCTCCATTAAACACCTTGACAAGGCTACAAAGCTACATGCTGTAAACCAAGCTCTGTGGGCAAACCTTCACTTTAACAGAAATTTCAGGATGCTTTATAACTTCATCCATCTTCTCATCTCTCTTCTATTTCTGTGTAATTCATGATACCAGACCAGCACCTTGAAGGTTGTTCAGAAGTGACTGCACGTGTGTTCTGAGAGATGAACACAGCCTCTGTTACCAGCGTGACATTCTTCACTTACACTTTGCAGGGAAACACTGAAAATACAATCTCATGCCTCATTACACCCTTGTTCTCAGGGTAAAGTACTGAGGAATCAACACTGAGAGTGGTTTATATACTTATGAAAAAAGTCATTACACACAAGTCCTGCACAGCAAGAAAGTACCATGAAAACAGCACATTTCCAAAACAATCTCAGACACCCTGTACACCAGAGAATCACAGGGTTGGAAGGGAACTCTTGAGATCATCCAGTCCAATCCCCCCTTCTAGGCAGAGTAACCTGGATCAGGTGACACAGGAACACGTCCAGGTGGGTTTGGAATGTCACCAGAAAGGGAGACTCCACAAGCCGCTTGACCAACCTGTTCCACTGCTCTGCCACCTCCCTGGAAAGAGGCTCTTCCTCAGACTGAGGTGTATTTTTATATTTATATACATATATATGCACAAACTTCAGTCCTGGCCGCGAACTTCACTTTGTATTGACCAAAAAGCCAGATTTGCCCGAGCTTGGGGACCTTGATTTATTCCTACAGCAGCAGCATCCAGACTCATCTCACACTCATATCTTTAGGGTCCACAGAGAACGTTCCTTTACACCGCAGGGCACCCACAGCACGCGGTGCTCATGCGACTGAAGTCAACCCAGTGGTCAGTCCCGAGGATCACAGGTCACCAGGAGCGTTATCCCACCACCAGCAGCGCCCAGGGCTCTTCCCAGCGCAGCGCTCCCTCACCCCGGGGCTCGCTGGAAGGAGAGCAGCCCTGCTCCAGGGCCCCCGCCCGGCCCAGCCCCTGCCCTGCCCGCTCCCGGCGCCCACCTTGTTGTTGTACTCCTCCACGAAGCTGCCCAGCGCCAGGCGGAACCGCTTGTCGGGCCGGACGCTCCAGTTCATGGCGTACACGGTCCAGGGCGCCTCGTATTTGTAGATCTCCTTCCGCTTCCCGTGCAGCGACATGGCTGGGCCGGGAGGGCCGCGGGGCTGGCCCGGGGAACGAGCGGGGGAGCCGGGCTGGGGCGAGCGGCGAGGACGGGCAGCGGAGGCACGGCACGGCACGGCACGGCCCCCTGGCTGGCGGGGAGCGGGAGAGGCGCGGCTCGGCTCGGCGGGAGAGGCGCGGCTCGGCTCCCGGGGAACGGGGAGGCCCCGGCTCGGCCCCCGCTCCCGGCCCAGAACCGGCGGCGGCGGCGGCGCTGAGGCCGTTTGGGACTCGGCCTCTCACACAACGGGAACGGAAGCCACGCGGGGAGCCCCGCCCGCTGCGCGCGGATTGGATGGCTTGGCTGTCACTCAGAGCGCCGGCTGCTTATTGGGTAGTCTGCCTGTGCGCTCGGCGCGCTTCGGTTTTCTATTGGTCGTTTTGCCCTTCACTCCAAGCGGACGCTCGCGCTCTGGCTGGGGTAACCTACGGCTGCGCTTGGCCCCGCCCAGGAGGGCGGGCGCTCTCGTTGTCGGCATCTTATTGGCTACCCGGGGTCGCAGTGACTGGAGGCGGGATCTTGAGCCCGTATCGGTGATCGATTGGCTGGAAGCGATGTCAGTTACGCCAGCCCGAGGCGGGTGGGGCCACTTCAGGCTGCCGCAAGTTCGAGTCCCGCCTCGGCCGAGTGGCGGACGGGCCCGGGCTTATCTCTAATTAACAAGAGGTTAATTATGGTGCTTACTTTTGGAAGCAGCCCTGGCGAGTACTCGGCGCCTTACTGAGAGAAAGGGTGCAGCCGGCTCCCCAGGGAGCTCTCCCTGTGCCCGCAGCGAGGCCGGTGGGATCCCGGCCCCGCGGAGCTCCCGTGTCCCCTCAGCGGGCGCAGGGCCGCTGTGGGCAGCGCTGTGCTCCTTGAAGTCTCTGCTGCAAGGACTCCTGGCCCGAGCTCTGCCTGAGTTGTGGTTCTGAGATAATTTTTCTAACCAGCTGCCTGGGCTTGTAGAAAAGCTTTTCCAAATTACTGCAGGGCCTCCAGTGCGTCCTTTCTAGAGAAGCCCCATAGGCTCCCCCTTGACCTGACTGCACTTGGGGTCCATCAGCCCCACGCTCCTTGCATGAAGTAACCAGGTTTTATCACAGCCTTTTGGAGGTGAAGATGCCCGGGATAGATTCATGGATGCTCCCAACGAACACAGCCGTAATTCACATTAGGTGCCAAAAACATCTTTATTAGCAAAGTGTACACTAAAACTCCAGAGAAAGAGACGCTCACAGTTTGACTACTCTCGGAGGGAGCTCGATACATCGCTGGAGCTGGCGGCCTAGGACTATCACAGCATCTACCCGAGCGGCGAGGCGGCAGCGCTACGTGGGCTTCTCCTACGGAATGCTGCGGAGGCTGCCGGGAGAAGGGCTGGCCAGAGGAAGCACCTATGGAACCTTTATCAAAAGAGAGAGGCCGGGAGGGAGGGCTGGACATGGCGTGTCTGGGGCTTCTCAGCTTTCTGGGATTGTGCTTTTGAATTTTGTGCTTTATGCCCAGGCCGGCGACGGGTTGGATTTACCTGGGGAGCTGTGGGATGTGTGTTGGGGTTGGCAAGGTGTGGTCGGCCTTGCTGGAGAGGTCGGTGCTCTGGGGCTCGTGCTGAAGCAGGCTGAGGTGGCAGGGGCTGTTGGCCCTTCACTTCTCAGTGGCAATCAAGTAGGACAAGCTTCTGTCCTTGTCCTGGGCTTGCCACCTGCAGTTTCCCCTGGACCACACCGTGGAGATCTCACACTCCTCCTCTGGTGACCACCCTTCTGTGAGACCTGTGGGCTCTGCTGGGCTGAGCCTTGTACCCAACACAGTGGTCCCTGCTCCAGAGGTTTCCAACACAGCAGCCTCACAGCCCAGAGCCCTGGATTTGCCCTCCTGTGGTTGCTGTGGCTTGCTTGGCTTGTGCCCTTCTCAAGAAGAAGCCTTGGCAAGGAGGAGGTGGTGGGGGCCACGTGGCCTAACCAGCTCGATGGTGGCTGTAAGAACTGTTCTAGGTTCACTCTAATGTGCAAATGAAATCTACTCTATGGGAACCGCTGGAAAACGTTGACCTTGGAAGCCAGCCACTCTATACTTCCTGTCAAGGTGGCAGAAGATAGCTACAAATTATACCCCTGAGCCAATGGCATTGTCCAATGTCTTACCCTTGCAGTCAAAATCAACATCAACTGAGCAGCCTTGCAGTTGAGGTTCCTCTTGACTCGCCCCCACGTCTCTAACTTCCAGGAAGCACGGGGTCGGAGAGGTGTCTCTGAATGTCCTGGTGCTCGGAAGATGCCTCCAAGTGCTCAGGGAGGGAAGGGAAACGAGAGCCCCGCGAGAGTCCCTGGGTGTTTGGTGCCCTTTGGTGGGGAGGCTCTGGGGTCGGGAGAGGCGGGGAGTGGTGCTCCTGCTCGGAGTAGACGGTCATGGTTTTGTCGGATGACACAGACAGCTGCATCCCACTTGACAAGGAGTCCCTGGATTTCAAGTGGAACTTTTCTACCTCCGTGTAGCTCGGGCTCTGGTGGGAAACGAGGAACTGTGTGAGTTATGGTAAAAGCAAAACGAAGTAGCCACACTCAGCCTTGGAGCCTCATCAGGCTCTGAGCCCCAAAATGTTATTTTTCACTTTGTGAAAGCCTCAGAGCAGAAGAACCCACTTCCTTCCCTACTGATGGGGCAACCTGGCAGCGTTGGGGCTGGCAGCTGTGCCCCAAAACCAGTGATGCACTGGGCAGATCTGCCCCCAAGGCAAGACCCCATGGCTTTGCTGGGACCCATGAGCGTTTGGCTGTGCCTTGCCTGGAGAGAACTGGGGCAGAAGGATGCTGAGCCAGCAGGGGTGACCTTACCTGCTCCTGGCTGGGCAGCTCCTGGTCCTCCAGAGGTGCACAGGGGGCGAGGGGCTCCAGGCTCCGCGGGACGACGCCGTACATGGCCAGGGTGTGGGAGGTGGGCGAGATGGGGCTGTACGCGGGTGGCACTTGGGACAGCTGGCGCTGCAGGAGCTGCAGGATTATGTGAATGTCTGACGACATCCTGGACTCCAGCCTGGGGACAGAGCAGCACAGAGAACCCTTTTGCATGCTGCAGCTGGGCAGGGGAGGCACTGGGAGGAGGTGCCAATCCCGCCACCCCAGGGCAGTGATGCTTTGCCTGCTGCTCGCTGAGGTTTTTAGAGAGCTTCAAACCAGCACTGCCAGAGAGAGATCAATCCTGCCATCTCTCTCCTGCCACACTCAATCATCCTCTGCCCAGTTTTATGTGGAGCCAAACTGGGATCTGGAGTGGGGATTTGAAAAAAATGCTAAAATTACCCTGGAGGGGGGAAAAAATTGCAATGGTTAGTTTTAATCTGGATCAATTCTCCAGGCCAGCTGCCTGTGCTGACAGATGGAGCAAGGCAGGTTAGTGCCAACCACTTTTAACTCAGGAACAGAAGAAAACAGAAAAGTAGAAGTCTCTTCTTTCTCCCTTGTCCTTGACTGAAGTGAACAGCTCTGGCAGGAGTGGGCACAGCCCGCTTGCAGGACACAGTCACATCGTCACGGACAGAGTGGGCAGATCTGTCCCCCAGTGCTGGTGCACTGGAGAGACACCTAAACACAAGTGTGTGGTGAAATGAGCTCAGCAAGGGCAGCAGAACCCACAGTGTCAGCCCCTCATGTGGGTGCTGCCTGGGGACCTTAAACCTGCACCTCCAGTGAGGGTTCTTCCTTCTTCAAAAGTCACAGACCAGCTGGGGTTGAAAGGGATCTTAAAGCTCATCCAGTTCCATCCCCAGCCATGGGCAGGGACACCTTCCATTAGAGCAGGTTGCTCCAAGCCCCTTCCAACATGGCCTGGAACACTTCAGGGACGGGGCAGCCACAGCTGCTCTGGGCACCCTGTGCCAGGTCTCACCACCCTCACAGAGAAGGATTTTTTCCTAGTGTTCAATCTAAGCCTGCTCTCTGTCAGTTTGAAAAATCATGTATTTTTTCTTATTTAGAGGCTGATGATGGTCATGAGGCTCATTTGCTCGAGCAAGAGGATGCTTGTAGGTCTTTGCAGCAGGAAGAGAGGACCTGCAAAGCGCTCCAGTTGTGCCTGTGGATGGTTCAATATCTGCAGTTTGGAAGCCAGGGCAAAGTGACAGATCTGAGGTGGCACTGTGGGACATCCTGGGGGTGGTGACACATGCCAAGGGTGGTGGCACAGCAGCAGATGAGGGCTGGGCTGCAGTCAGGGTCAGGATTTGCCCTTTGAGAAGCCGCTGCATTTGCAAAACACTCCCACCCCCTCCCCAGGAATGCAGCGTCCCAGGGGTCAGGACGTGGCGTTGCTGCACACAGAGGACACTTCAGCCACCTCTAGAAAGCAGATGATGATGGCCCAGAGTCCCCCAGGTCCTCTCCCTGCCCACCTGCTGAGCTGGGCCTGCAGGAGCTCCAGCCTGGACTCGATCTGGCCTGGCCTGTAGTCACTGTGCAGGGGCACGTCCTGCGAGCTGTGCACCAGCGAGATGTGCTGCAGAGGCTCCGCAGGCTGGGCCGCCTGCCGGTCCTCCCAGAAGGTGAACATGTTGGGAATATCCAGGGGGGTGGCTGGAAGGAGAGGAGACATCTCAGCCCTTGTCTTGCATCCTCCAGCCCCACCGGTATGGAGGTGCTTCAGATTCTGTCACCTGATACATGGAGAGCCATCACCAACATACACATGGAGCCACTACTGTCATCATGGAGAGCTATCACCAACACCCATGGAGAGCCATCACCCACACCCGTGGAGAGCCATCACCCACACACATGGAGAGCAATCACCAACATGCATGTGGAGCCACCACCCACACACATGGAGAGCCATCACCCACACATGGAGAGCAATCACCAACATACATGTGGAGCCACCACTGACATCATGGAGAGCCATCACCCACACCCGTGGAGAGCCATCACCCACACACATGTGGAGCCACCACCCTGACTGACATACATGGGAATGGCACAGGAGGGACAGAGCAGATCCAGCTGGGGACAAAAGGCAGCCAAGACCCTTGGCCTTGGAGTGTGGCTCCCCTCAAATGCACATGAGCAGCTTGGCCCTGCTCCAAGACAAGGCCACCATACCCAAGCTTGTCTCAGCACCCTCCTGCCAGCAGCCCTGGGTACCTGTGTAGGACTGGCTGCTCTCCGCTGCCTGCTTGCCAACCTCCGTGTCACCAGCGCTGGTGGTGATGAGGCTGAGTGAGGGCAGAGCCAAGTCATCCTTTTTGGGCGTGGGGAAGGGCTCAGCTTTCACAGGGCTGCCGCTCTTGGCCTCATCGTCGCTGGCCTGGGAGCAGGGAGAGGTGCTGCTGCCCACGTCGTCCCACTGCTCCTTACTCAGCGGGTCCTGCGGGTTGGTGAGCTCGGAGTAGGTGTGATACTGCTCTGCATCAGAGGTGCCCGTGTCTGGGTCTGTGGGACAGCACAACAGGTCACTCTGGGGACTACCACACATGAAAAAAACAGCCCCCCATTCCCTCAGGATGCCTGTAGGGCTGGGGGCACCCCAAGGGGAGGGAGGGAAGGCAGCTTGGGTGCCTGCAGGATGGTTTGCAGGGACAGAGACAACAGCTACCTGTTTTGGGTAGTAATTAATACTGGTGCCACTGTCCTGCCCTGCAGGCAGGGCTCTGCCAGGGCAGGGGACTCACCAGGCTTGTTGGGCTGGCAGGGGGAGCGCTTGCGGCGGCGAGCCCGGCGGTAGGTGCAGTCGTACTCCTCGCTGAGGGGTGAGCGGGGAACGCTGTCTGCCTGAGGAACCAGAGGGGCTGCTCAGCAGGGAAAGGGTGTCCTGTCCCATCCCCATGCCTGCTGGCTACAGCCCTTTCCATGTCCTCTGAAGGTGAAGGTACTGCTGTCTCTTCACCACTGGCCTGTCCCACCCAGTGCCTCCTGGACTGGTTTCAAAGCTCAAGGGGTTCCTGAAGCTCCTCTGAGACTGAGGTAAGTGTGTCAGAGCCATGGGGAGGGAAGGAGCACCCTGAGAAGTGGCAGGACATCCCAGAGTGGGACAGGACATGCAGGGATATTTACTTTCTTGTCTATATTTTAGGTCTCTGAAAAAAAAAAAGTCAGGAAAGGACAAAGTTCAGTCACACACTATAAAAGTAGACGTGTCCTGCTGTGGGGGAATCATAACTCCCTGGAGAATGCCCTGGAGAATGGGAAATGTGGCTGTTGCACCTCCTGACAGTCTTGCTTCAGCCCTTCCACTTGCCAAATTTAAGTACTGACTACATTTGCTCCCTGGGGCAGCCCTGGCACTCACATCTCGTAGGTTGAAGGTGATCTCTAGGTTGCTCCAGAAGTTGTCAGAGAAGGCTGGGTACATGTCCAAGACCTCCAGCAGGTCCTCACGCTGGATCTTGTGCAAGTCACAGTAGGTCAGGGCCCTCACGTCGGCGTTGGACTTCCCTGGGCGGGCGTAGAGGCTGATGGGCTCCCCAAAGATGTCGTTCTTCCCTGTGTCAAGAGACAGCTCATTGTGGAGACATGGGCACCCACTACTGTCCAGCTATTCTGGTCCAGCTCGTGAACAAGGGGGTGCCCAGCGACACCAACCCTGACTGTGTGTGTTGGGGATAACACTGTGAAAGCCACCAGTGATGGTGACACCAAGCCAGGGGCAGTGGGTCATCAGTGATGGCTGGAGACTGCTGAGTCATGTCCTGCTCTCCTTACTCCTTTGCTGCTTCTCCCTGGCATTTCCCAGGGATCTTCCTTTCATTGTCCACTGGTGTGGGGACCCAGCAGATGCTGAGGAACAACCTTCCCTTCCTCAGTATGTGGGGAAGTTCTTTACCCTCACCTGCCACCCTTCATCCACTGCTCAGTGCTCATCACCCTTTGCCCCTCGCCCGTCACCCCTCACAAAAGGAAGGACTTTTTCACCTAAGATGGCCACCACAATGTCTTCCCTGAGGATCTCAATGGAGCCCCGGGAGATGAAGTAGAGCGTGGTGAGGACATCCCCGTAGTGCACCAGGGTGTCCCCGGGTGGTGCATGAGTTGTCTTGAACTTCATGGCCAGGGCGCGCAGGCAGCCTTTGCTGGCTCCCCGGAACGCTTTGCAGTTCTGCAGCAGCGTGCGGTTCAGGTGCAGGCAGATGTCGGCCTGCAGGCAGTCAGGGAAGCCCTTCAGCACCTGTGGAGAGCCAGGGAGAGATGCCATCAGGCCACTGTCCCGGGAGGGAATGCTGTGACAGAGCTGGGAGGCTGTGTGACACTCAGCATGAAACAATGGGGCCAAACAGGGAGAACGTGTGCCCAGAAAGCCGAATGTGGGGGCATTTTCCCATCCCTGGAAGTGTTCAAGGCCAGATGGATGGGGCTTGGAACAACCTGGACCAGTGGAAGATGTTCTTGCTCATAGCAGGGAGTGGAACAGTTTGAGCTTTGAGGTCCCTTCCAACCGTAAACCATTCTGTGATTCCGTGATTTCAATTGTCGTTTGATCTTCCCTTGGTGGATCCCTGCCTGCCTGTCGCTGGCTTTTGCTGCTTGTGGCTGGGGACAACAGCACTCCCAAGCAATTAATAAAAGTAACCAGTTCGAGCTATTTATACCCAATGGTGGCATATCCCCTTTTTCATCTTTACACCCACTAATCTTGGATGAATGAGAGCAGAAACTGGCACAAAGAGCACAAAAACCTTAATTAAACAGCACCTGCCTGAATGCCAAGAAACAGCAGCACAGGACAGTTGTGTGCACTGACAGCTAAATATACCTGTGCAAATACCTCATGTTGAACAAAAGCTGAATCTGAAGGTGACATCAAGGTAAAACTCACAATATGGAGAAAGCTGCTGCCACCAATGACTCACGGTGCCAAGGTGAAAACCACCTGGGTTTGGGTTTTTTTTGGAGAGCAGCATATGGCCCTGGGGTCCTCCTTGCTGTCCTCTTTGCTCACATCCCGCTGGTGGCCAAATCTGGAACAGCCACGCTGGGGCTGGTGAGCACGACTTGTTCCTGGCTTCAGCTTGATCTCCCATGCTAGCAGAAGTGTTTCCCTACCGGGAAATCAGGGGTGGACGAATTGATCAGGCTGTGGGGTGATTGATGAGATCACAGCAGCAGCCAGCAGGAATTGGTGTGAGCGGCGGCGTGGCTGAGCCGCAAGCTCAGCTCTCCCTGGGGATTTGTGACCTGGGTTTGTGCTAAGCCAAGAGCACCCGTGCTTGGTAGAGTGGCACTGCTTCTCGTTATTGCCACTGATGTCCAGCCCAGGGTTCTCCTCCACCTGAGAGGTTTAACCCAAAGCTCTCCCAGCAGCAAACCCCCAAATGCTGCCCAGTTGTTTCACGTGGCAGCAGCAACTTTAGAGGGAGACGCTGAATTCATACAAATCTGTGTCCTGATGCTGCTCAGGATCAAATCTTAAGGAAAAGAAGGAGCATTAGCAGGGAATGAGTGGGCTGATAACCCGATACCTAAGAGACCAGAAATACGAGGTCTCATGTCTCTCCTTGCTTTATCCTTTTTCATTCCTCTGCCTTGCTGCTGGCTGAGCCATCATGTCTGTGCACTGAATCCCAGGGCTGAGTCCAGTCCCCAGCCCAGAACCCCTCAGCCAAGCTGCATCCTCATCCCCACGGAGCCCCGGCGCTGTCGGCACAAAGGCTCGGAGACACGGCGCCTCTCCAGCACAGCTCCGCCATTGATCCCCCCTTTGCTAACAAACAGCTGCCTCTCTGGGCTCTAATTAAAATGGATCGAGGTTTATTTAAATGCCCTCCTTTCCCTGCTGCGAGAGCAGGATGCACTTTGCTTAGCAACCGGTGGTGTGGAGAGGAACTGGATCGATACCTGCTCCGCTCCTGTGACACCAACAGACACCAGCCTGAAAGTGCTCAGTGCCAAGAGGGATCTGAGCTCCCCACCAAACCTGCTCTCTGACCAAGAAATGTGCTCACGATCCTGGAAAACCTCTGGGTGCATGTAAAGGAATGGGCAGAAAAAAGAGAGAAGGAGAAAGGGGGATGCAAGAGGTGGAAATGCAGAGCTGTATGGATAGAGTCTGTCTCCAACCTCCCAACTGACCAAAAGGATGGAAATATTTGGGTGGACCCAGATCTAGACGCCGTGTTGTTTAGGACAAAGTGCTGTGAGGACACAGGGCCTACCTGCCCGCACTCACCGCGTTCATGTCGATGCCGTTGGTGTAGGACCAGGCGTGCTGGAAATACTCCTCCAGGCGCTGGCGCAGGGGGTTGGGGATCTGGTGGAAGCGGATGAACTCCTTGACCCGCAGCATCTGCGTGTGGTAGCGTGCTGTGCCTGAGTAGAGGCGCTGGATGATGGCTGAGACGTTGCCGAAGATGCTGGCATACATCAGAGCTGAAACGAGAGGGCAGGACTCAGTGGGACATGGAGAGATGCATGTCCAGCTATATGAGACCTAGAACCAGCAGATTCCCAAAGCCCATATCTACCAGGACCTGAGAACATGTATTTCTATCACCCCATCCATTTGTCTGTGCAGAAGAGGCAGAGGGAGATGCTCCAACCTCCAAAGCAGGGATGGGAACATGCGCAGGCACTCACAGCCAATGAGCATGACACAGATGGAGAAGATCTTCTCAGAGTTGGTGTTGGGCGAGACATTGCCAAAGCCCACGCTGGTGAGGCTGCTGAAGGTGAAGTACAGGGCAGTGACATATTTATCCTTGATGGACGGGCCAGAGGAGAGGTCGCTGTCGTTGTAGCGCTTGCCGATCTGGTCACCCAGGTTGTCCAGCCAGCCGATCTTGTGCTCCATGTAGGGCCTCTCCACGTTGCCGATGGCATACCAGATGCAGGCCAGCCAGTGGGCGATGAGGGCGAAGGTGCACATGAGCAGGAAGAGCACGGCCGCGCCGTACTCCGAGTAGCGGTCCAGCTTCCGCGCCACGCGCACCAGCCGCAGCAGCCGGGCAGTCTTCAGGAGGCCAATGAGGGTGGTGGTCTGCAGGGGAGAGGGGAGACACCTCAGGGACGTGCAAAGGATGAATATGGCATGCCCCAAAGGCATGTTCCCAGCTGAGCCGTGCTTCCTTTGAAGGATCAAAATGCATTTCCAGAGTGTGAATCACCTTGTCCTGGAGGTGACCTCTGAACTAGGTCAGATGAGTCACAGCACAGGAAGGGCAGTTTGCCTCTGCTGATCATAAAGGCAACAAGCTCTGGGATTAGGGATGAGCAAGTGAGAAGAGCCAAGGCCAAGCCCATATTTCCTGATGGGTCCTTGCCTTGCCAGCCATTGCTCCCAAAAGAGCTGCCTTTCACTCCCAGAGGTGGAGCCTCCAGGCAGTACAGTAACTACGGGGTTATCCCACTGCCAACATTTTGAGTCTGACTGGCAATGCACCCCCAAATTCACCCACACTGGCATGTGGGGTCAGCCCTTAAACTGAGCCCCCAGCCTGCTCTGCTAGGTCTGCCTCAACAAGGGGAGTGGACCAACTCTTAACACTTAGAGTAGGGACTGCCTGACCCTAAAAAATTAAATCCCAGGTCCCAGCTGCTTACAAACCTGTAAAGACACCCTTCTCCACCCTGTGACCAACTACCCCTCTCCCCATGGATTTAGCCATCTACCACTTACATCAAACCGCCCACATCCCTTTCTTTCTCATTCATCTCTCCCTATCCACCCATGCATCCCCTCCTGTCCTGATAGACCCTGCTCTTACCTCATCAGAGCCAGAGCGGAAGATGAGCAGGTCGAAGGGGATGGCAGCCACCATGTCAATGAGGAACCACCCCTTGAAGTAATGGATGGCGATCTTGCCGGGGTGGCTCACCACCTCGTCGTTGATGTTGACGTAGGTGGTGCGGAAGTTGATGACAATGTCCACGATGAACATGATGTCCACGATGAGGTCAATGATGTTGAGCGGGTCACAGGAGTAGCTGCAGTCCCAGCGCTTCTCCTCCACCTGCTCCTCGTTGAGCAGGAAGGCGGCTGAGTAGGGGGTGAAGACGGCAGTGTAGATGACCAGCAGGAGGATGAGCCAGTCCCACACGGCCTTGAAGGGGCTGTAGTGCAGGATGGTCCATCGGTGGATGCGCGGCGCCTGCAGCTTGTACTCGGGAAGGACGTCAGCGCCCAGGGACAGCACCTGCCAGAGGAGGGGTGTGAGAAGGATGTGAGACCAGGAGAGGGGTGTGAGAAGGATGTGAGACCAGGAGAGGGGTGTGAGAAGGATGTGAGACCAGGAGAGAGGCTGCATAATGCCAGGAACCGGGCAAAGGACTTCCATGTGCTCATAGAGCACTGAGGAGCACACAATGGTTTCCTACAGCTTTTTCACCTTTGTTGGCTGCATATGTTTGTCCAGTTTCCACTGTGGCTGACATCAAGGTCCCTGTCTGTCTCTGGTGGTCACCCTTGAGGCAGTTTCTTACATGCTTGATGGCCTTCTGACCCAGCAGAGAGGAAAGTGCCTGCTGCTGAGCCTCATTCTGCCCTCAGCTCTGTGCCACCTGCTTGGGAGCTGCTGGATGTCCCTGCTACAGGGCTGTGGGATGGGCAGCTTGGAGATGCCCTCACATGGCTGTGTCACCTGAGGGTGACAGCAGATTGGGCATCCTGCAAGCCTTGCACCGTGCCTTTCTTGGCCATAGCAAGTATCTTCCCCTGATGTTCTTCTGGTACATTTGTCCTCCAAGCAGAGGGACAGCTTGGGCCACCTGCAGCAAAGCCTCAGGCAATGCTCATTTCCCATCTCACCTGTGGCCACCAACGTGCAAACACCATCTTGATGTGAGATGGTGCAAGCACCCTCCCATGCTGTCACGTGTCCCCACAGCTCGCTGCTTTCATGGGGACAATCCGCAGCCCCAGTGAGGTCCCCACACATCCAAGCCTGGCCCAGCTCCCCCTCCAGGACCAATGCCAGCTCCTGGTGGCTCTAAAGCCACTGTGGGGACACAACACGAGACACTGGGTAAGGGAGGGGTGGGGCTGCCCTGCTTTGGGTGCTGAGGGGTGACGGCATGAAGGGGCTTATTTGGAGCTGGATGCAGCTGGATCCCCTTCCTGCCCCTGCTGCTCTGATGTCCCCCAGTGTCCCTGTAGTGCTGGGACCAGTGCCAGTTGCAAAGGAGGGTGAGGGGCACCTCAATTCTCTCTCCTGGCACTGGGCCCCCCAGCTGGGCTGCAAAGGAGAGTAGAGAGGAAAGAGAAGAGAGGAGAAAGGAGGATCCACATATCCCAACGCAACAGTGATGAGCATCACCATGGATCAGAAGGGTCTGATCCTTCCTGCCCTGACAGGAAGGATCAAGGTTTCTTGTTCAAGGGTTTCCCAAGGGCTCCTGATGCTGCGATCCAAAGAGGATCCATCCCACAACAAGCAGCCTCTCCCACATCCCAGAACACCGCAGCAGGCCCCGTGCCCCAGAGGTGTCCCCTGCTCCTACCTGCCTGCAGCTGGCCCTGCGCCCCAGGCGGCAGCTGGCCCTCGAGGTCCGGGTGTCCACCATGGGGGCCCCCAGCCCCACGGGCCCAGGCAGCGTCCGGCACGGCGGGCGCAGCGCTCGGGCCGTGGCATTGCCCACGCAGGCACGCAGGCACTCGGCCAGGCGGGTGGGAGGCATGCGGCTGCGAAGGGCGTTCGGGAGCCCGGCGTGGATTAATCAAAGCCAATCGATGCCGGGCCCCCGTGGGGACGGCAGCGCCAATGGAGCAGCGGGAGCCGTCGACGTCGGCGGTGGACGGAGAGGGGAGGGATTGGAAAAAGTGACCCAAACGCAATCGTTGTGGAGGGAATGAGGTGCCAGCTGGGCTTGGGGACTGGCTCCTCTGGGGATGGGAACAAGGCAACACTGATAAATGCTTGATGCTAAAACTGGGATGCACCTGGAAGAGCTGAGGTGGGCTCCTTCAGCTTGTGGCTGGGAAAAGCAGCAATGCTCGCAGCCTCGGCAGCTGAATGCTTGTTCTGCCTGGCTGGAGGCAGCTCTGTGGGGCCAGTCCTGAATTCAGGCCACCAAATACTGTTCCCTGTGCTGGGGCACCTGCCCTGCCCCTCGTTCCTGGCACCTAGCTCTTGTGGCAGAAGCAAGAACAGGTTAAACACTCTTGCTTTCCAGGGAGGAATGAATAAAAAACCACAGCCCCAAAGATCTGAGGCAGAAAAAGGTAAAGAAACAACCCCCAGAAGAGCATCCAAGCCAACACAGAGCTAAGGAGCCGCTGTAGCCTTGTTCCTCTCTGCCCCTAAGGGATGGGAAGGTCACCCTTGGGTGGCCTGGGTGGCCCTGGGAGTCTCTGAAGGTGGCAGTGCCACTGTTCCCCATGGTGATCCTCCTGGGTGCCCCTTCCCTTTGTCCCCTTCCTCCTGCACTTACTGGCTTTAGCTGCAGGCTCATGGCGTGGGGTGCTGGGTGCTGGCAGTGAGCGAGGGAGTGCAGAGGGGAGAAGGAGGAGGAGGAGGGAGCAGGGTGTGTGTGGGCTGTGGGTGACAGAGGGGGGAGGCTCCTGTGACCCTGGCTGACCCAGGCCATTGCTCATGCCCCGTGGTTCCCCGGCACCCATCACCTTCCCAGCTGTCCCCCAGTGTCCCTTGCCTGGTGCTGGGGATAAAGGGACTGACCTGAGGTGGGGGCCCCTCCAGAATCACCAGGAGAGCCTCAAACACGAGTGGCTGGGCAGGATCAGGCCCATGGTGCTGGCTGCAGGCTGGCAGTGACCCAGCATCACTCCCAGCACATATCCTGGCACAGCTCATCCCTGTTCCCAGCACCCTCCTGCCCAGAGGGGCAGATGGGGGGACTGGGACACATTCCACCTGCAGACAGGACCCCAGCCTGCTGACACTGACCCCAGAGCATCCCCACGTGCCTCCAGCCGTGCTCCTGAGCCACAGCCCTGTGAGCCTGTGGGACCTTCACTGCACTTGTGGCCTGCCCTCCCTGCCAGCTCACTGCAGGGCCAGACCATCCCAAACAGCTCGTCTCCACTCCCTGGTATTTTTAGACGGTGTCTCGCCACTGTCTCTGCCTCACCATGAATTATTTAACATGGCACCGAGACAGAAGGAGAATCCTGGACAGCACCCCACTCTGATGGAGCAAACTCCCAAGCCTGGAGGCTTTTCTGGGGTCAGATAGCTGTGTTTTCATTAAATTTGCCCTGGGCTGCTGCTGGCAACAATGGGAGGTGCCCTTGGATGTACTTTGTACATTGAAGCTTTCCAGTGCCTCAGTTTCCCCACAGCTAGAAGAGCTCCTTACTGGGGACCCATCAGCATCTTTCACTGCTATCCCCACGGGATGCACTGTCCCGTGTCCCTCTGGGTGACAGTGACAGTGCAGTGCCACCTGCTGTCTCCCAGGGGATCCTGTGGCCCTCGGTGTGCTGCCACCAGGCCAGGTCCTGGCTGGGCACCTCGGGGCCAGTCATACCCCGAGGGCTCCATTCCCAGCGCTGGGGGGCAGGAACAGTGGCCAGATCTCCCCACAAAAGAAGCCACATGCACACAAAAACATGCAAACACATGTCCCCGTCAAGGCCACCATCACGAGCAGTTTATGCTGGTGTTTCCCCAGCCACAAATTGCCAGAAATACTCATTTAGGGGACTAAAATGAGAATTTCAGTCATTCAGAGGAAGGCATAACCAAACATGGCATTTTGGCATTTCCTGGGATGGAATCTCCAGGTGTCACAACACTCTCTGCTCCTCTCCTCCCAGAGCCACCAGAGTCCTTGTGACTGTCCCCCAGCAGCAACACCAGCACCCCATCACTGCCTTGGTGGCACCTCAGGGCCCCCATACCTGTGTGACCTTCTCGGTGACGTTCTGGGTGCGCTCCATCACCTTGTGGGGAGCAATTATCTCAATCTCTGTGGTGGAGCCAGAGCGGTGCTTCTCCAGGTTGAACTCCACGAAGTTGAGGGTGAACTGGGGGATCTGGCTGATGGTCCGGTACTTCATGAGGTCCGAGTCCGAGGTGGAGTTCGGGGGGTTGGGTTTGACGTGGGAAGCCTCTGAAAGAGGATGGAGAGGAGCACTGAGAAGGGCAGTGTGAGCAGGGACAGATCCCCAGAGCCCTGACCTCGTGTAGGACCTCCAGGAGCTGGGAACCACCACAAGGTGCCACCAAAGGGTGACAAAATCTGCTTGGCCATAAAGGCTTGACTTCTTCAGGCTGGCCCAGATGCCCAGCCTGGGATGCCTGAGAGAGGGTTGTTTTTCCCTCACATCACTCATCTTTTCACCATTAAACCTCCTGCAGGAGGCTCAGAGCAGCTGCCAAAACACAGAGATACTCAGTGTCCTTTGCTACCCCTGATGACTGCAGTGGGTTGGGGATCAACCCACTGAGATTCACCAGGGAGAGATGCCCAAACTGGCATGAAAACAGACAGGAGGAGGTTGTTCTCCTCCACCCTTTGCCTGCCAAACATAGCTTCTGAGCTGCTGTCTTGGTTTTTGGCCACCAAAGTGAACCAGGAGTCGGATGTATCCTCCACCCCCAGCTCCAGGTAGGGAGGTCAGAGCTTTCTCTGGAAAAAGAGCTGTAGTGAGGGTGGATCCTGATATTTCTCCCTGGGGACCTGCCTCTGGGTCACCCCAGGGCAGGACCAGGGAGGAAGTTGTGTAGGTAATTTCTTGGTCAGGCTTGTGGCAACGTGTTGTCATGAGTGGGAGCCTGTACCCAGAGCCAGAGCTCCAGGAAGATCCCCGGGCACTGTCCTCAGTGTGTACCAACCTTTCCATCTCCTACACGCAGGGCAGGGTTGTATTTTCAATTTTTTACCCCTTCTAACCCTTGCAGTCTGACATTGCCCCAAGTGGTGGTGTGGGCAGGAGGTGTCTGAAGGCATTGTGAAGGTGCCCAGTTAGCACCAGCCATCCTGCTGCCACCCTTCTCCCTGCTCATGCCCCTTCCCTCCCTCTCCATCGTGTCTCCTCCTGAGGGTCTGTAACCTGTGACTGTTGGAGGATCATGAACCCCCAGCCCATTTTTACAGCCAGATTCCACAGATCAATCTCTCTCACCCCCAGCTGAGAGCCTTGTCTTTCTTGACCTCCATCTGATTTGTCCTCATCACTCTCATGAGAACCAGAGGTCTGCATGTGGATAGCATGATGAAGGATCATTCCTTTCAGAGTGGCCTGGCCTGTCTCACCCACCTCCAACACATGGACACAGCTCACACTGCACATGCCTGCAGAGCCCTTCCCTCCCTCCAGGGAAGGTGGGATGGCATCGGGGTGCCCCTTGCGTGGGGCAGCCAAATGCAACCTCATACGGTCTCACACCTCACACACAAACCACGGATGGCTCTACCTACAGAGCAGGACCTGCCTGTGCAGGGAATCACATGGAGATGGGTTTTGGGGAGAAGACCCAGGTAATCTCCACTTTGCAGAGGGAAAAGAGACCGAGACCTCCCCCCCGAGCTGTGCTGAGGCCATCGGCAGAACCCTGACTCCCGCAGTAGAACCGACAGCTCCGGGGTTTTCCCTACCTGAGTTTGCCCTCCTTTCCCTGAATTTTCTCTGGAACTCAGACCTCGCGGCCTCAAAGTTGTCCAAGGAGGAGACCCTGCGGAGGCTGTGGAAGCTGCCCCCAGGGCGAGACCGAAAGAAACCCCATGCGGGGTACGACCCTCGTGGGCCCAGCACGGGAGGCTCTTGTTTCGGGGACGAGTGTTGTAGGGTGGGGTCGGCCTCCAGGCTTGGCCTCCGCTCCTTTTCCAGGAGGGATTCGGTCTCTGACTGCATACAGTTTTCCTTGGGCGATGTCTTCAAGTCCCTCAAAATCAGGGAGTCACCACCAGGCTTTAAGACAGCCAGGAGAAAGCGTTGTATTAGAAGGAGTCCCCGCGTGCTGTGGGGGAAGGAGAGGGAGCCGGGGTAGGTAAGAGGAGAGGCAGAGGGCTGGGAAGCACTGCAGTTCCTGAGGTCATCTCCAGCCTGGACCAGGACCTGCTTTGGAGTGGGGCGACCGAGTCCCTGGGGACTTGGCAGCTCCTGGCTCCTACCAGCTCCCGCCGGAGGCTGGGCAGTGTGGGGAGGTTTGCGAGGCGATGCTGCACGGGTGGAAGCAGGTGAGAGCAAGAGAAAAGGAGACCTAGGGACAGGCTTGCCTGGAGTACCTGCTGTGCCATGCGTTTTTCTGAGATGTCCCTGTGTCCCACCACTGGGGCTGCCCTTCCCTCCCTGCTGCTCAGGCCACCACCGAGGGGCAGTGCCCAGGCCCTGTGCTGGTGTTTATGGGGGAGGATGTGCTCTGCACCAGGAAGCACTGGAGGAGCTGCTGGCTTTGCAAATTTGGCCATATTGCTCCTCCTTCTCCTACAGCCACCATAAACCACGGCTAAACCTTTTTTCCTGGAGACCTGAAGAGTTTCCAGACTTTAATTTCTGCAATGGGGTGTGCAAAGCAACCACCTTCTGGAGTAGAAACCCATAAGAATGTGCACCTCCAGTAATACCCACAGGAGGAACTGTGGCACTTCTCACCATCCCTAGGGCCCTTTAGGGCAGGTCTTAGGATGGGATGCCTGCAGAGGCTGGCGCTGCATCTCTGGGCTGTGCCCACTTGACCAAGCTCCAGCAAAGTGGTGAATCATCAGGCTGTCCTCAATGCACATTTTCCATTCCACCCTGCATTCCATTTCCATTCCACACTGCAGTGCCCCGTGCAGCTCCAGCCTCGGGGTACCCAGAGCTTTTAGCAGTGCTGGTGCCTGTGGGAATGATGCACCCAAAGCATCTGATAACCCTACACACATCTTCAATCTACCATAAGCACAACCTCTGAGAAGACAGGCACCTTCCATCTATGATTTGGGGAAGCAGATTTATCCAGGCTGCCTGGATACACCCAGCACAGCCAGACCCTGGCACCCAGGGATGCCTTAGCAGAGCAAAAGCCTCCTGCTCACAGCCTTGAGCTGCAGCATTTCAGAAAACAACAGGTCTTTGACTGGAGGTGCCCTGAGCACTGCTGACAGTCAGGAAGCCACCAAGAACAGCAATCTCTAAACAAGCCCCACCAAGATTGGTGACAGCATCACCTTCCATCATGGGAAGTACAATCTTTGCTGGAGGGCTGAGAAGCTGGACCTGCCTGTGCTGCCTGGTCCCTGCCAGGAAAACATGGGGAAAAGAGCCTGCCAGTCCTTGCTCAGAGCACACCTGATCCATGCTCCTACAACCACCAGCACGTCCCCAATGTGAGGTGGGGACAACTCCCTGGAGCTCCACCATCCTGGACAACTCAGAGTATGGAGGCAGACCTTCCTCCCCGCTTTGGCACACCTCCTGCTCCCCCCTCGAGGCACGGGATGTGCAGAGCAGCAGGGTGGAGCTGCAGCCCACACCGCCAAAGCTCTGCCAGCCCTCAGCAGGCTGAGCCCGTGCCCTGCCACTGGAGATGGCCCGAGCCACAGCAGCCAAGGGGATTGGGATGGGGACAGCGAGGAAGAGCTGGGACCTGGCCTGAGGCGTGGGCTGGTACCAGACAAAGGCTACGGTTACCTTTCCATAGTCAATGGCTACTCCATCAAACTCACTGGTGGGCAGAGATTTCCGCTGGATTTTGAGTCGCCGCAGGGACGGGAGACTAAACTTCAAACTCCTACCTTCACCTTGTTAAAAAGAAAAACAAAACACAAGAGAGAAAGGTGTGACCTAGCTGCATGTGATGGCTGGAGTGAGGCGGGGCGGGGGAGAGGCTGTGGAGAATTTTGGGTGGCTTTGGGGGATGCACATGCTGTGTGGCCCTTCCTCCTCCAAAGCACTTGCTGTTCCCATGCCATCAAAGTGCCACGTGCTCAAGGCAGACCCTGGCCTGGCAGCAAGCTCCTCTGAGCTGGAGAAGAGCTCCCTACAACTGTGGATGTGAGATGGGAAAGGTGCAGAGCATCCCTAAGCCAATTAAAAAGGTTAAAGCCAATTAAGGGATTTGGTCCTGGAGGAAATCGAGCCTCTAAATCTCCTTGGTGGAACTTTAGGGAAAAAAAACCCCACACAATAGAGATGGTAATTTAGAAAGGCATAGAAAGAAAAGTAGTTCTAACAATTGTGTTCCTGGATTTGTTTTGAATTTTCAGTGAGGGAATTTGGACCACAAAAACAAGATCCCTTTCTGCCATCACAGGGGACCAGGAGACCACCTCACAGGGGACAGGGGCTGGGACAAGGGCAGCCAGGGCTGCTAGGAGATGTGAGAGAGGTGCAGGAGAGGAAGAGCCAGATCTGGAGAGGGCCCAATGCCCCTGGTTGTGACAGTCAATGCAAAGTCACCTGTCCTCTTCTAGAGGAGGCCATGGTCACTTGCTACTGCAGAGTTTTTGTGAGCAGCTGGGTTCACACCCTCAGGGCCTGGGTCAGCCCTGAAGCTCATCCAGCAGCACCAACTCTGCTCCCTACCTGCACGAAAGGTGGCCTCCATCCTGGGGTGCATGGGATGTGGCATGAGCTCCACAAAGACATTGTCCCCTGGGAAAAAGCAGCACGCTGAGGAGCTCTTTGCTTTTGGCAAGATTAGCTTCCCTCATCCAGCCCCAAAACACCACGGAGCTGCTTGGGCAGGGTGCCAGCCTGCCCAGAAATGCCCCAGCCCATGGGGTACCACATGGGCTCCCTTTGCTCACCCCATCCCCACTGCCTAGAGCAGCTTTTCAGCTGGAAGAAGCAAAGCATCCAACTCTCCCTGCACACCAGGGAGCTGGCAACCAGCAACGCAGCCACCTGTGGCTGTGCAATGAAAGACTGAGTCAGAAAGAGCCTGATCTGGATGGGCACCCCAAACTCTGTCTTTTCCACACCCCCTGTCACTGGAGTGGGAAACCCAGGACATCACAACATCCCTTGGGATGCTCAACACAGCATCAGAGATGCAGGGAAGTGGCAGGTACTCTTGATTTGGGTGCCTTCTGTCTTTGGGTGGGATGGAAATGGGTGCATCGTATGTTGAGATATTCTGAGAGATGATGGGGCTGCAAAGCAACGCTGGTGCTGGAATTTAGGATTTCCTCATCAGGTCATGCAGAGAGGGTAGCTGGTACTAAAGCAATCCATCAAAAATATGAATCTCATCACTTCACAGAGCTAGGAACACGTGCACAGTTATCTGTCCATTCACACTCACACATCCAGGTGTGCTTGTCTGCCCTGAGCACACACAAACCCATTCAAAGCTCTGCTGGTTCCTGCTGCCATACACAGACACCTGAATGGCCCCAGGATGTAGAAATTCACCGTGTGGGAATGCACTGAGGCTCACACACTCCAGTTCAACGGGCACCTGTCCCCAGGGCTCCCTGATGTGGCTCTGATCCTGGTCCTGCTGTGCCACCCCATGTGCCAAGGGGGGACAGACCCAAGCTGCTCCTACAGCTTTATTTTGGGGCCTGCCCAAAGCCTCCCAAGAGCACCCCCAGGGAATGTCATGAAGGCAGAGGTGGGGTTATTTCCTGGCTCAAGCAGAGCTGACCAGCACTGAGGGCTGTATGGAAGGAGGAGATTTAGAAGTCACAGCTCTTTGTCAGGTCTAACATCTGCATCCCTGAATATCCACATCCCCTCAAGAGCCTCACCACAGCTTCCCTTTCATCCAGTCTTCCCAAAAAAAAGGGAATTTGAATTTTCCACTGTCTCCAAAACCCTAGAATGAGCCTAGGAGAGTGGGGAATAGCCTGAAGCTGGGGCAGGCTGAGCCATTGCAGTGCAGCCACTCTGGCGCCATTGGCCTGCAGTGACACCCCCAGAGCACAGCCACGCTGTTGGTGACACCAAATGTCCCCTGGCCCTCCTGGTGACCCCACACACAGGTCCTGCCCCACACCAGCACCTCCAGCCCAAGCCAGTGATAAATATGGAAAAGATCCAGCAATGCAGGGCGGGGTCACGGAGGGGACTGCACAGCGAGACCTCCTCCCAAAAATGCACCATCCCATGCAGGGGGTCAGCCCCCAGCCCTGTTCCCCAGCTCTCTGGGATGTCAGGAAGTGTTTGTGGACAGCTGTGGAGGCAGGAGCAGCACAGCTGGCTCAAAGAGCCTTTTCCCATCCAGCTGGGGTTGGGCTGGACCGGTCCCTGAATCAGGCAGAGCTGTGGCTGTGCAAAACCCACAAACCTCTTCCCATGCAGGATGCTGCCCAGTCACAGAGGCATCCTTCAGTCCCCCCGTGCTCGCGAGCAAAGCACCTCTGCTCCAGCTGTCACGCACCTCTGTTCCAGCTGTGCGACAGGCGCTGGTGCAGGCTCCGCCCGCTGCTCTTGGCGATCAGCTGCGCCAGGTCCTCGAAGTTGAGGATGAACATGATGACGACGCCTTCCTCGTTCTTCACGGGCACCACATCCACCAGGCAGCGGAAACACGACGCTGCCGAGCAGAGACAGGCTCAGGGGGCTGCTCAGGACACTCCGACCTCCCCCTCCCCTTCCAGCGCCAAATACTTTTTTTTTTTTTTTTTTAGAAAAGTGGGGTTTTGAGCACTTTGATGGGTGTAATCCCTGCTGGTGGGTATGGAATGTGATCTGAGCCCTGGGAAAGGGGCATATCCCCGAAGCATCCCAATCACACCGATCACATCTCTTTTTTCTGTCCCAGACAGTCATTTATATTAATGTACTTGAGAGCAGCAATTAAAGAGTGAGTAATTAAGAACTCAGGAAGTCCCAGGTAGTGGTTTAACCTCATTAAGCATCCTGCTTGTAATCACGCTGCAGTTAATTGCCCTGCAATCACCAGGCAGTTTTTGGGGGCTGGATGCAGGCAATGGGGGCAGCAGGACCGGGTGGGATCAGTGTGACAGTCCCCAAGGACATTCCCTAGAGGCATGGAGTGGCCAGGCATGGCCTTTTCTTGCCCTGCCATGGGGAAACTGAGGCACAAAGGGGGCACAAGGACTGGCTCAGTGTCCTGGCAGTGATGGAGGCTGTGAGGAGCATCCCAAATATGCCCACAGGGATTTTCCCGTTGGATGTCAGCTCGACCCCGTGGCTCTTCTTGTGCAGCAGCCAGGCACCAGTCTGCAACTGAAAACACCTGCAGGTCTTTTCCAAAGCACCGAGTGAAGGTGGTTTCCCACTTCCTTTGCCAGCTTTATTCCCACCAAATCCTCTATTTTAGAGTACAGAGTCCCTTCCTTGAGCTGTGTGCTGCTGCTCTGGCACTGATGGGAGCGGGACCCCCAGAGCCACAGCCACTACCACAATTTTGGTCCCTCTGCCAAAACACCCCCAGGCTCCTATCCCACATCTCCTAGAGATGATGGAGCACCTCCTTGCAGGGCAGCTTGTGGCCCGGTGCCGTCTTTGCCCCGCTCTGCTCAGCGGGATTAGCGGGATGCGCTCCCGCTCCGGCCGTGGCCGCGCTCCAGCCGGGAGGGGCATGCCGGCCTTTCTGCGTATAATTTTAAGGAGCTCAGGGCCTCCCGTAATCAGGAGCAGATGGCCGGCATCGGGCAACTTCAAAATCTGCCGTGACGTCAGGGATGTGCACATACACGGACACACACAGGCGCAAGAAGGGGAAAGAAATGGATATGGTGAAATCTCTTTAAAGACCCCGGCAGCTGTGATTTGTTCGTTTGGTCTTTCCTTCTCTCTCTCTTTCTCTCTTGTCCTCTCTCTGTCTTTCTCTCTTTCTCCACTGCTCACCAAAGGGAGAGGAAATCCACCTAGATGAGTGAGCTGGGGAGGAGAGAGTGGGTTTTTGGCAGATAAAGGTGTTTGGGGGCTGCGTGGCACGTGACAGGTTACCTCTGTGTGGAGCAGGAAGAAGTGAGCTCTTTTCCCTCCCTTTGTCAGGATTTTTAGGGATCTTTAGAGGAAGAGATGGCCTGTGAGTGATGCTGAGTGAGGGAGGTGGCACATCCCCAGGATGCCACAGCTCTGCCAGTGTTGATGCTGGCACTGGTGTGCACAGGGGAACCCACTCACAGATGCTTTCTCCTTTGATGTGTTAGAAAATAAGGAGGTTTTTTATCCCCCAAGGTGATTTTGAAGCATCACTGACTCCCTGGAACCCACAAGGTTCACTGGCGTGGGCATCCATCAACCCCATGCTTCCCCCTGGGCTGGGAATTCTGATCAAGAGTGCCCAATCCTGGCTCAGGTGCTCTGCCCTCCTGCATTCCTTCACTGCCTCAGGTTTCCTTCCCGAGTTCCTCCATGGCCCTGGGAGGGGATGGGCTCTGAGCTGTCCTGGCAGGCCCCGTGTGGCACAGGAAAGGGTTAATCCCATGGCCAGTGCTGAACAGCTGAAAACTGGGCCCAGTTACATCTCCAGTTGGAGGGATATAAGGAGCAGCTGGGAGGTGGCTGGGGGTGGGTTTGGGTGGCAGCTGGTGCCTGGTTTGATCCTGCAAATCTGGGAGGTGCTGAGCTTGAGCAGCCCTGGCCAATGTCACTGTGAGCCCCTCACTGATCCCTTCTTAAATTAAATAAAATAGACTGTTCCTGTGGGGAGGGAACTACAGCAATAATCTAGTCTAACTGCCTGGCCAATTCAGGGTTGGCCAAAAGTTAATCCCCCTCCAAAACCAGGGGAATCACCCCAAAAGTGGCCCCAACAGGCCCAGTTCTGCATGCCAGGAGCTCAGTGCCTTGCTCAGCCCCACACCTCATTCCCTTGAGGTGCCAAGGGAATGAGGGACTATCAGGAGCAGCAGATTCCCTTAAGCCTGGCCCAAAGACAGGGCATTCCCCCAGGATCTGGGGTCTGTGCAGCTGTGATTTGGGGTACCCCCAGCTCTGTGGAGAGGCTGCAGCTGGGAGAGCCGTGGCACCCTCTGCCCTGCCTCAGTTTCCCTATGGTGAGCCAGTCTGCTGAACGCTGAGCCTCCTCATCCTTCTTGCCAAAACCAGAGCTGCTGTGGCACCCGTGGGCTGAGCCAGCCCCAGGAGGCACCTCAGGCCTGCCCCCCCATCCTTGCTCCTCCATCCTCTGTCCCCATCCATCTGACTGTCCCTTCCCTTCAGCTGTTCAGCTAATCTGTCTCCATCCATCTAATTTTATCCAGCCACCAAATGATCTCTTGGAGGAGCCCTGGGGGGATTCACAACCTGCCTGAGCTCTGTGGCCACCAGCATGAGGGTGCCTGTGCCCATCTGGGGTGAAACCCAGCCCGGGGGGCTGCAGACAGGGCTTGGCAGGTGGGTATGACATGGATGCTGGTTTGAAGGGTCCCACAGCGAGTGTGGTGGGCTGGCAAAACCCTAAACATTCCCTAAACCACTGGTTTGAGCTTCCAGCACCCAGCCCAGCTCCCCCATGCTGAGTGAGATTTGTGCTTTCTGACCCACCGTGTCTTCTGACCTTGATAAAAGCCAACAGTTAATAACGTTAAAAATGTCATTGTTGGGGGCCCTCCCTCCCTGTCCCTCTTATCCCCTGTGGTTAATGCATTTGTCAGTGCCATCAGTATTAAACTAATCAACAGGACACGGGGGTTTCCGAGAGCCGGACACCAGCCTGTATTGTTATGAATATTAAAAAAGAGAGCTATTAATCTGTGCCTGGAGCTCTTCCCCAGGCCTCCCCCCGGCCAGGAGATTTAATCTGCAGGGTCTCATGGCAGAGTGGCTAAATCTATAGTGGTATTATATAAAGGAGCAGAGGAGAGGGGCTGGGAAGGGCACGGAGGGGATGGGGACAGCCATGGGAGCAGAGCTGTGCTCCAGAGAGGAGCCTGGAGGACCAAGCTGTGCTCCCATCCTGGGATAAATCAGCGTCGGGGCTGGGTAGAACTTCAAAGGGAAGTGCAGATTGCTGGGAGGCCCCAAAGCAAATCCCTGAGGTGGGATGGAAAAAAATGGAGAGAGAGGCTGAGCTGGTGGGAGATTGGTCACTCTTGGGACCCGGGGTGAGCCCCTGCAGCTCTGCATCCCCCTGCACAGGGAGAAAATGTGCAACACAGGGTCTGCCCTGGCCCCTCTCCCCACACCCAGACAGGGCACCAGGGACTGAAACCTGCCAGGACACCAGGCCAGCAAAAATGACCTTATTAAGTAACATCAGCAGGGCAGAGGTTCCCCTGTGTGCTGAGGAAAGGCAGGGATTTGTGTGCTCACAGGCCTGGCTGGCTGGAAGAGCAGTGGAGAAGGAAAACCAGGAGTGTCAGCTGGCAGAGGGTACCCACCAACGTGTTGCCACAAGAAAGATCCAAGCCTAGCAGGGTGCTTTGGGGTGCAGGTGGAAGGATGCTCTGATCCCCAGGAGCCAAAATATCAATACAGTGGCTTGGAAAAATGCATCTTAAGCTCCTCTGCAAGCGAAGTGAGTGGCTGTGTCCAGGCCCTCAGTCCTTCCCCTGCTAAACCCCACTGGCTGCAGGAATTATCCATCCTATACTGGGGCTGTGTGGCCAGAGCTGCAGAGCTGACAGTGTTTTCTGGGTCCATCCAGACATCCCAGAGCCCTCTTCCCATGGCACAGGGGGCCCCCTCCCACTGGGGATGCAGCAGTCCTTGAGGATGAGGATGGAGAGCTCGGGGGGGAGTCAGGGACTCTGGCAGGGCAGGGATCTCAGGAAAAAGCCTCCAGGCAGCATTCTTGGAGGGGCTGGGGATGATCTGGGACATCAGGCCCAAGCAAAAAGCATCTGTGGAGTATCAGAAGATGAAAAATGTGTCTCTTGCAGCTCTCTGCCCCAGTCACACTGGCCCTGGGGCACAGCCAGGGCAATGGGGGTGCCTGAGCTGCAGCCCAGCCGTGCCAAGGATGGCAGAATCAGCTCTGCATGCAGGATCTCTGCGACCAGAGCTTTTGCCATTGTGAGGAGGGATGTTTATAAGTTCCCATCTGGAGCTGGGCTCTGGTGTCCATCCCTCTCCCGAGGTCACAGACTGACCCTTAAAGCAAACAGCAAGAAGCAAACAGCCCTAGCTTGGCATAAACCCCATGGGTTTGTACAAGCCAAGAGCTCAGCTTGGGGTTGGGGTTTGTCAGCTGGCTGTGCCTTCCTACTCCTCCAACAGCCAAAAATTCCCTTAGTCCTGCCTTGGCCCCACCATGGGGCAGGAGCAGGGGTTGCCTGGGGCTGCCAGCACCAAATCCCTGGCAGTGCCAGGCTGCAGCAGCTGCTGGTGGGATTTGCCCTCCTGCTCCCAGTGCATCCATGGGCACGTCACACGTTGCTGTTTACAAAGCTGCGTGGAGAAACCCTGCTTGGATCCATCCCCCTGCCTCAGCCAGGCCTCCTGGCAGCAGCTGCAGGAGAGGTGCAGTGCCAGGGATGTGCCCTGGGCTGGGGACAGAGGGGACGTGCCACACGAGGACCCCTGTCCCCTTTGGGTGTGGTGGCACTTCCCAAGCCATGCCTGCCTGGCTGCTCGCTGGGGCACCCCGTGGGGACCTGTTGGGGGGCTATGCTGAGTGGCACAGGGCACCCCAGTCACTCTCTGACCCTCCCGCTCCTGGAGCTCCCAGGGGAAGATCCTGGCTCCTGCACCAGTGCTGCGAGTTTGCTGGCTCCATCCCAGTCCCTAATCCCAGTTCCATGGGGACTGACACGAACTGCTGCTGCAGGGGACGAGCTGAGGGCTCTGCCCAGGGCAGCACAGGATGGAGGGGCTGGGGCTGCCCCACCAGCTGCTCCAGCTGTCGCAGCCACATCTCCCCTTTCATATTCATCAGCATCACATTCACGCAGATTAAGCCGAGCCAGTGCCACCAGCTGCTGCTGCTCAGGCCACGCCAGCACGGTGGCACTCAGCACCTGTGGCCACCTCCTGCTCTGGGGACGCCATGAGCCCTGGCCAGTGGCTCTGCTGCAAAGCACATCCCCACCTGGGGAAGGAAAAAAACCAGCCCTGGATGCAGTTCAGCTCCTCAGTGCCATCCTCAGGGGATGCTGGAGGATTTGAGCTCACCCTGGCCACAGTGTGTCTGCAGGGGCCATGGCTGCTCCTTGCTGCTGCAGGAGCTGATCCCGTGCTGACCCCCCTGTCTGGGCCAGCCCCAGCTGTGGAGCATCTTGTAAGGAAATTAACTTTTCACTGATCTCCCAGCTTTGAGCTGGGGATTAGAGCCCACACGCGCTGCCAAGGGGCTCTTCCCTCTTTCCAAGGCCTTTTTGGGGCTGGTGTGGCAGGGAGGGACAACTGCCCTGCCTGGGCTGGTCCCACCTTCCCCCACAGGAAGGTTCCATTTTGAAGCTGGGCTCACTGTTGGCACCCCTGGCTCGTTTGGCTCTGTTTATAATTATAATTAGGTGATGACAGCAGGGGCATCCGAGTGGGGCTGAGCAGCCAGGCTGTCCCCAGGGACACACATCCCCCCATCAGAGCATCCTGCCTGACCCCAGAAACCCACTGGCCCTGACACCCTTGGGTGGCCCCTTCCTACCCAGCTCCATCCACCCCACCTGGCCCTGCTCGGGTGTCTCCAATGGGCAGATTTTGGGTGCAATTTTGCCTCTGCCAGCCAGAAAAGCGAGGAAACAGCCCCGCGAGCTGCAGAGCCGGGAGTACCGCAGTAATAAACAGCAGGTCGAGGCTGGAGATTGGTGCTGCTGGTATGAAAAAGAGGACAGGCAGGTTCGGAGCTCCGCTGGCTAATTAAGCAGCAGCTCCCTATAATGCAAAAGCCTTTTCTTTGCCGATAAGACCCATTTATAATGGGCCGAGCGGTCGCAGGCTGAGTGCTGGGGGGAAACAATTGGAAAGCATGCTGCTGGTGGGGTTGGGTTTTAAAAATAGACATGAAGGGTTTGCTTCTGGGCTTTTTTTTTTTATTTTTTTCCCCTCTTTTTTAAAAAAAAAAAAAAAAAAAAAGAGAAAAAAGCAGCTCAGAGCTGCAATGAGTGTTCCCCGTGGCCTAGAGGAAGAGCAGGGCTCTGAGGACAGCACCGAGCATCCCGTGAGCCCAGCAGGAATGTTCAAAGCAGGGAGCACGGTGATGCATCAGGCTCACAAGCCAAGTAGTCCCCAGGGATGGGATGGGAAACTATCCTGAAGGGAGGGAGGAAGGAAATGGACCAGGGCTGCACACGCTGTCCTTGCCACAGCAGAGCACAGCCACGCTCTGGCACTGGAAGGGAGCAGGGGGACAGCGTGTGCCACTTCTCCTGCACTGTGCTGGGCTCCAGCCAGGCCCTGCAACTGAAGGGGGGGACGTGCACCCAGACCTGGCACCGCTCACGGCCCCTCTCCACCCAGGAGTGCCCCACAGGAAGAGCCTCGACAGAGTGGCCTGGTCCTGCCACCAGCCAGGCTCGGGTCCCGCCGGGATAATGCGCAGAGGTGCTGCCAGTGAATAACTCCGGGGCTGATAGGCTGGCACCTGGATGCCAGCCCAGCAGATAGGGTCTGGGAGGGAGGCCAGGACACCCGGGTGCCAGCCCCCAAGATAGGGCGCTGGGCTGGGAGCCAGGGTTCCTGCCTGCTCCTTCCTTTTGCTTCCCGTGGTTCTCCTCTGACTGGCTGGCTGGGAGCTGCCAGCAGTGAGGCGCAGCCCTGTGCTCAGGCCAAGCCCCCATCAATACAATCTGAAGCAATGGGAAAGCTCCATAGGTTAAAAAAAGGAAACACTTCATGCTTTTAACCTCCTGTGAGCAGCGGACCTGCATTTCCCTGCCCTGGGAGCTGTGGCCGCCGCTGTTTTGCAGCATCAAGCACTAAATATTTATTTAACTTCCTGCCGTATTAGAACTAATCACTCGTATTTTCCATCAAAGCTTCATTTTCATCTTAACGTAATTCCATCTGTGCACGCACAGCCGCATCCTGTTCGCTGCAAAGGCAGCCCTGAGCCCGTCGCTGCACCCACCCTCAGCAGGGATGGGGGGTCTGTCTCATCTCATCTTGGAGCACAGACCTGTACCCAAGCCTGGCTTCTCCATGGGCTTCCCACTGGGTTCTCATTCCTGGCTCAAGGATCCCACAAGCAATGACATAGCTCGTCCCAGGAGCAACGAGCCATCCCCAAAGGCTCACCAATGACCTGATTCCCAAATCATCTGGCAACATCCTCTATTGCTCAAGGTCCCAGTGTGCTCCACGACAGCAGAGATGCCTCCATCCCACCGGGAGCCACTCTGGATTCGTCCTCAGCAAAGCCCCAAGCCCGGGTGCAATCCTGACGCCCTGGCAGCATCAAATCCCGTTTGTCCCCCACCTTTGGGCACAAGCCACCACATCTGGGCTCCTCACAGCCCGAATGCAGGGCAGGTCCCACCTCCCCACCCCACAGAGCGGCTCTTACTGTCTTTGCGGTAGTAGAGGATCTCGAGCTTGCACTCCTCGGAGCCCAGCAGGGCCTGGGTGAGCTGGGCGATGGAGCTCTTGGTGGTGTCGGGGCCGGTGAGGAAGTCGCAGGTGCAGGGCTGCTGCATCACCTCCACGCGGGAGTAGCCGAACATCTCGCAGAAGCCGTCGTTGCAGTAGATGATGGCGCAGTTCTCCATCTGCGCGTTGGCAATGAGGAACTTGCGGTCTGCGGGGAGGCAGGAGAGCACGAGGCTTACACCAGGGGTGCTGGGGACAGCCGGGGTGTGTGGTTGTGTTTTTGAACTTGCGGTCTGCGGGGAGGCAGGAGAGCACGAGGCTTACACCAGGGGTGCCACGGGGGTTGGGGACAGCCGGGGTGTGAGGTTGTGTTTTCGGTGGCACCTGCTTGTGCAGGGACAAGCTCCCTGGGGACACTGGTGACAGCTCTGGGGGGACACGGCTGACCTCAGCCCGCACAATCCCAGGTACGGCTCTGCTCTTCAGAAAGTTGTTCTTCAGTGTCCCCACTTCGATGTGAATTTGTGACTGTGGGGACGGGGGGGACCCAAACGGGGGTTCCCAGTAGAGGCAGTTTTGCTGGGATTGGCCAATCCCTGCAGCCTTGACATTTCACCGCTGGCATGTGGGGACTCTCTGCTGTCTAATGGGCAATCTGTCCCTGACCGGCACTGCAGGCAGAGCTGCAGCCTCTGTCCCTCCCCAGGAGCTTATCAGGGACCTGAGTTATCTCAGAGACTTTCCACCCTTGCTCAGATTTGACTGAAGTCAGGCAAGGGGCAAGAGGAGGAGTGAGTGTAAGGCTTGGCTTCATGGGAAGCAGGGGTGAAACCCATCACATTAACGACTCTCCTAATGTTTTATAGGATAATTGTGCCTTTGGGCTGAAGGTGAAATCCACACTCTGCTGGGCTTTGTGGCCCCTGTGCTCAAAAAGTAAAGTGCTCAAGGGAAAGAAAAGGGAAACTGAGGCAGAGAGTGGTGCTGCCCCATTCCCTCCTGGTGCTGCAGCCACCTAGGCTGGGCTGGGGCCAGACTTGCTGCCTTGCCAGGGTGTGTGGCAGTGCTGCACAGCCCACGTCATCCAGCCCACACGGAGCCACTTCTGTCCTTATCTCGGGGTGAGCTCTGATTTTGGTTTGATTTTGGTTTATTTTTTTAAGGATATCGGGGAGTGCTGGGCTCTCAGATGGGTTTGCTGGGATGTGACACGCTCATGTGGTGAATGCCACATGCCCCCCAGCACCATTTCCCTCAGCATTTGGCATCAGCTCCGGGCTGGAGCTGAAGGCAAGCCTGAGCAGAGGGTCCATTTGGAGGCTGCCTCCCAGCCCAGACCCCAATTAATCTCCTGGATTACCCAGGAATGGCATCTGCAGCTTGCGTGCTCCAGAACCCTGCTGCGCTCCAGCCTCATGGGGAATTCCACCCAAATGCAAGAGAAACCTCTGCACAGCTGTGGCACCCTGGGAGGGGTGGGGGGACCCCTCCCAGGCACATCAGGGCTGTCCCCAGTGCAGGGTCCCAGCTCTGCAGGATGCCTCCCAGTAAAACCAGCGTCCCCAGGGATGCTGCACAAGTCTCCTGCTTCATTCCACCCCCTGACAGCCCCTTGGTAGCCCTTTCTGGGGGACTCCCACTCTGGCACCCTTCCCTTTCCCAGGCAGGGCTGGTGCTGGTGCCGATGCTGCAAACAGCACAAACCACCACAGATAAATGTTCCCCAGCTCCTTCTTCCCGATCCTTCCATATCCAAATTGCTTTGCCAGCTGGAAGACAGCACCAAGAGGGGACCTTGTCCCAGAGCCCTGCTCCTGGGGCACACTCCCCACCTGGGATGAGCAGTTTCCCCACCCACTGTCAGCTCCGTGGACTGGATCCAGTCTGGATCCTGGTGCAGGACAGGATTTACAGGGCTGGCAGGGCGCCGGAGCAAGCTGTGCTGAGCACAGGGATGTGACCACGACCAGCATGGCAAGGAGCTGCAGAGCCAGGTCTCCTTGGGGGTTTTTTTTTCACCCCCAATTTGTTTTCTGTCCTGCTCTCACCTGCAGATTTCCCCTTGGTCCCACAGTACCAGGGCTCTGCACCAGCCCTGGCAGGGAAGATTTTGGGCCCCTCTGGCTGCAGCGGGGACTCACCAGGAGCAGCTACACCCATGGGAGCTGCGGTGCTGGGGGTGAGGGCACCCACAGGCACGGCAGAACTCCCTGCCTGGAGCAAGGACGCGTTAGGTGTGCTGGTTCGCTGTCTCCCAACACCTGTCACAGCACGGAACTGCCGCGGGGGAGCGTGGGGCGATGCTTCGGCAGAACCCAGCTGGTGCCCGACATGGCTGGCAGGGAGCGGGCAGGAATGGGCAAGGAGAGGGCAGGGAGCGGGCAGGGAGCGGGGACCTGGCTGTGTCCTCGCTGTCACGCCTCGCCGCCTGGCCCCGCTGCTCCCCAGCCGCCGCTTCCCGGGGGAGCTGATAGGAACCAGGGACAGTTTTTCTCACTTTCCATCCCCAGGGTCACGTCAGTCACCGCCAGGCCAGGCAGCACAGAGCCTGCAGTGGTGGCAGCGCCAGGGAATTTGCCCACTCGGGAAACTTGGACACCAGGGAACCCACATTGAGCCGGGACAGTGCGGGGTGCGCTGCCCCGGCACCCCACAGCAGCCCCCCGAGCTCGGTTTTTGGGGGACCCCGGTCCCCTGGTCCCCTGCCGTCATCCCCAGCATTGTCGGGGGGACCCAGCCCCGCTGGGGTGCCCAAGGAGGGGGAGCGGAACCCCCGCGCCCCCACCCCGCCACCCGCAAACCCCAGAGCTCCCCTGTGCGCACGGACTTTTCGCTGTATTTAACACGAAACCAGCCCCAAAATTCATATAAAGGGATTACTCGGAGCAACAGCAAATGGCAACGTTTCACCAGGGACGGCGGCCGCCGGGAGCGCAGAGTTGGAGGCAAACAGGCAGCGAGCCCGGCTGCGCTGGGGTTCACCCTGTCCCCCCGCCCAGCCGGCCGGGACCCCCTCCCCACAGCCCGGGCACACCGTCCCTGCCCGGGGACTGGGGGGTCGCGGTGTCCCCATCCCCGGGGGAACACCGAGGCTGGGATGGCTCGTCCCCCTGTGTCGCCCTGTCTATAAATACCCGCGGGGACGCTGCCCGGCTGTCGCCCACCCCTCTCCCCCCGCGGCAGGTCACAGGGGAGCCCCCGGGGCCACCCTCCCGCCTTGCCCCCCTCCTCTCCATGAAGTTGGGGGGCCGCCCCGGCCGCGGGGGAGCGGAGCGGCACCGGAGGGCGCGGTACTCACTTTGTCCTTCAAATTTGCGAATGATGGTGTCCAGGTAGGTGTTTTGGGGGGCCACATGGCCCCGGCGCACCGGCATCGCTCCGCTGCGCTCCGCGCGCCCCAGGAGCGGCGGAACTTGCCGCGGGCGCGGCGGGGAGCGCGGCCCGGCCCCGGAGCGGCGCGGCACGGCACGGCACGGCGCGGCCCCGCTCCGCCTCACCCCAGGGCTGACCGAGCTCTGGAGCCCAGCCGGCCCGGGGCTCCCATGCTCCCGGTGGCCGGAAGGGGGAACCCCTCCGCCCGCCCTGCCGCGCCCGGCCCCGGGCGGGGGCGGCCGGGGAAGATGAGGATGGGAGGGGGAAGCGGGGGAGAGAGGGGGGGAGGACCCGCTTGAAAGCGGGAGAAAATAATAGAATAAAATAATAAGAGTAGAAATCCCCAAAGTGCTTAGTCACCGCTGCCCCGGGCAGCCCGAGGCTCCGGGGGAGCCGTCAGCAGCAACAGCTGCCGGCCGGGCAGCGCGCACCCCCCCGGGGACCCCCGGGGCTCCCCCGGACCCCCCGGCATCCCCCGGCACCGAAACCCGCACGGCCCCGTCTGGCACCGGCCCCGCGGGCGGGGGGCTCCGGGCGGGGCGGGGGAGCAGGTGGGTGCTGGGGGTCCCTGAGGGGCTGGGGCAGGGGGTGCTGAGGGGTGAAAGAGGCTTTGGGGCGCTGGGGCGGGGAATGATTTGGGGGTGGAGGGAGAATCGCTGTGGGGGTGGGATGGGGTCTCGGGGGGTGGCAGGGGATGTCCTGGAGGGGTTGGGGTGTTGGAGCTGGAGGTGGTGCTGGGGATGCGGGGATTTGGTGGGAGTGGAACTGAAGGGCGCTGGAGGAAGGGGTGGTGAAGGAAGGGGTGCCGGAGAGGGGTGCTGGAGGAGGAGGAGGAGGCACCGGGAGCGCCGGGAGCTGCCGGGTGGGGATGGTGAAGGAGGAAGGTGGAGGAGGGAGTGATGAAGAGCGCCGGGGTGCCGGGGGTGGCAGAGGAGGGGGTGCCGGGGTGCAGGGGGTGCTGCGGGTGATGCTGAGGGGCAGGGGGTGGTGCGGGGGAGGAGGAGGAGGTGCAGAGCTGCAGAGGCAGAAGAGGGGGTGCTGCTGGGTGCAGGGGTTGGGGGGCGCAGTGTCTGTGCGGAGAACAGGGTGCTGAGGAGGGAGGGTAAAAATGGGGTGCAAGGCAAGGGGAACTGGGGGCTTTGTTGGGAATGCCGGGGGGAGGTCAGGGTGCTCCCAGAGGTCCCCGAGGTTCCCAGGAGGAGGTCAGGCTGTTCCTGAGGTACCGGGGGTGCCGGGGTGCCGGGTGCCCGGCCAGGTGCGGGGCCCCGCACCTGCCGCTGTCCAGCCGAGGTGGTGCTGAAGGGGCGTGCGGGGAGCGGCTGCTCCTTTTGGGGAGGGGGGCTTGGCATGGGACGACCCTGCCTGGCGCAGGGCTCGGCGGGCACGGAAAATCCTTGAGGAACGCGGAGCGTTGTGAGAGTCCTGGGAACTCTGAAGGACATGGAGAGTCCAGAGGGTCTTGGGACGTGGGGAATCAGGAGGTTCCAGGGTTCTGGGGTCACAGAAAGCACCATGGGTCCTGTAGAGCACGGGGGCCCTGGTGGGTCGCCAGGTCTCTGTGGGACATCGGGGTCCCACGGTGATGCTGCACTGCTAGAGCAGGTGTTCAAACCTAGACCCAATTCAGTATTTCTGCCCACCTCAGGGGTGGAGGCCAAGGGGACCAGCTCCTTTTCCTTCCTGAGAAATCCACTCTGGCTGACCCTCTCCTCTTGTGTCCACTGCTAAGGACAGTGTCCACTCAGGGGCTTTCTATTATTATTTTGTTATGCATGATTTTTCAGGCATGAAATTGCTCTAAGAGGATTATGGTCCATTATCATCAACAGAAGTGTTTTGCTGGGATTTTCAATTAATATTCCAGTGCACCTCAGTGATGCCCATGTGGACCAGGCCATGCCAGTGGGGCACTCGACCCACAGCATGGTTTGCCTGGTTTGCCTCCTGTCCCTTGGCCAGCAATGCAAGTGGGTGAGGCAAGTGTCCTTTCAGGCCCATTTTGGAGCCTCAGTGCTGTTTTTATCTCCATCTCTCAGAGAAGTCAGCCTTCCCTAACGCAGAAAAACTTGTTCTATTGTTGAAGAGGGTGAAAAACCCATTATCTCCCCCCATCCACTCTGCACACTGCCTCTGCCGTGATTTACTGCGACTCGTGGAGGATGTTTTGCTCTATATTACACAGATGCAGCTTAATAGCATGGGGGAGGGAGAGGGACACAGAGTCCAGGCTCCTGCCTTCTCTGTTTTCTTGTTGATATACTGTGTGACTCAAGGGAGACAGCTCTGTGCTGCAATTTCCTTTAGAAAATAGGGACATTGGTCACTTGGCCTGGTGAAACCTCCTTGAGATTCCTGGATGACCAGTTCTGCAGGGGAAAGCAAACTATTACTACTACAGCTAATATGATAGTAATTATGATTATTAATCACCAGGCAGTCAGGATTTAAGGTTGGCCTCCTGCCCTCCTCTCATCCCATAAATCAGCCCGGGATGCTCATGGGCACATCACGTGGATGGGGATGTGTCTGACAAAAAGGGCAAGTGCCAGCTCAGAGCCCTCCTGGGGGGGTCCCCAGGGTGGGGTGTGGGGGCACCAGCACAGCTCTGGGCATTTGGGAACAGCCCCAGCCCCTCTGGCAGGGCTGGGCTCTGCAGGGACCCCACAAAGGCTCGTCCTGCTCCAGCCACAGCAGTGGGGCCCCTCTGATCCCACTTTCTCCAGGCAGGGAGTCAGTCCCAGCGTGTGGAAGAGCCTCTCCCACCAGCCCTCCTCCCCACACAGCCCTTGCACATGGAGCTGAGTCATGTCATTCTCGTTCAGGCTATCACTGACTCAGCTCCAGGAGCCTCCCAGAGCACCCAGGGCTCTTCCAGTCCCCTCAAATCTCCCCAGGCCCCTCAGTGCACCCCTGCAGGGGCAGCTCATCCAGGCAGCTGCCAGCCCATGCCCTGCCTCCCTGCCCTCTTTGGAGCACTTTGTGCCCAGACTTCTTTCAATTCCCTGGGTTTTAAGCATATGCTTGTAGTTAATCCTGTGCTTACATTTTATCCCAAATTGGAAAAATTGGGGTCTTTGGGCAAATTCTCCTGCTGTTCAAGTCAGCTGAAGGGCTCCCTCTAATTTAACTGAGCAGTAATCCTCTCTCTCCCTGCCCTGCTCTCCTCCTCCTTCCTCAGTTCTACTTCTCCCCCCTCCTCCTCCTCCTCTTCCTCCTCACTGAATGTTTTTGAGGTTTTACTCCTTTCCCCCCCCTTTTTTTTTTTAAATTCCTTCCCACACCCTGGGGAATCAGTGGGATTCACCTGGTTTCCAAGGGCAAAGGAGACCTGGGTGCTTCCCAAGGGTGTCCTCCCCCTCCCTGCTCCTGGCATTTCTAATCTGTGCAGGAAATTATCACCGACCCAGCGAGGGGCTGCCCTGGGAAAGGAGATGCAGCCTTAACGGGGTGTGGATTTGTGGTGGGAGGTGTGGGATGGAGGGGATGGGAGCCCCCTTGGATCCCGGTGTGGCAGCTGGTGGCTGGCGCTTGCCAGGAGAAATGTTTGCCAACCGAGACGAGACATCTCTGCCTATTTCTGTAATTAGAGCCACGCTGCAAACACAGCTGGGAAGGGAGAGGCAGGACTTGCACGGTCCCCAAAGCTGCTTCCAGCCACCAGGACTGTCCCCAGGCACTCTCGGGTGTCCTTCTGCCTGGCATGGCTCATGCCCCTGCTTTGCCCTTCGCCTTTGGAAGATGCTCCACGGATGTGGAGGAATTTGGGCTGTAAATTTATTTTGCAGGTGGAAGGATGCTCCTTGTTTTGGCTCCTTTCTCTGCCTCACCACTCCAAATCTTGATGTATTTTTTCAGGCTCTCACCTCCACACTGTTTGCTTGTTAAGTATAAAACAAAAAAACCACCCAAAACAAGGGTAAAAATGTGCAGCCAAATTGAACTTTCATCAGCCTGGGCCTTCCCAGCCCTGGGAGGCTGCAAATCTGGAAAGGACTCAGTGACATTAAACCAAGTCACGGCCATTGTTTCCTGACAAAGCCACTTCCCACTCGTAAGTGGCAGGAAATGCCACGGAGGCTCTGCTCAGGTCATGGCATCCCCCCTGGCACCCTGCCCGTCCTCACTGCACAGCAGGGGAAACTGAGGCACGGGGCAGGCTCGTGACTCACCTGCCAGGAGGATGGATGGGGCCTGCAGGCTGCAGAGACTCGTGATGCTGCAGGAAGAGCAGGCAAAGGCGGCGTGCAGCCCTGGCAGGGGGTGCTGGCAGCGGCTGCAGAGGGTCTGCCTGACTGCAAACCCCTGGGCAAGGAGCCTGTGCCAAGCTCCCAGCACTTTTAGTGAGGGAAAATTCTCTCCCTGTCACCTGGGGTGCCTCAGTGGGAGCCCCAGAGGGTGAGGACAGCTCCCCAGCTGCAGTGGGACATGGGCAGAGCCTGCTTTGGGGCAGAGCCTGGGACAGGGCGGTGTTACCCGTGCAGATTCTGTGGGGCTGGGGGGGTGCTCAGCACAGCTGGCACCCCTGGGTGCACCCCCTGGGGAGGATGGGAGCCCACTGGGTGCCCAGTGCAGCCACAGGCATGGATGACCCCCCTCCATCAAGGATGGACATGGGGAGGGTAGAGGTGTCGTTTGCCTTGGATCCGGCCCTGTTCCCCTTGGGCAATTCCCCCTTAGGGAATCCTAACTAAGCCATGAGGCTGGGAAGAGTCTGAACTTCCTTAGGGGGGGATATGGGGCTTGCCCCTCACCCCCCAACTCACCTTTAAGCCCCTCAGAGGTGGGGAGGGAAGGATGGTGCTGTCAGGGCTCGCAGGGGCTGAAGCCAAGGGCAGGGATCTGCAGGGATGGAACCTTCCCAGTCCCTCCCGCAGCTCCCTGCATCCCTTCCCCAGCTCTGCTGTCCCCCCGGCGCCACCTCTCCCCTCTCCTCAGCCCACCCTGGCCCCTTCTGGCGGCCCCAGCTGCTGCCAAGCTGTGGCTGCGTGTTTGCAGGCGCTCCTTGTCCCCGGGGAAGGGGAATGTGAGGAACGCAGCCCTGTGCGCCCTGCCTGCTCCTGCCTGGCCACCCGCCGGCTAAGAATAGACCTGGCTTGGCCAGCCCCACCAGCACCAAGGGGCCACGGGGTGTGGGAACCCCCAGCCACCTTCCCGAGGGGAAAAATGCACCTAAAAACCCCTAAAAGTGGGTTCCTCTCATTCCCCAAGAGTCCTTGTGCTGGTGAAGGGAACACAGAGTGTTTCTTGCTTTGAATTAATGTGATTTTAAAGGAAATCTCCTCTGGAAGATCCATGTACAGGGAGGGGGGTACAAAGCAGTCCCCCAAGCCTCAGTACCCACTGCTTCCTGAGCTCCCCTCTAGGAGTTCTGTGAATTAAGGGGGAATCTCCTCCTTTTTTCTGCTTTTACGTTTCTTTTTTCTCCTTAGGGAGTGATTTCGCTGAGCCTCCTAATTTCAGCTGCAGGCATGATGCAGAAGGCAGAAGGCAGCAAAATCTCTCCAGATGTTATCACAACGGGGAAGGGAAATCATCCTCGCTTTAAAGCTAGCTTGTAAAACACTGCTGCCAGCTTGGCAGAGCCCTTGGGGCATGAGCTGGCCCTCAAAAGTTTCACCCAGGCCCCCATCTCAGCCAAGAAGCTGCAGTGGAGGTCAAGGTGGGACCTTCAGCCTCCCCCTCGGCTGGACTGGGCATAACCTTGTGTCCAGCCCCATCTCCTGGGTGGACTTTGCACCTGTGCTGGGGGTAGCCCCGTGTCCAACCCCATCCCATCTGCTGCGTGGACCTTGGCCCCGTGTGGAAGGTTGGCTGGTGTCCAATCCCACCTGCTGCACAGAGCTGGGAGCTGTGCTGAAGGAGCCTGGTGTCTGCCTCTGTCCTCTGCACGGCTGGTGGGCTGGGCTGTGTGTGTGCACCTCTGGACACAGCTCAGTGCACCCACCACCCACCCTCGTGTCCGTGGCAGGACAAACTCAGCTCCTGTGTGGATTCTCTGGTGTCTGGCTAGGGCTGAGTGTATGCTGCTCTCCCTGAGTGACAGTGTTCAGTGTGGCTATTTTTTTCCTTTTTATTATTTTTTTTTATAATCCTCTTCTCCAGAAAGCAATTTTCATGAAACTTGCAGGATCTTGATGATCCTGGAGACCTCTTTTCCTCCACTAATGGGGCAGAAAGGAGCCAAGGAGCTCAAAATTACCGGCGAGGAGCTGAGCTGGATGGAGCACACCTGCACCAGCCCGCTTTCCCAGGCTGAAAATACACTTGGCTTCCAGCTCAGCTCTCACCGTGCCAGGTCTGTGCTCCGTGAGCAAGGCACTGCTGGGAAGGGGGGAGAGGAGGGAGCTGGTGTGCTGGGATATAAAGCAGATGCCCCGGGATGCGGCGAGGGAAGGACGCGGCGTGAGCTCCGGAGCTGCTCCCGCTCATCCCTGCTCGGGGTCTGGGCATGGAATTTCAGGGTGCCACCTCCCCGTGGGCATCCTGTGCTCCAGGAGGGTGGAAAGCAAACAAAGAGCCGAGCGTGGGCGGGCTGACACCTGCCTCCTGCTCCTCTGCCAGGTGCAATAAGCCGCTCCCAAGCCTCGGCTTCCCAACTGAGGCATGACCGAGGGCAGAGGCCACGGGATGGGATGGGGACGGGTGGATCAGCCAGATCCCCTCATTTCCCCTGCTGCTTCGGGCTGCAGCAGATCACAGCTCTTTAAGGCTGCAATAATCCCCAGCCCGGGATTAGTTTTGCACCTAATCACTGCAGAACAAATACGAAGTTTTATTTACAGAAGCAGAAGAAAGACGGGGAGGATGGCGGGGGGGACGGGTGGGCCTCAAAGCAGGGCTGATCCCAAGATAATCAGGAGCTGGAGGGCAGGAGGTGATCGCTGGCCTTGGAACCCCCTCCCTGGCTCTTTATGTAAGTGTGGCACTGGTGCTGGGGTCACAGCTCCAGCCTGGTGACCCCCCAGCCCTTTCAACAGTTCATGTCTGGACTTTGGGGATTCCTGATCCAGCCCCTCCCTTAGGCAGAGCTGTCAGCTCTGATGGCAGCCACGATCCAGGGGAGGATGGAGAGGCTGCAAAGGGATGCTGATCTTTCAGATGGCGAGGGGACAAGCTGATATGTTGCCCCAAAGCCAGACTGGTCCCCAGGGATTTGTGTTTGCACTGGGTTGAGGTGGCAGCTCTCCTGCTCTCCTTGTTCCACTGAGCCCCCAGCCCACGTGCAAGAAGAAGCTGAGCTGCTGCTCGAAGGGGGACAAGACACAGGTTTATTTTTCATCCATGCAAGCAAACAGCCTGGTAGCAGGCAAACCAGGATGTGCTCCATCCCTCCCCAAACTGCCCTCTGTCACTCAGGTCTCTGTGGCTTTGCCCACAGGTCAGATTTGGCTGGTGGGTGAGCAGGCTGGGCCAGCTCCAGCCCTGGGCACAGGGGCAGCTTGTGACGGCTCCGTGCCTGCCGGAGCCTGAACTTCTCTTTCCCCTGATTCAGACATTGACAAATAAATAGCTCTTCTCTGCTCTGGCTCTTGCATAGTGGAAAGGAATGTCTGACCTGATAGGAGAGAGTAATCCTGGGTTGTGGAAACCCATGGCTTCCTTGGCAAGTGTGCCCGTGGCATGGCTGCCAGCCTGGCCAAGTGCCCATGCTTGCACCCTGTCTGTGTTGCCCTGCTGGTGGCTGCCTTATTTCAGTTCCATTTCTGAGATGGATTTGAAGGACTTTCTCCTGACTGAGAAGAACTTGACGCCAAAGAAGATGGTGGTGATCAGGAAGATGAGTGCCAGGGCGAGCAGGACCCAGCCCCCAGCTGTGGCTTGACTTTTGGTCAGGGACATTCCCAGGAAATCAGTTTTGCTGGAGTCATCTTGGGCTGGAAAAGAGAGAAATGAGAGACATGGTTGTTGCCAGGGGCTCTGGGCCGTGGTATGTTGGACCACCTTTGCTGGTCTCTTGGATGCCCTTTGGCCTCAGCTCCACAAGGAATCAAGGAGAAGTACCCAACCACCCTGAGGTTTTTGGGATGGCCAAGCAGCACCAAGAGAGCTCCATTTCATTCTGACCAAGGTGAGGGCTGAGCCCTGGCCAGTCATGGCCCTGCTGTGCTTGGCTGAGCCCTGCATACCTGTGTAAGGAGTCCAGCTGTACTCGGGCCAGCCCAGGACCTCCCCATTCTTCTGGTTCTCTTTCTCCAGCCACGTCATGAGTGGCTCGAAGTAGCTCATCAGGGCCTCTGCTGACATGTTGGGCTGCCCTGTGATGAGCTGCATGGCTTCGGGCCATGGCTTGCTGAAACCCAGCTTCAGGGCATCCCTGTGGCAGGAGAAATCAGCTCCAGTTTGTTCCCCGTCACCCTCTTGGCTGCCAGCCCCTCCCTTTCCCGTGGAGTTCTTGGTATCAGCATCCCTGGGTAGTCTGAACCCCTAAAACCATAGGGCTGCCAGCCTGGAGCACAAGGAAGGACATTTATCTGGGGGGGAAGAGGGGTTTGCATGGATTAAAAACCTCCAGTGAATCCAGCCTGGTGCAGAGCAGTCCCCGGGTGAAAGAGTTAATTTTGCAGGTGCTTTTCTTGAAGCAAGGGGGTTGTTTTCCCTAAGGAACTGGGGGCTGGGAGGAGGAGGAGGAGGAGGAGGAGGAGGGAGCCTTCCCCCTGCCAGGGGCCTAGCTACCATCTAGTGGCTGCTTTTGCAATCACAGCCCCAGTGCCCAGCCCAGGGTGTCTGCCCCAGGTATGGGATGGCAGGGATGCCCAGGGGCTGTGTTGCCTCCTGTCCTGCTGGGCTGGCTTTAAGGTGTTTGGGGATATTGATGCCTTGGCTTTACCCTGCCCACACACCTACCCCAAGATCTTCCCGGCCTCCTTGGACTGGTAGATGTCACAGGTGTGCAGGGGACCCTTGTGGCCAGCTGCATTACAGAGTGCCTGGTGGAACTGGAACTGGATCACAAAGCTGACAAAGTACCTGGTGGAGAGGGATGAAGAGATGGGAATGGAGCCTGCTTGTGCCTGTGCAAGGGAGGATGTGACTCCCTTCCTTTGGTTGCACCCTCCCAGTCTGGAGGAGCATCACTGGCTTTGGAGCTACACCTTCAGCTCAGCTCAATGTGCTGAGGCCATTTCTCCCATAACGTGCTTTATGTTTGTTGGAGTCGATGAGCTCATCTTCCTTCAATAGGGAGAAATTCCCCTAAATCCAGAGTTCTCATCTGAAGCTCTGTCAGGGTCTCTGGAGCTGCCCAGCCCAGGCAGGATGGTACCACCACCCATGGAAAAAGGTGTCATTGCTGGCATCTGACCTGAGGATCCTGCTTCTATGTCCAAGTGATGTCCCTCGTGCCCCAGCCCTGCTGGCTCACCTAATGTAAGGGACGTTGGCAGGAATGTGAAACTTTGCCCCGGGGTCAAAGTCGTCCTCAGACCTCAGTGCTGGTGGGCACAAGCCCTGGTACTTCATCCTGTGTGAGAGAGGGAGAGTCAGGTCAGCCTGGAGAGGAGGAGATGGGGCAAAGTGGCAAGGAACACAGTGGGGTGTGAGGGCAGAGGGAGGGGTTGTGTATCTCATCATTCCCTTTGCAGTCAGCTGGACCACAAGGAGAAAACACCCAGTGGGATGACAGCCAAGGCCCTTGCCCCAGACAGGGGTCTGAATTCAATCCTACCTGAGGTTCCACCACTCCTTGTTGTACTCATCCTCCTTGATCCTCCCATCAAACACCTTCCAGCGCCACTGGTCCATGAGGTACCCGAAGGGCAGGAAGGCAATTTTGTCCAGGGCGATGCTCATCAGGTAGTTAATATCACTTTCTGCCCGGGGCATGAAGATGTGAGCAAGACAGTGCTGTATCCACCTCTCCTCCCTCTGTGGGTCATTCTGCCCCAGAACTGGGTGTCCCCAACAGGTCCTGTCCCCTCCATGCATGCAAAGCCACCATTCACGTCCCTGAGCCCTTCAACCTCACCCAGCCCCTCCTGACTATCTGCATTTCCAGCTGTTCCCATCAGCATCCCCACATTTGCTGTGTGGCCCTCCAGCTCACCTTCGTTTTCCGTGACTTGGTCCAGCAGATTGATGCTGTGGAGGTGTTTGGGGGTGGAGACAGACAAGGCCATGACATCCCCAATGGCCTCGTGGAAGCCAGGGTTGGCCCCGTCACGGAAGGAGATGGGCTGGTCCTTGTACTGCAGGAAGTACTGGACATGGCCCATCTCATGGTGCACGGTGATGAGGTCATCCATGTTCACCACGGTGCACTGCTTGATCCTGGGCCAAGACACAGGGGTTGGGGATGAAGGGAGGGCAGTGGCGGCATGAAAACCTCCAGGAACCATCACACCCCCTTGAGATATTTTTCCTTTCTGTGTAGCCCCTCCCCACATCTGATGCCAGGCCGGGCTGGTCTTACTCCAGTGGGTTGGTCTCTTCCTCCTCCTGCACCTCCTGCTGACCCTGCACGTTCCCTGTCCCTGCTCATCAGCTTTTCCATTCTCCATGACAGGGCAGGGCAGACATGGATTGCCTCCATCCACCCCTCCATCCCCCTCCATCCACCATGGGGACTCCTACCAACATCTTGACTTCCAAGAGAAGCGCCATTGTTGGGGTGCCACAGCCACAGAGCAAGATGCACTGTGGTGCCATCAGCCCACGTGCCCTTATTCTATCAAGACTCTTTCTGCCTCAGCACCAGGTCAGCAGTGGGCACCACCTGCTCCCCACGGGCACCTGAAGTCCTTGCGGTTGTAGAAATCCCAGGCTGAGGCATGACACACCACCTCCCGCCCGTCCGACGGCTTCTCGATCATGGACTTGTCCCAGAACTCCTGGGGCATGGGGATGAGCCCCAGAGAGGTGAAGAAACGGTCTGACTCTTCAAACATCTTCTTGGGTGTCCAGCCCTGGGGAAAGAACAGAGACCTGGTGAGGGGATGTTGGGGAAGGATGGGAGGACAGGGACAACCTTGTTCTGGGCAGGGGAATCTCCTGGGATCAGCTAGACCTGGATCCAGGTCTTGGCATGTAGAGGTAGGGAGAATACAGATGAGGCATGGATTTTTTTGGCAACGTTAGACCATTTGGCAGCAGGGGTGGTGGCAACTGCCAAAAGTTGCTGGGTCCCAAGGAACTTCCCCAGAGCAGTCTGGAAAAGCACTGACCTGTTTTTTCATGGCTGGGGTGGCATCCACCTTGGTGGCATCTGGGAAAGGTATCACCAGGTCGAAAATGTTGGACCATGACTGAGCCCACATGTTGCCTGGGAAGAGCAGAAGGATGATGCATGTCAGGAGGGAGACAGGGAGAGGAGAGCAACCAGTTTCTCCTTCCTCCTGCACAGGTGGATCACCCTGCCTGGTCCCTGCCCTGTCTGCACAAGGGCAGTGTGGGCAGGAGCCCACCCATGCAAGAGAAGTCAAATCATGCTGAGTGTGCTGCCCTTCCCTGGGGTAGATTTGCCTCTACAGACCCATCCCAGGGGACCTTTTCCCTTCAGCCAGAGGTGAACAGAGACCAGTCTTAACTCTTGGCATGGCACAGAGACAGCCACACGTGTATCAGTGTGTGCTCAAGCAGAGCCCTTACCTAGCAGATGGGCAGGGATGGGACCCTTCAGGTTTATGTGCTCTGCACCATACTTTTTGTAGAGGGCTCGGCGTACATAAGCATGGAGATTGAGGTACAGGGGCTGCAGCTGCAGGTACAGCCTCTCCAGATCTTCCTCGAAGGTGGGTGTCTCATACAGGGATCTCCAGTAGGCCCCATTGTCTGTGTAGCCTGTGGCAGGATAAGAGCAGAAGCTGTCACACTCTTGTCCTTCTTGGGCAAGACTCTGTCTTGCTGTTCAGACACGCCAAGAGTGAGAGTAGATCTGGGAGTCAGTGAGACCTCCACACCCTTGGGATTTTGACCCCCATTTGGATGAAGAGCCCAATCCTCTGCCCCCAGGGGGTTAGGGCCATGGTGGGCTCTAGGGGAGCAGGGCACTGACCATTGAGCGTGGCTGCCTTGTTGCTCAGCTCCACGTATCGCTTGTAGTTGTTCCTCATCTTCTTCCCAGAAGCATCCCGCCAGCCCTTCCAGGCAAAGAGGAGCTCGTCATAGTCCCGAGAGGTGGCCATGATGTCTGTGAGGTCTGAGAGACAGCAACAAAGCTGCTGTGATGCTGCTGGATGGGCAGCAATGGTTCTATACCGTGTTGCTCAGGGGCCATCACAGAGAAGGTGAAAGAACCCTTCATGGCCTTTCTTCATGCTCCCACTAAAAAAATCCCTCCCTTCTAGGCCAGAGTCAATGCCCCACAGGACACCCTGCTAGAGCTTACCAGGATCCAGTGGGTGACAGGTTTTGTTCTCTCTGCAGACCTTGGCCACGCTGTACGTGGTCTCCATATCTGAGAGGAGGGTGTTATACTGCAAAGGAAATCAGAGTGTGTAAAGTGGTTAACCTAGCTCCTGATATTGGAGGATATTGGAGGATGTCCCAGCCCATTGTGGTTTTCGGGTGTTTTACTCTGGTCCCTTCCAAGATCAAGTGTGACCCCAACAGAGGCAACAGAGTCAATCCAAGAGGGTCTGGGGTCCACAAGAAATGTGCTATTGTCACCCAAACATCCAGGCCCCACTGCAGCCTGGAATAGGCAACCTTCGGGTGGGAAACCCTGAAGACAAGGATTTGGCTTTGTGTAGAAGGTAGTAAGAGGGTCTGGGGTCCACAAGCAATGTGCTATTGTCACCCAAACATCCAGGCCCCACTGCAGCCTGGAATAGGCAACCTTTGGGTGGGAAACTGAAGACAAGGATTTTGGCTTTGTGTAGAAGGTAGCAAGCTATCTCCTTTTTCAAGGCAGATGGTGGTTGCCCAGTGGCATTTCTTAAATTTTGAGAGAAACTTTTGTCTTCACACAAGGTGATGGCAAGGTACACCCTCTCTTGCTCTGTCCCCCTGCCACTCACCTCCTTCAGCTCGTTCTCAGGTAAGGCTGCCCTCTCAATGACACTCAGCTTCTTGAGGATGCGGGTGACACTTTCGTCCTGGAAGTCGGAGGTGTCAAACTGCCTGGCCCTCATGCCATAATCCAGGGTGTGCTTGGACATAGCCAAGTTCTTCTCCAGCTACAATGAGAGAAGAAGAGTTACTATGGGGAGAAGACACAGGCCACTGCTAGAAACACCAGGCATCCCATGAGTGCCACCCTCCCCACAGCTGCCTTTGAGGGTTCCTTGTTGGATGATGAGGGTTTTCAAGGAAAAGGCTCCTCCTGGGTGAGAAGGTTATTTCTTTACGAGGGGCAGAGGCTGCCCTGGTGTTCAGAGCTTCTGTGAAATGTGCCCTGGGTACCACCTGCCTTCTCAGGCTGTTGGCTCTCCCTGCACAGCCCCAGGGTCGTTCCCATACCATGATCTCCTTGTTGTGGTCAGTGATGTTGGTGTTGTAGGCCCAGGATGCCTCGGTGTAGGCATTCCACACTTCCTCAGCTGTGCTGTTGTACTCGGACAAGAACTCTTTAGCTTGTGCCTCATCTGCTATTTTGTCTAGAGCAGGAAATAAATGGGGGAAGAGAAGAGAAGAGAAAGGTCAGGGTGGTTGCAAGAGCACTATCCCATGGAGAAGCCATAATTAAGCTTTTTCCAGATCTGCAGGTCCATTGAAGGATGCCACCACTTGGGAGCAGACTGAGCTAAGAAATGGGGGAAGAGGTGCCCAGCTGGCATGTCCTATTGGACAGATGATGGGTTGACAGGACAAGCTGCATGCCCTAGACTCTCCCACATAAGCACAAAAGATACAACTAAGAAGAGAAACTCTTCACATCATGACTGATGGCATCACTATGCAGCTTCAGACAGTGGCACTTGCCTCCTGGGAAGCAACACCCCGTGGCACTTCATGGAGCTGGCTATTTCTCTTTCCTGGTATAGGGACCACCCCACCCACAGCAGAGACCTTCCTCTGCTTCTGCCTGTGGATTAATGATGTCCCTTGGGGGACCTCTTCCTGACATTCCCCAAACCTGGGGTAGAGCCTTACCAATGCCTTCAGGGTAGCCTTCAGGGACAGGGGGACGCCAGTCAAACTCAGGCCAGCCCAGCACCTCGTTGGTCTTGTTGTTCTGCTCCTGAAGCCACTTGGTGACAGGGCTGAAATACTCCAGAAGGGGTTCAGCATCCATCTGAGCCGTGCCAGTGAGTTTCAAGAGGATATCCTGCCACGACCTCGAGGACCCAGCTTTCAACACTTCCCTGCGGAGGAGCAGGACAGCAAGAGCCAGCATGAGGCCAGAGGATGGGAGAGAAGCAGTGATAATATCTCAGCATCTTAAGGGCTGAAAATGCTGTTCTAGAGTGGGACATGAACCTGGGAACTGCCCTGGAAGCCACCACTTGTCCTGCATGTGGGAACTGAGGACTCTCTGCCACACACTCATGCATTTAACACCCAGGGAATCAACAGGAGCCAACTGTGCTTTAGTGACCTCTTGTCTGGGTGGGAGCTCATGGCTGGGACAATAGCAATACTCTGGTGAGGACCACTCACCCCACCCCAGTGCTTCCACGTATTTCCATCCATCCATCCATCCATCTGCAAAGCTATTTCTCCAGTTCACTTTTCCTTCCTTCCTTCCTTTCTTCTTTCCTTCCTTTGCACACCATCAGCTTCCATGCACACATCTGCCCATGGCGATTTTCCTGACCCTCCTCTGTCCCCACCTGAGTTTGGCTCCAGCTTCTTTGGACCTGTAGATGTCACACGTGTGCAGGGAACCGGTGTGGTTGGCTGCCTGGCACAGCGCCTTGTGAAACTGGAACTGGAGGACGAAGCTCACAAAGTACCTGCCAAGGAAGCCCATGATGGTCAGAACTGGGGACAAGGGGAAGCAGACAAGTCCAAGAGCTCAACCCCACTATTTGTGGTCCCAAATGTTGTGAGATCTCTGTCTTGAGCAGGAGCAGCACACAACAGTCCCTGCCCACAGAGGTGATCCCCCACCCACTGCATCCCAAACCTTGGTTCCCTTGCCAACACTTCCCCTACCTGATGTAAGGAGTGTTCCCTGGGATGTGGTACTTTGCTCCAGGGTCAAAGTTGCTCTCATTCCTTGAAATCGGAGCACAGATGCCCTGGTATTTGGTTCTGTGGACAACACAAGCATGGGAATAATAAAGGGTCAGAAGAATCTAGTCAAAGAATGGGAAGGCTTGGCACAGTGCTGAAGAAATTAGAGCATGATTCCATGTATATCCATCCATCCATCCATCCATCCATCCATCCATCCATCATCTATCCTTCCATCGTACCCACCCACACATCTATCCATTGTTCTCCCACCATTTCCATGGCTACTTTCACGCTTTTTCTTTCCTCTTTCCTGCCTCCCTTCCTTGCACGTGCCCAGCTTCCAACCCACATCCAGCCTTGGGGAGTGTGCCCTACCTCAGGTACCACCAGTCGTGGTTGTAGCGGCTGGGCGGCGTGCGGCCGCTGAACACGTTCCAGCGCCACTGGTCGATGAGGTAGCCAAAGGGCAGGAAGGCAATCTTCTCCAGGGCCATCTTCAGCAGGTAGTTGATATTGCTCTCTGCACGAAACAGAGCCTGAACCAGGCTGGAAAGGATTCTGCATAGACAGCACTACAGGCAGCAGGATTTTAGTGGGCAAGAGGGTGGGCAGGTCTGGATGAGAAATCGGGACAGCATCTCAACACCTAACCTTGCTCCTAGAGAAGGCTGTGTAGGACACAGGAGGTTTCTATAGATACTACCTGGGGCAACGTGCCTTTTACTGAGTGGGGACAATGAGAGTGACAAGTGTGGTGTCCCTTTGACTTTAGCTCAGAGTTAAAAGGTCTTTGGTGAGTGTAGCTCTTCACACTTCCACCCTGGGGCCTCAGGGTGAGGGGGTTTGAGGGAGTTTATTCTGCAGTCACACCACTGCAAAGACTCTGATGGTTTAGACCCAGAACCAGAGTCAACTCTAGGACAGTCACCACCATATCATGAGGAGCACAGGGGATGGTGACAGCTCTTTTCTCCCTCAAGGAAACCCAGGGAAGGAAGTTTGGAGAAAGACCTGCTGGAGACCCAGCTGAAGCTGTGGGGTCAGAGAAGGGTTGGCAGCACTGCCCTGAGGGGCTCTTGGCTGCCATCACCACGGCAGCCTGGCTGCCAAGGGCTGGCAAGTCGGGCAGCAATGGCTTGAGGCAGAGACCATCTGCTTCCCTGTGTTTATGCAGCACTGGCCTGATGTTCTTGGCTGCTGCGCTGCCTTTCTTGTCATAAAACGTATTTAATGACACGGCAGGAGGATCCCAGGACTGTCCCTCCTCCGCCAAGCAGCGCCCGGGGCAGCTCTGGGAGTGCTCAATTTCTTTTGCCACCATCTGCTTTGATGTGTCAGCTGGGGGATGTCGGGTGGGAGGATGAGGCTCTTGATGAGCTGGGCAGTGCCTGCAGTGAGAAGTCCTGCCCTGCTGTGCTGGCTGGCAGCTGGACATGTCACCTGCCCTCGTGACTGTGCACGTGCATGCTTGGTGCCACCTCCAAGAGCCACACCAGCAGCTCCAGTGGTGGATGCATCTTGGGGAGGGAGGGAGGGAGGGAGGAATGCTAGAAAGGTCAAAGCCAATCAAGCACAAAAAATGTTGTTTTCCAGTCTGGGCTCTGTTGGTGAAGGGAAAGGCACAGACAAGCTCTGGAGAGCATCACTCCTGCCTCAGGGGTGAAGAGGATGGAGCCAAAAGGGCTCTACATGGACCCGTGGAGACAAGAGGGGGTTGTGCATGGACCCATGGAGATGAGAAGGGGTTGTGGCAGCTCTGGGCTGCATTACCAGACTGCAACCCACCCTGGCATGTCTCAAACCCTTCCCAGTGCCACAGGCAGTGCCAGAGCCTTGCAGGTCACCCAGCTCCAAAGGTGCCATACCTTCATCCTCAGTAGCATCGCTGAGGAGACCTATTTTCTTGAGGTGGCTGGGGGTGGACACAGACAGGGACAGGACATCACCGATGGCCTCGTGGAAGCCAGGGTTGGCCCCGCTGCGGAAGGACACGGGCAGGTCCTTGTACTGCAGGTAGTACTGGATGTGGCCCATCTCGTGGTGCACGGTGAACAGCTGCTCCATGGTCACTGACGTGCACTGCTTGATCCTGCCGTGTGGAAACAGCATTCCCTGAGCTGAGTGAGGGGCCCCAGCTGCCAGGGCACCCCCTTGATGGGAGGGACTCCCCACAGCCTCAGAGAGGGTGGCAACACCCCACAGGGTAAGGGAAAGTGGAGGGGAAGGCAGGGCAGCATTGCCACTGCAAACAGTGCCACATTGGGCTGCATGGCCAGGCTGGGGACACCCAAAAGGGTGATTACCAACGGGGACAGAGAGGGTCTTGCCCTGTAGCCCTGGGTCCCTGCATGTCCCCACAGACCTGAAGTCCTTGCGGTTGTAGAAGTCCCAGGCCGAGGCGTGACACACCACCTCCCGCCCGTCCGTCGGCTTCTCCAGCATGGACTCCTTCCAGAATTCAGGGGGCATCTCCAGAAGCCCCAGGGAGGTGAAGAACTCCTCCGAGACCCGGAACATGTGAGTGGCATTCCAGCCCTGGTGGGCAGCAGGCAATGGGTTAGGGCTGAGGAAGGGGCTGCCTGTGCCCTGGGCATTGCCTCCAGTGCTCCAGGACCGAGGGAAGGAGGTGAGTTGCTCCCAGGGACTGAGGTCCTGCCCCTCTCTCTGTGATGGGGAGGCCCAGCCCCAGAACTGGTGTGAACATCTCTAAAAAGCACCAAGCAATGGTGCTGGAGCTCAGCAGGGCAGGAGAAGGGAGCAGGACTCATACCCAAGAAGGACTTGGAGCTGTGTGATGGTGTGAATGCAGCAATGCAGCCCCAGCCTGGGGACTGGCAGCAGCCCCAGTGCACTGCCCACTTTTGTCCACCTGCTGCCTCTTTGGTCATTGCCAGATATGAAGCAAGATAATTTCTTTGTCCCTTCCCCTCCCAGACATGGATTTTCTGCTGTCCCCTGTACAAGTATGAGAAATTACTCCCATGGGGTCAATGTCATGGGCCAGCCTTGGCAACACCTCCTGCTTTTTCTCCAGTGAGTCCCTCAGCTCATCACCTGCTCCACCATGGCGCTCGTGACATCAAGGTTGGGCTTCTCAGGGTAGGGGATCATCAGGTCATAGATGTTGTTCCACTGCTGAGCCCACATGTTCCCTGAAAAGAGAAAACAGCTGGAGTAGAGCAGGTGGCAGGTCAGAAGAGAAACACGGTGATAACTGGGGCCTCTCTGGCCTCGTGTGTGCCCCTCTGACCCCACCAGCACCTCTGGGCACAGGCTGGGGGAGTCTCATCTCTTACCCAGGAGGTGAGCAGGGATGGGACCCTTCAGGTTGATGTATTTGGGGCCGTAGCGGTCGTACAGCTTCCTCCGGACGAAGGCGTGCAGGTTGAGGTAGAGTGGCTCCAGCTGGTTGTAGATGTGCTCCAGGTCCTTCTCAAAGGTGTCTGAGTCATACCAGGAGCGCCAGTAGCTGCCTGTGTCCTCGAATCCTGCCAGGGATACAGGGAAAACCTGTCTCCAGCCCCAAAGGCTGGCCCCACTGCCCACCCCCAAAAGGCAGGACCAGGGACTAGCAGCAGGATTTTTCCCCCCATCCCTAAAATGTTGGTACTTGGGAGATAGAAGTTGGATGCCTGGCTGCATGTGGGGTGGGGAAAGCAGTAGGGCACCTCATTTCCACCCCCTGGTCCCTGGCTGGGGATCCCCTTGGTCTGTACCATCCTGCAGGTAGGCGTCGTTGCTCAGCTGCACGAACTCCTGGTACTTGGGGCGCAGCGGGTTCCCCGCGGCGTTGTGCCACCCCTCCCAGGCAAACAGCAGCTGCTTGTAGCTGCGGGAGGTGGCCATGATGTCCGAGAGGTCTGGCACAGAGGGAACAAGTAGAACATAAGAAAGGAGCTGGAGGCACATGTCACAGCTCTGCAGAGGTGCCACCAGAACCAAGTGCCCGTCCTCACACCAGGACTGTCCTGATGAATGAGAGGCACATGCCAACCCCAACCCACCAAGGATGTGGGGACCAGGACAAAGTCCTGGCCATGGGGTGCTCAGCAGCTGGCAGGATCAAGGGGACAGGGAGCATACCTGGCTCCAGGTCCCAGCAGGTGCCATTGGGCAGGCACACCTTGGCCGTGGAGTAGATTTTGTCCATGTCGCTCAAGATGGTGTTGTACTGCAGGAAAGGAACAGACTGCTGAGAGGAAAGGGGCTGCCAGGGGACAGGAACAGCCCTGCAGGATCTGCAGGCTTCCCAGCTCTGGAGTGTGTGTGTCCAGAAGGATGTGGGGAAGGATTGGTGTGTTTATGCAGCACGTTTTTGGTGAGATAAGTGTGTTATCACTCAGGGTTTTGGCACGGTGGGAGCAGGGAGGCTCTTTGGGACAGACAATCCCTGCACAGCCACGCTCCAGAGAGGGGCTGTTTATAAAGCTGTTTGTCAGCAGGGCCGTGGCACAGGCTGTTTATCTAAATGAGTTAAAAAAAATAGGAGAAGAAAAGCAGGAGGATGAGGGGGATTTATTTCTGTGAACTGCAACAACAGCAAACAATAGCAACAGGAGGTTTCCTGGAACATGCCTAGGAAGCCCATTCCCAGGGAAGGAAATTCCTCTGCTCTGTCCCTCTCTCCACTCTGCTCCATCTGTGCAGAGGGGATGGAGATGGGGACAATGGTGGCTGTGGGCTAGGGCTGCCCAGGGACGGGTGAGGCATGACTGATGTGCAGGGAGGAGACACGATGCTGTCTGCTGTCTGCAAGGAGGCAGGGATGGGTTTCCTGGAAGGAACCGGGGCCGACAGTTCTCCGGAAGGGATTGCATCATGGGCCTTGGGAATGGCTGTCAGGAGCTGTGGGTCAGGATGGAAGGGCCTGTCCTGCTCTCATGTGGAGCACAGTGGCTGCCAGCTTCAGCCTGGGCAATGTTTTCATGCATGGAAATCAAAATTCAGGTAAGCTCAGGACTATGATGGGGAAGGCTCAGGATGTCCTGATGTCCCTGGCATGGAGCTGTGCCACCAAGGCACAGCAGTCCTTGTCTTATGGGGAGCCCAGCAGCCAGGTGGCTGCATCAGCCCTTCTTTTCAGTGGGCTGCACACCTGATGAGCCCAGAGGGGTTGGGACAGCTGGCTCCAGCCATGGGCACAGCCTGGTTGGCCTCCAGGTGATGCCCAAGCCTGCTCTGTGTAAGCAGGAAATCTCCAGTTCCTGCTGGGACAGCTCCAAGATAAGGTTAGGGCTGGCTAATAGGGCCAGAAGGCACCCCACATCCCCTGGAGACAGCACCCATCTCCTCCTCAGTCACTGTGCAGAGGCCAGTGACACCCTCCAAAATGCAACACACCAGCAGTGGAGTCTGGACGCTTGTGAGAAATCCCTCTAAGGCATTCCACAGCACCCCAGCCTTGCCCAGGGCTCCACTGCCACCTTGCCTACCCGCTCTCTCTTCTCCAGGGGCAGGTTGGAGGGTCCCAAGGTCTGGATTGATCCAATGATTTTCCTCAGCTGGGGGTCACTGAAGTTATTCCACATGTCTCCATAGAGTTCCTTGGCTTTCTTCCCCCACAGCTCTGTGAAGTTCTGCTCCTTCAGTGATGCCGTGACCTGCAGGGTGAGAGGGGACATGGGGGCTCAGGACCAGCCCTGGGACATGCCACCACCCAGGTGATGCTTTGGGGGCCAGGGGCAAAGTCATGAGGGTGTGTGGAAGTCAGAGGTGACAGGACACGGGGTGCCAGCAGGGCTGTCCCCAGTCCCTGGCACCCAAGGATGGAGACAGCAGCTTCCATCTGGCCCTGCAGTGTCTGCAGCCCCTGTGGAGCTCTCCATGAGCACCTGCACACTGTGGGGGTGTTTAGGAGGGAGCTCCAGCGTCTCCTGTGGGATGGGAATGCTGGGATTGGCTGTCAGGCTGTCTGGGTGCTCCTGGGCTGGCTTTGACATCTGCTGGACCCTGGTTTTGGAAGCAGCTCTGAGGTCTGGCTTAATTTTATTTCCATTCCTGCTGTTCCTCACTTTCACAGAAGCCCAAAAGATAACTATAAAGGGGCCACATCCACCTTTCTCCTTCCTCTATGTCTGTACACTTCTCTTTCTATACATTTCTCAACTGTCTGTCTGCACCCTCTGACCTGTAAATGCCACATCTGGTGTTCACCCGTTTGCTCTGAGTCCCCAGTTTTGGGTGTCTCACTGCCACCCAACTCCTGCCAGCCCTGATCTCCCTTCCTGGGCCCACGGGCTGGCAGTAAGCTGCCACCACTGTGGGGTGTTATTTAGGCAGCTGGGGCTGTGGCCCTGGTTTTGGGATGGGGTGCATTGCAGGTGTTTGTATCCCAGCTGTATTTTTGGGAAGCTCTAACCTTTTAAGAGTGTCCTGGCCCGGTGCAGGTGGAGTGAGATGGGGCAGAGTGCCTGGTTGGTGTCCATGTGCTGCCCTGGTGTGATTTATGGAGCTCATTAGCTGTGACTTGTGGCATTTTTTTAGCCTGGCTCCAACACGCCTGGTTTGTTTTATTTTAATCTTCACATTCCCTCAGCAGGCAGCAGGGAAGGAAGGGAGTTGTGGTGTGGCAGAGCTGGAGGCTGCCCGGGGCAGAAACACAGCTGTGTGACACGGGGGTGGGAATGCCAAAAGTGCCAGGTGCCCCTGGCCACCCCTCACTGCTGCCACTGCTTCCCTTGGACATCCCAGTGCCCACAGCATCACTGGCATCAACGGGCTCCAATCCCCCAACATGCCAGCCCCGCAGACACCCTGCTCTTGCATCACCCCTCTAAACAGGAGATGCCTTTACCCCTTCCCAGACTCCGTGCAGAGCTGGAGGAGCTGGAGGAAGCAGAGCTCAGCTGTGTTTTGTTTTCTCCTTGAACAGGCACCTGTGTTTGGTCAGGCAAATTGTGCCCTAAACTCTCCTGACAGCTCTGGTGGTGCGAGTTGAAGCCAGTGGTGTTGCCTGAGATCCTCCAGCTGTGGCCATGCCCACCAGTCCTGGCCCTTCACCCCACATCTGGGATCTCTCTCTGGAGGGGATGCCCCTGTGGGGGGCTCAGAAGCCCCTTGGCACCCAGAGCCTCAAAGCCTCCCCTCCAAAAGCTCCGTCCCAGTCCCTCCCTGTTGGGTGCAGAGCTCAGGACACTGGCACTGCCTTGGCACAGCATCTGCAGTAGCTCTGCACCCAAACATGAGCAGCCCCCAAGCCCCACTGACAGCCCCTTGCTCAGAATCCCAGCTTGTGAAAGATGGTACATCTATCTGTCTGTCCAGCATCCCTCTGTCCTTCCCTGCCCCTGCCTTTGATCCCCTGCCTCTCATGTCCCTATGTCACAGGGTCCCCTTTTGTGGCAGGCCCCTGGTGGCCTGGCTCAGCCCCTCTTGCGGCGTGGATGTGTGGGGTTTGCCTGGCCCAATGCTCTCCCAGATCCCCCAAATCCAGCCTTTGGGGTCCTGCTGGCCAGCTGTCACTCCTTTAGCAGCCAGTGACTCCCCATCCACCACCCCTCCCTGCTGCCCCACCACGGACTGATCCCAGGGGTTCACATCCCCTCCTCTACCTGGGCTGGCTTAGGAGCCTTGGCACTGCAGGGAGCTCCTGGGCATGATCCTCACACATTTAACAGCACATTAAAGGGGGAAAGCTGGCTGGAAACACCTGCTGAGAAAAGTCCATGCAAGGTGCTCTCCTGGCCTTAATTATGGACTCGGTGTAGCTGGGATGTTCCTGCTCTGCCCCAAGGTCCCCCAACCCACCACATCTGCAGCTAGAGCTGGGTGCCTGCCCAGACATCACATCAGCTTGACAAAAAAAGGCTGAAGGGGCACCTGGGCCCTCTTGAGTGTCCTGCCAACTTGGCAGTGCCCAGACCTGGCAGTGATCTTTCCCCTCTACAGGAAGATGCATTTCCTTCCTGCACAGGATACACTGTGCTCCCGTCCCCACTTTAAGCCCCCAGCTTAAGTTCTAAGCTTAATAATGGAGCTCTGTGCATTGTGTTTTAAGGCTTACAAACAGGTATTGTATTCGAAATAAGCAAGCATTGTTTTAACCAAAGGTATGTGTGCTTATAGTAGTTGGATAGAACTACTGTCAATATGCTTTCTGTGATTGGTCAAAAAACTTATAAAGTGAGTTGTAACATTAAGTTCTTGATCTGCTGCCTGGGATGCGAACTGCTGGCATCTTCCCATTGTCACAACCATGTAATGAGACTGATGCTGGAAAATAAAATGGTTTGAGACATGTTCCCAGCAGTCCTGTCCTGTTTGTGATTTGTACACAGCCCCTGGCTGGCCGTAGGGATCTGGAGGGTTCAGGGCTCGGTGTGCCAGTCCCTGTGTGACACTGGGCTGGCCGAACACACCGAGGTCACCTATGGGCTGCACTGCCCCTCGTGCACCTGTGCAGCTGTGCCCCAAGCTGCAGGCAGCAACTTGTCCACGACCCCGTGCTGGGGCCACTGCAGCTCCCCGAGCATGGCTGGGACTGGGAAACCACTGCAGGCACTGCCACCAGGGCTGGGCTGGGCTGGGCTGGGCTGCAGCTCAGCCCCGGGGCTGCTCCAGCTCCCTGCCCCTCCAAATACAACCCAGACACACACAAACTCCTGGGGGAACACGCACATGCCTGTGGGATGCACACAGCTCTTCCTGCCCTAACCTGGGCTGATGCCTAATTCCCCACAGCCTGGAGTGTCCCCCACCACTGTATTTGTCCCCAGGGGCTGGGGACACAGGGACAAGAGGTGGCAGCCTCAGTCCCGATGCCACCCAGCTGCTTGTGCACTTTGGGCTCCTGGTGTCTGCCCCAAATGGAAACCCTCAGCACTTGAATGTGGTGACACCAGGCAGGGACAGGGACAGAGACAGGCACAGGGACAGGGACAGGGACAGGGACAACTGACACCTGGCCCAGTTCTAGGAAGGGGCAAAGCAAAGTGGAAGGTGCTGGGAGGAGGGAATCACCTCTAAAAATAACCTTGACCCTGCTCTGGGACCACAGCTGTCATTCTGGGGCAGAGTCTCCCTGAAAGCCAATTTGGGGCAAAACCCTACAGCTCCAGCACTACAACTCCCAGCCTCGGTTTGCCACCCCGAGGTGCTGAGACAGAAACCCGCAGGGAGGAAGGGAACCACACCAAGTGTCTCCACCGTGAGCCACCCCCCCAGGTCCCCGGTGCTGGGGACACCGCGGCGCTGGCATCGCCCCCGTCCCGCCACCCACCTGCAGAGCGGCATTTTCGGCCGTCAGGTTGGTGTTGTAATTCCAGCTGGCCGAGACGCTGTCGAAGAGGACGATCTCGGCCGTGCTGTTGTAATCCCTGGCGAAGAGGGCGGCCCCGGCCTCGGTGCGGTTGTGCTCGGGGGGCTCGATGCCCGAGCGGAGGGCAGCGGCGAGGCTCAGCCCCAGCAGCAGCCCCAGCGCCGCGGGCATCGCTGCACCCGGGCTCGCTGCCTCCCGACACGGCTTTGCCTCCGCCGCCGGCTGCTTATAAACCCGGCAGCTTTCGCGCAAACCCTGCCCACCGAGCCTGCCTCCCCTCGCAGATAAGAGCGGAGTGTTCCGCTCGCCCTCCGAGGCTTGCGGGAAGGAGCGGAGAGCGAGCGCTGCCTCCGGGGGCAAAGTCCTTTCGGCTCCTGGCAGGGAAGGCGAAGGGGCTGGGGAGGCAGGGAGGGAAGGAGATGGAGGAGAATGCAGGGAAAGGCAGGAAAAAGAGAAAGGTGGATGGGGTGGGTGAGATGCAGCTCCATCCCTGCAGGGTCCCAGTCCCCTCCTGATTTGGCGCAGGGGGATCCAGCTCGACTGGTCCTTAGTGGAACATCTCCCCTCGCCAGCATCACACCACAGACGCCCCTCGGCAGCATCGCGATCACCTGTAGGGGGGCTGCAAGGGCAAGAACAGGAGGGAAACTGTTCCTGTGGGACGCAGCCAAGGTCTGTCTCACGCTGCTTCCTGCCAAAGGAACCCCTTCCCGACAGAACCTCATTTTCCAGCGAAACAGAGCATTTCTCCTGGCGGTGAAGGAAATCACATCACACCACACCAAGCGTTTTGGACTTGGAGGAATTAGGCTGATGACAAACGAGGAACAAAAAGTTCCTTCAAAATGAAAACCAGACCCATGCTGGTGGGCTCGATAGCTCCTTTGTTTTGCTTTGTTTTCTATCATCAACTAAATCCCTTTTCCCCAGGGCCTGGCCTCAGCCCTGGGAATGATGCCTGGGCTGAACTTAGGCCCTGGGTTGACTGACCTTATGACTCCTTGTTGGAGCAACCACCCCAGAGACACAATAGTGAACACCTGCCAAGAGAGAGCTTTTTTTTATGGGGGGAACAGAGGTAAATCCCTTGACCTTTTGTCCCTGCTGGGAGCTGCAGAGCAGCTGGACAGCTTCATGGCCCCTTGGAGTGAGTCAGTGGGGTGACTCCATGGGGACAGGGTGGCCACTCAAGACACATGTCCTCCTGTCAGGCGTGCACAGCCATTAAAAAAAAAATAAAAGAACTTAGAAGACTGCAACCCTCTGATGTCCATTAAACTTCACGCCAAAAATCACAACTTCACACCCTGTTCTAGCACCCTCCACCTGCACAGGCTGGTGTGGGCACATGAAAACCCTTCATCCCCCTGTCCCCAAGCCCGTGGGGGAATCTCCCATGCACCAGCACCACCTGTGAGCCTGAACATTGAAGAGCTGGAGGTAGAGTCAGCATCTACCTCCAGCCCCCCTTGCTGACCCCTTTCCCCACCAGCCACAGTTCTCTGGAGAGTCCAGTTTACTGGGAAGTTGGAAAAAAAAAGGTTGGTTTGGGTCCAATTTGGCTGGAGCCCAAGGGCCAGTGAATGGAGATTTCCTGCCCCTCTCAGCCTCTGTTCCCAGCTGCACCAGGGAGGGGTTTTCCCAGCTCTGGGTCGTGGTGCAGCCTCTGGCACCAGTGGGAGTTTCAGGAGATCAGTGCACAGTCTGTGCAATGTCACTGGTATCCAGAAATCCCAGCATCCGAGGCCTTTTCCAAGGCTGATGTGTCCACTGGATGATCCTTCAGGAGAAGGGTGGTGCTCCATCCTTTCACACAAGAGTGTCTTCCAAGGTTGCTGCTGCTGCTGGACTTTGTGCAGGAGAAAGAGTTCCTTCGAAGGCTGCATCTCCAAGGGTGACCATGGCTCTGTGTCACCCTATATTATAAAACTCCATCTTCATCAGGAAGAAACATATCCCACATGTAGGAGAGCACTGGCAGGTTCTGTGGCTGTTGGTCCAGGAAGGCAGGTGAGATGCCTGCAAGCTCTCAGATGCTCATTGTTACCTCTGTGCTGCCCCACATCCATTCCGTGCCCCAGCACACCCACCAGGGATGGGCTCTGAGTCACCTGTGGGCATTCCGTGGAGCAGCAGCACCACTCCCTGCTCTCCCTGCCCCTGTCAGGGCTGCTGGGGTGGGTGATGGACATCCATCTGCTCCCAGCCTGCGGGGAGCTGCCAGCACCACAGACCAGAGGGGCAGGAGATGCTGAAGAATGTGAAAAATGCGTTGCCAGGGAGACGGATGCGGAGCTGCTGGCGGGGGACGCGGGCTGGGGGGACGCCGGGCGAGACGTGATGTCCCCAGCAGCCCCCCTGGCCCAGGGGATGCTTCCCATCAATTTGCATCTCCATCACCCCTCCGTGGGGACTCCGTGCTCCCCCTCCCTGGGGCACGTGTGAGGGGACACGTGTGCCATGGCCGGACTGTCACCGCGCCGCGGCCGCACACGTGAAGGAGCACGACTTGCTCCCAGCATTTTGGGTCAGTTCCTTGGCTTGCCAGACCTGCAAAATCTCCTCCCTGCCCACAGTCAGCAGCTCTGGAAGGGGCACTCACTGGCGCAGGCCAGAATTCCCAGGAGAAAGAAATAAGGAGTTTTGAGAGTAAATGTTTCTTAGGGGGGCTACGAGGTGTCCATGGTGGTGGTGAGCAGGTGTGGTGGAGCAAAGGAGCAGCAATTTGGGGATGGCCCTGGTGCTGGCTGGAAAGATTTGGTGATTTTTGTGGGTATATCCCAGGCCTAAGGCCTGTGGCTGGGGATGCTCAAGCTTATTTTCCCCTTCTTTTATTATAAACTGCATTTTTGGCTTCTCCATCCCACCATTTCTTAAAGGGTTCAAGGCTGCTTCATAACTTCTCTCTGATCCCTCCCTCTGAAGAACCAAGGAGCTTCTGGAGGTGAGAGAAAGGATTCCCTTTTGCAGAGAAATCATTCCTTCCTTATTTAGACCCAAAAGGAGCTTTTTTTAGTCCAGAGTGCAGCGCTGTGTGTCACTTTTCCTGGTGGCTGTGGTTTCATGGGCATGACAACTCCTGCACCTGTTGGTACGAACCACCGGGTTGAGAATTTTTCCTCCCTCTCCAGACCCTGAGTTTAGAGGCGGCTGCTTTATTTACTGATGAATTCAATCAATTATCATAGCGCATAATTCACTAAGCTGCTTTCCCAGCTGTGGTGCTGCTGTTGTGAGGGAGAGGGGAAAAAAACACCCCTCCAGTCCAAATTTTTCATCTAAACAAATAGCTTTTTTTTTTTTCTCAGCCTTCCAAAACAATAAAATAAATGCCTGAAGCAATCAGGCTTTTACCATTTATTTCAGACCTCTGATTGCTAAGATAATTTTCAGCTATTCCAGTGAGTGCTGGGGCTGGTGGAGCCCCTCGATGTCACCTGGATTTGGGGACTGTAACAAGAAGACACAGAAGTCTTTGCTCCTGCTGTCTGATTGAAAAAGGTCTCTGCCGAGCAGTTTTGGCACCACTGTGAGGCTGTTTCCAGCTTTTCCCTGGATTTAAGGTGTGTTGAAAGCCTGGTGAGTCCCCTCTGAGTGGGGATGGGGGGCAACGAGCTGCGGGGGAGCTCACCCTGGCCCCATGGTTGGTGAGGTGCTGCTTTATCACTCGACGTGCACACTCAGCGGAACGCAGCAGAAAGCTCCTTATCATCACAATTTCCTCCCCACCCCATAAAAACTCCTTCTGGCACACACCTGCCCCAGGACAAGGGTCCATTGTCCCGTGAGGACTGGACCTGGCACAGGTGTGGGGACACATGTGATCCAGGCTGGCTGCACGGGGCAGCCTAGGTGGGACCGTGTGTTTTCCCCAGCTGGGCAGCTTGGTGGGGCTGGAGGTGAATGGGAAGGGGACAGACATGTGGTTTTCACCATCAGATCTCCTCGGGCTCGTTCCCAGACTGGGACCAGAGCCAGCAGCCCAGGGATGTGCCTGTTGTGAAGAGAGTCCTGAGGATGTGCTGTGACACTGCAAGGCCCTGAACATGCAGCATGCTGAAGGCACTGGTGGACTCAGGGCTCCTAAATGGGTTCTAAATAAATGTAAGACCCCTGTAGTCCAGCCCTTGGGGAGCCCCCAGCCACAGTGCAGGATATGTGCACAGTGCCAGGCACACAGTCAGGAACATCACAGGGCAAGAAGTGAAAACCTGGTGAGAAATCATTGCTAGTTCCTCTTCCTTCATCCTTCATCCGTCCTCCTTCGTCCCTCCTTCCTCCACCTTAATTTCTCATCTTTCATCTCTCATCCTTCATTCTCTGTCCTTCATCATTCATCCCTCATCCTTCATCTCTCCATCCCCCATCTTTGCCACTCAGCCAGAGCTGGGCATGATACAGGGTGAGCAAAGAGGCCAGCGTGTTCCCCTCTGTACCTATCAACCCAATAAAACATGGCAAAGTCCATTATTCCCCCCACCCCCCCCCTTTTAATAAATGAAAACAATCCCAGCCCTGAGGCGAGCGAGCGTGACTGTTCCAGGAGCATTAATCATCCTCTGGGAGCCCAGCACGGGTTATCGACGCTGTTTATCCAAGCTGCTATTAAAAAATGGCCATAAAGTCGCCTTCAGCCTCTCCTGAAGGAGATGAAGTGTCTGCAGGGGCTGCTGTGCTGGGCTGATTGTGTCGCCCGCCCCACGCAGCAAAGTTGTGTTCCTGCAGAGGAGGAGGACAGGGTGCCTTAATTGCTGCCAGGAGGAGAACCAGAGTCTTTTCCAGCCGATTTGCAGCCTGGGAAGGATCCAGGTTCTTGAGGAAGCTTTGTCCCAGCTGGGAATTACCTGGTTTTCAGCTGTCACAGCACCCCAAGGAACCAGAGATCAACCCTTTTGATGTTACCCAGTGCTTAGTCCCTTGGCAGCCACTGAACCTTCCAACATGACTGTTATTTTTTCTCTTATATTTGGTGAAAAATGGTTAATTTAGCCCCAGGTTTGGGGTTTCACATGGAACAGCAGCAGCCTGAGGTTGTTTCAGGCTGCACCTCAGCTCCTCCAAGGCATCTGGGCTCTTGAATCGCAGTCCTCAGGGGAGGCATCTTGCAAATTAGCATTTCTTAGCAATGAGAATTTGATTTAGGAAGGAGAAGAAGGAAACCAACCAAAAGAAGTTAGATCAGCAAAATGGTAATTTAATAATCTGTAGCGGAGAGAGGGAAGATGCCCATGCCAAGGTGGGAGGCATGGTTGGGCAAGGACAAGAACTGCTGTTTTTTCCATGAATTATCAGTTGATGATGCTCTTATTGATCCCTGGATTCTCGACAGCCCAGGACAAACCTGGAATGGCTGTTCCTCAGCTGGGGAGCTGGAGCAGCATCTCCAGAGCCACTTCAGCTCACTGATCTGAAGGAAGCTGTGGCAGTCCCAAGCACACCTGAGCATGCTTGAACACCTCTAAGCATCCCTGAACATCCCCCAAGCATCCCTGAGCAGCCTTGAGCATCCCTGAACATCCCTCAGCAGCCCTGAGAGGTTTTGAGCATCCCTGAGCAGCCCAAGAGGTCTCAAGCATCCCCTCAACCTGCAGGCCATGTCAGGACAGCCAGCACAGGTTCTGGTCCCTGAGTGACACATCCCCATGCCAGCAGTGCCACAAGGATTTCATTACCTCCAGCCTGGGGAAAGCTCAAGCAGATTTAATAAAGCCATTATGCCCCTGGCAACGCCTTTAATTAAAGAGCTCGTTATAAATGGCTGCTGCTGCCTGGTAAGAGGAACTCAGCAGTGAAGCAGCTCATTTGTCCCTGGACTGGCTGCCACCATGGCCCCTCAGCAAACACTGCCGTTGTTCCTGCTCTATGGATGGGACAAGATCTACCTCCATTTCATTCTGAAGGCTTCAGCTCATTTGTCCCTGGACTGGCTGCCACCATGGCCCCTCCTGCTGTATGGATGGGACAAGATCCACCTCCATTTCATTCTGAAGGCTTAAAGGGCTGTTCTCTTTCCTTGTCTGCTGAAAGTTGAGATAGTTCAGCTGGACACATGTTTATAAACATTTCTAAACCTATTTGGTATTGGGTTACACAGTGCTGCTCTCATCAAGGCGAAGCTTTATGTCTTGCCAAGTATCCCAAAGGATATGTCCCCAAATCTCATCCCCTTTGTGGATCTTCCAAGGGTCTCAGCTGGGCTGAGGTGGGGGAGTCCTCCCTCTGCTCTGCCCAGCCCATCCCAGCCATGGCACAGGTTTCCAGTTTATGGTGGCTTTTATGGCTTTAGCAGATGACTCTGGTAAACCATTTTCCAAGCAGTGATAAAGGCCCAGGGCCGGCCGGGTGGTGACAGTGGCTCCCCTGGCAGTGCCATACCCCATATCTCGCACCTCACCTCCCTCTGCTCGGGGTGGTGGCTCTGGGACTCTGCCCCGGGCTGCAGAGGCACCTGGACTTTGCTGCTGCTGTGTCAGGTCTCCATCAGGCTCTGGGGCCACACTGGGGTTTCAGTTCTGCTGAATCATGCCGTGCTGGCGGTGGTGGGTCCCCATCTGCTGGGGTTTGTGCGCCGGGCAGGGAGAAGGGAGTGGGGATGTTGGTGGGGGACTTAGGTGCCTTTACTCAGGGTTCCTGTGTGGCTGACAGCAGACTGGAGTGCCCAAGGGCTGGGGGAGCAGCCCTGCACCCCAAGAGAGGCTGTTACACCTGATTGCTGCACCACGGGAGCCCCAGGTCCCACCAGCCACTCCAAGGATGCTCCAAGCTCCCATGGGTGGTCGAGGGCAGAGGGTGCTGTGAACCCCGCCATGAGCGAGGGTGTGCGGGTTCCCCAGGGTGCTCTGGCTCTGGGGGAGCCCCGGGTCTCTCTGGGGGTCCAGCTTGAGGCTGCTGCCGTCCCTCCCCGGCCGGTGCCTGCTGCCTGTCTGCTGCGGGTGATCCAGGGCCGAGGATGCTGCAGATCCTCTGCGCCCTCCCTCCCTCCCTCCCCAGGGCGCTGCGCGCCGCGGGCTCCTGGTGACATCTAGTGGTGTCACACACAGGGACAGACACAGGGACAGACACACGGACACACAGACACGGCGAGGGCGGTGGTCCGGGGGCGCTGCACCCCCGGGGGCCCTGCCCGCACCTCGGCCAGGGCAAGCCGAGATGGGGACCCCCTGCTCTCGCCCCAGTTCGCCTTCTGTCCCTTTATACGCTTCTGTCCCTCATACACTTCTGTCCCCTCACACACTGTCCCCTCATACACCTCTGTCCCTCATACACTTCTGTCCCTCACACGCTGTCCCTCTCATACACTTCTGTCCCTCATACACTTCTGTCCCCTCATACACTTCTGTCCCTCATACACTTCTGTCCCCTCACACGCTGTCCCCGGGCCCTTTCCCCCTCAGGGATTTCCCTCAGGGTGTGCCCGGCCCTGCTGGAGGCCTCACCATGGGGCAGATGGAGGTCGGGGGGTGATGCCACCCCTCTGCCACCCCCCGGCCCACCAGCCCAACCAAGGGGTTCTGGTGCCCAGGATGTCACTCCAGGGCTGCTGCTGGGTGCAGGGATGAGCCGGCAAGGCCCAAACACGAATTAAATGGTGACAAAGCCCCCGTGGAGGGGACAGTCCTTAGGCCGAGCCGGTAGGGCCTGGTGCACCCTGGCCTGTTGGTGTCACAGCGAGCAGGGGCTCAGGTTTGGGAATGGGGGTGTCACACACACTGTCAGTGAGCCACCTCCTCGGGGACTGTCCCCAGAACACACGGGCCCCGCGTGCTGGTGGTCCCCCTGCCGCTTTTGCAGCCCCCCTGCCTCTGCTCCCTCCGCCGCCGTGCTGGGGTGCAGCTCCCCCTCGCTTTGGCTTTGTCATCGCTGCGTTGCCGTGCCAACGCGGTGGCCCTGTCCCTGCTCACACACTGTCACCGCTGGCACAGGCAGCAGCGCCCGCAGGTAGGGCTGGGGAACGCGGGGAGCTGTGTGGGGATCTGCCTCCAACCCCTCCATATGCCCCTCAGACCCTCCTCAGCTGTGAGCCAGGGAGAATCCCCATCCCTGCAGGAGCATCGAGAGCAGAGACAGGCCCTGTGAGACCCCCCCTGGCATTTTGGAGAGTCTCAGCCAGAGGCCACAGTGAGGGGGGCCGGGCATCCTGCCCCCCAGGGCACGTAGGTTAACCAGATTAACCAGATTAACCAGATTAACCAGAGAAAACACCCTGCCAAAAGTAGGGAGCGCTGGCTTTGCCCTGGGAAGGGGGAACTGTGGATGTGGTTGGGAAGACAGAGGTTGGGAGGGGAGCAGGCAGGTCCTGGAAGGGGTCCAGTCACCTCCAGTTTTCCCAGCACTCGGTGGTGGCTAATGGGCAACCAGAATATCCCGCTGCCACAGACATGCCATGTCCTGCTGTCAGGCCTGTGGCTGGTGGTGTTCATTGCCTGTCCCTCCATCCTCAGTGCTGTTGGGGACTGTGTTTGCCCTGTGTGACTGCCAGCAGGGCCAGATGTTTGCCTCTGGTGGGAGGCAGGACAGGGCTAAATGGGTCCCCATCTGCAGCCCCCCGATGTGCCAGCAGCCCCTCGGTGTGATGAGAGTTTTGGGGAGGCTGTTGTGATGTGGGGGAGCTGGTGCCTCTCACTGTCCCCCCCCCAGCCTGGTCCCCCTGCTCATCCCACAGAGCACCCCATGGCCCCGGGCGGTGAGGCTGGACACAGGCAGCCTTTGCAGTGCAATTTAATGGGATAAACCAATTCCCTTAACTCACTTATCTGGCTGATCCAATAAAGGTGGCTGGGAATAAAGTGTGTGCGTGGTCTTAATGCGTTCCCCCTCTCCACACTCCCCCAGCCCTGGCAGCACCGTGGGTCTGTCTGCCACAGCTGGCAGAGGGCTCCTCCCCAAGAGGGGACAGAGCAGAGCGGGGACGCTGGACCTGGGGACTGGGAGCTGCTGGCTCTAGGTGCCAGGGAAGAGAAGTGGCTGTGGCAGTGGTGGCTCCGATCCATTGAGGGATAACCCAGCACAAAGCATAGATCAGGTGAGTTGTAGGGGCCATGGGAAGGGTCTGTGGTGTAGCTGTGGCTGGGTGACACCATGTGTTTGTCCCCCCCACCAGCACGGATGTTCACCCAGCCCCATGTCCCCATTGCTTTTACCATGGAGGGGGTCCCTTGCTTACCCCTGCACCTCCTTCCTCTCAGGGTTTGGGGGTTGTTGTGGGGGTCTGCGAGCGGGTGGGCTAGGGAGGGGGGGAAGGTGGGACATGGGATGGGCATGGAGTGGGAGGGATGGGGATTGAGGGATGGGGATTGTGGGATGGGGATGGAGGGACAGTGTTGGAGGGGTGGGGATGAAAAGGATGGAGGCAGGGACAGGCACAGAAGGGCAGGGATGCAGGGGTGTGGATGGAGGGCTGGGGCAGGAGGAGTGGGGCAGGCAGGGGCAGGAGGGTTGGCAAGAAGGACAGGAGCAGGCAGGCAGGGACAGAAGGACCGGACAGGAGTCCAGGAGCAGGCAGCAGGTGCGGGAGCAGGGGATGGGTGTGCCGTGGCGGCTGGGAGCCACCTCCAGGTGTGGGTGACGCAGCCAGAGCAGGAAGCGTCCGGCTCCGTGGCAGGTGAGGGTGGAGCAGAGGCGACAGACGCTGCTCAGAGCCGGACCTTAGCCCAGGTCCGGCCAGCCGGGACCCGCTGTGGCTTCGCTGCCCCCTGATCTGTGTCCCTGCAGGCTGCCATGGACGGGGCCCCGCCGCCCTCCAGCCCCAGTGGGCTCTCGGCGTACGTGGCCGTGTCGCAGCTGCTGGGCCTGACGCTCCTGGCCACCACGGGTGCCTGGCTGGGCCGCTACCGGGGCGGCGTGGCCTGGCACAGCCCCCTGCAGTTCAACGCCCACCCTCTGTGCATGGTGCTGGGCATGGTGTTCCTCCAAGGTGACGGTGAGCAGAACGGCGGCACACGCGCCCTGTGCCAGCTGCAGCCTCCAAAGCCCGGAGCTGCGGTCGGGCAGGGGATGAAGGGGACAAAGTGGTGACAAAAAGGCACGGGGAAGGTGCAGCAGCATCCCTGGGCAGGGCTGGGTGAGCCCTGTGGATGCTCAGGTGCCCTCTCTGTGCAGCTCTGCTGGTGTACCGGGTGTTCAGGCACGAAGCCAAGCGCTCCACCAAGGCACTGCACGCCTTGCTCCATGGCCTGGCCCTGGTCATCGCCCTGGTGGGTGAGTGCTGGGCTGTGCTGGGCTGGGCTGGGCTGGGCTGTGCTGGGCTGGGCTGGGCTGGGCTGGGCTGGGCTGTGCTGTGCTGGGCTGGGCTGGGCTGGGCAGGATGCTGCCCTGGTGCTGATGGTCTCTTCTCCGCAGGCATCATCGCTGTCTTCGAGTCACACCGGGCTAAGGGCATCCCTGACATGTACAGCCTGCACTCCTGGTGTGGCATGGCCACCTTCGTGCTCTACCTCCTGCAGGTGAGGGGTGGGAAGCCCCTGGCCCCCCCGGCAGGGAAGGGGCTCAGCAGCACCTGTGACATCCCCGTGTCCCCACAGTGGCTCCTGGGCTGTGGTTTCTTTCTGTTCCCTGGTGCCTCGTTCTCGCTGAGAGGGTGGTACAAGCCCCAGCACATCTTCTTTGGCATCACCCTCTTCATCCTCTCCATCACCTCCTGCTTGTTGGGCATTACTGAGATGCTCCTCTTCAACATCAGGTGGGTGACTGAACTGGAGTGAGGGGGTGGCCCTCCAGACCTCAGCAGAAGGATGTCCCTGCTCAATCTGTGGCTCTTAAATCTCCCCTTGAGGCCTTTATTTCTGCTGCTGCTGAGTCATTTACCAGATGAAGTTTAACAAGGGGCTGGATCCAAAGCAGCAGCTTTCTTTGGGAATGTGGGTAAAATGCCCAGTGCCACTTCCCTGCATCCAGGTGTTTGCAGAACCACTCAGGGACTCATGTCCCTGGGACCTCTCTGTTCTTGCAGCTGCAGGACACAGTGAGGACCCCAGCTGCACACTGGGGTCACCCCCAGCCCCAGCACTGTGGGGACAGGGTTATGGAGCACCCCAGGAGCCACTTCCCTCCAGCAGGGAGGGTACTGGGCTGCCTGTAGCCCCAGTACAGGACTGTGCCACCAGCTTAATCTGCTGTCACCAAGGGTCTCCCAAAAGCAAAACACCAACACTCCTCTCTTGCTCTGATTTGGGGAAGGGACCTTTCCCATAGTGTGTGCCTGAAGGATGAGGATGAGGAGGGGGTCCCAGCCAGGATAGGAACAGATCACCCATCCCTTAAGGCTTGAGCATCCCTCTCCATCCCTGCAGTGACTCCTACAGCCACTTTGTGCCTGAGGGCATCCTGGCCAACACGCTGGGGGTGCTGCTGGTGGCCTTTGGGCTGGTGGTGGGCTACGTGCTGACCCGGGAGGAGTGGAAGCGCCCACCCCTGGCAGAGGAGATGGCCCTGTCCATGGACTTCAAGACCCTGACAGAGGGAGAGAGCCCTGGTGGTGGCAGCCAGTGACACCTGCAGCTCCTGGTCTCCAGCACGGGCTCCTTGTGATGTCTGAAATGTTCTGTGCACCTTGTCCCTGGTGCTTTGCATCTCTGCCCAGCCCAGGGTGACGAGGACAGCTGGGGAAGGACACGCTTGGTGCAATGCTGCCTGCTGGACTCAGCTTGGCTTGGCCTCAATCATCCTGAGCTCTGCCCTGTCCAGGCCCTGGTGACCCCTGAACCCATCCCAGCCCCGTGGGAATGGCAGTGCTGTGGGAATGGGCAGGGCAGGGGCTGGCAGGGGCACGAGGGAGAGGAGTCCCTGGGCTCTTCCTCTTCCCTGCTCTGGGGACGGAGTGGGAGCAGAGATTTCTGCACTGTGGACCAAAGCCTCCAGGCTGTTCCCAGTGCTGATGGGCAGAGGGGATGTTTGCCACCACTGGGATGTCCCACTCACTGGCAGCCCCTCACCCTCAGCATGGCCATGTGGGGGGGATGCTCCCCTAAAGGGCTCCTGGGGGTTCGGAGTGACCCTGTGCCTGTGCAGGTTCAGCAGCTTCGTGTCTGAAGTGTTTTCTCCCCACGCGTGATGTGTTTGCTCAGTGGATGCTCCTGACCTAATAAATGTTTGCAGCTAACCCTCTCCTCCTCACTCTCTGTCCCCCCAGATCAGTTTTGGGGTATCCTCGAGTTCCCACACGCCGAGGGCAGCTGGGAGAGGAGCCCGAGGGGCTGGGGAGGGTGGGTGGGATTGTCCTGTCCAGCCTGCAGACCTCAGTGGTAGCTGTGTGAGGGTCCCCACGGGCACATCTCCAGGATCTGGCCATGCATGGGTGTTATAATTATTATCCACTATATTATTTTATGCCTTTTGCTGGCAGCAGCACTAGCACTGCCTGTCACCTCCTGCTCCTGGTGGTTCCCAGGCCTCTGTCCCCATCCCCATGCAGTGACTGAGACCCAACTCTCACACCATCATTTCCACACCAAGAAGCATCAGAACACTCCTTCACTGACCCCAATGTGGGAAAAACAGCAGCCCAGACACCATTTCCAAGTGTTAACCATTTATAAATAGGTACATTTTTTCATACATACAGTTTTCATTGTACAGATTACAATCTGTATACATTGGGGGGGGAAATGCATTCTTTTGAACTTTTCACATCTATCTCACAGCTCACATGTACAGACAAGAAAACTCTGCTCAAGCAAATACAGCAAAGGAAAAAATATGTTTTCTTCTTTCCTTAGAGATGAGAGGCGAAGGCCTCTGCTGTTGGCAGGGGCTGCTCTTCCCACTGCACAATATCACAACTGTGTGGTGTTCAATATATCAGAGAGAACAGAACATGCATTGGATAATATACTGTACAGAGAGAAAGTCCTTTACATCTGAATTATAGAAAAGCTAAAGGAAAATTTAAGTGTCTTAAAGATCTTCCCAGCAAGTGTCTCAGAGGATGGCAACCAGGGAGTTGTACAAAGCACAAGGCAGGTGTAAGTGGACGTGTTTGTACCCAATTCAGATCCTCTCGGGTGTGAAGACAGAAAGGAGATGGACGCTGAATGCAACACTACGGCAAAGAAAAGGCTGGACAGGGATGAGCCCGGCAGTACTGGCAGAGTCCACACGAGTCTCTGGCTTATCAGTGTAGCAACACAATGGACTTTATGTAGCACACAGTGCTGCTCTCGTGGCTGGCTGAGCAGTGCACAGCGAGGCAGCCCTGTGGGGACCCAGCTCTATGGGCACGAGGCTTTCCCACCGACCCACCCCGACCCTGACTTGCCTCCCCACCGCCGTCCCTGGACAGCATCACCCAAAGGGACCGAGTCTTTTAGCAGAGCAGCCCTCTGTTTTCACAGCCACAGGATGTGATCCCATCAGATGGGACCTGGCTGCTGACTCCCCAGTCCCGTGACAGCTAGAAAAGGAGCAGGAGGAAGGACACGGCTGGTGGGCTGGGTGTCTGCTGGCTTTCCCCGTGACGGCCGCGCTCGCTGTGACCTCTTGGGTCGGTCTGTACCAGTTTGGTGAGATCCAGCTGTAGAGTCAAGAGTTGGACACGAATGCATCTTGCTAAAGAATTGAGCCCTTAGTGGTTTATATTAGAAAAAAGAGTTTGATTGAATGAAAATCCAGCAATTATTCACATAAAGCTGAAAACAACGCAGATTCACTTTCAACCATTGTGCTTTGTGTCCAACACACCCTCCACCAGCCTGCGAAGTGCAGCCGGCATGGGGTGAAGGCTTTGATTTGCAGAGGTCCCAGCAGGTACAGCAGCTCTTTCCCTAAGCCCTTGGGTAAAGGTTGATAAACCAGAAGAGTTACCTTGAATTCCCAAGAGTACAGCAAAGTACAACCACCAAGGAGCTCGTGCAGTGCACTATGGACCCCCGCGGGCGAGGGAGGCGGAGGACGAGCAGGCACGCTGGCTTGCTTGGTTCTCTAGATAAGGCAGAGCTGGCACTTCGGTTTTAGCTAGACTTCTCCTGGGTAACCCTGAATATACAGCAACCTTAGTGAAGGAGACTGAACTGCTCCCAGTTTACTACCCAGCCTGGTTCCAGACCCAATCCCAGCACGACTCCGGTGTTTGGCACACGCACGCTCACACGTTCACACCAGCCACGTGGTTTTCTTCACAGCCAGGTTAAAGAAAAATAACCAAAAAGTTCAATGCTCAGACAGACTGAGCTGGGCACTGGTGCCACAGCAGACAGACAGATGGACAGACACACGTCTCAGATTGTTGGAACCATCACAGTCCTCCCACACAGTGACACAGAGAAGGCAGCTCAGGCTGTACCTCCTTTGGAGATGGATCTCAAAGGACCTGTCTTTGTAAAACCCTCCTTTTCCTAAGCACTCTGATGCCCACTCAAGACTATGTCCAAAGCCCTCTGATGCCACTCCCAGCCTGGCTGGTGGGACCCTGCAGAGCCTCCCACCATGTGGGTGTCCACTCCCCTGCACTGCAGCATCCTTCTGACCTGGGAGAAAAGTGAGAGCCCACTGAGGGATGGGGCAGACACCCACACCTGATGCTGGGAGAGAAGATTCCAGCTCTGTGGCAGCACACCTGGGTCTCAGAGCAGCCACACGTGAGGATGAGACACCTGGTGGGAAGGTTGGCTAAAGAAAGGGGTCAGCTTCAGCATCACTTTTGGCACTGCCTTCCGCATGTACCCCAAGAATGCAAACTGGAGTTTCAATGTCATCAAGAACCTGCTTTACTTGGTGGACCTCAAATCCTGCTTGCTTGAAGATGGGGCTTGCCACTGGTACCACTGCAGTCAGGAGGGCATGAAGGCACCAGCTGGCAGCACTGACCTGCGTGTTAATTACTCAAAAAGTAATTAAATACATAGCACAGATGTACAGGACAGCTCAATGTCTGAAACTGAGCGTGATCCCACAGTGTGGCCTGATCTTGTCAGACCCAGATCTAAGAGGAGAGGATGAAGGGCCCTCAGGGTGAGATCTGACCTTGTGCTCCCCCAAGCACAACGGGGCCATGCCAGCACAACACAGAATGACTTCTGCTTCTCCTCGTGCAAAGACCAAATCATGACTTTGGTGGGGATGTAGGGGACTGAGCAAGAACAGCTTTTCCAGGAGGAAATGTGCTTCTTACCCACCTGGTGACCACAGCAGCCATCCTGCCTCAATTGTCCCTAAGAGAATTGCCGGGGAAGTGCTTTAAAACCACTGCAAATAATTTTGTATTCAAAAATTACTCAATCTGTTGATGCTTATATACAGGAGTCAGTTCTTGTGCTATAAATGTTATGATTCATTGCTTCATTTCTTTTCTCTTTTTTTTTGAAAAATACACTAAGAGACATGAGCTGTTTTGCTATTTTTCTAATGAAGACACTACTCACGCTTAAATATCCAGTATTTATCATAGTAACAAATTCAAACAGTAAAGTGCACCCATGTACAGAGAGAACAGATGGAAAACCATTAGTGCAAGAATCCTGTGGAAAATGTAACACGTGGAATCGTGAGAAAACCTGCATGCTGCAGTGTTTCAAGCCTCCTTCAGCTTTGTGGTTGTGTTAAAAGCGTGAGCTGTTTTGTTTTTCCCTTAAAACATCTTCAGAAACTGGAGAGTTACACACAGGAGAGCTGTGGGGGGATGTTCTGAAGGACAGGACTGGGAGCACAAGGCAGTGAGTGGCAAAAGCAGAGCATGGGCAGCTCTCCTGGCACTGCCCCTGGAGCACGCTGCTGGCAGGGAGAGGAGCACCCCAGGGTGTCACACTCGGCTGGGTAACACCGGGACAGGGCTGAACTGGGTGACTTTTTCCTTTCAAAGAAGCAACTAAAGGTAGGAAGCCACTCACTCAGGCAGAAAGCTGGAGGATGGGAGGCACTAAGCAAAGCTCCAGACCCAGGGTACATCTCCCAGCTGTGGGCATGTGGGATGTGGAGGAGAAATCAGTTACTCCTCACAATACAGAGCATGTTATTTCAGAAATGAAAGGAAGAAAGAAAGCCATCACACCCCATTTGCAAGGAGAGAAACTATGCACAGACCTGGGTGTCCCCATGGGGTACCCACCCCACTGAAGGGGTCCCAGCCTGCCCCCCATTTTACAGAGCCCTGGGATAAAGCACTGGGTTGCACCTTAAGGAAGGAAACACCAACCTCAATCCAAATACTGGCTTTGACAAAGACCAAATGGCCCCTGGGGTGCCCCAAAACTGCCAAAACTCATAGAGGAACCCCCCCTTCCAAATGCTCTCCACGTGCCTATGAGACACAAGCCTCCCCTGGCCCAAGGTGTGCATGTCCCAGCTTGCTCTGAGCAAGTTAGGCAACGAAACAGCAATGAGATGTGCTGAGCCACACACAGGGAAAAGAAAAAATGCCCCATCAAAGCCAGGGTTTGCTTCAGGAGCTCCAGACCCTGTCCTGAGCTGGTGTGAAAGGGTGCAGCTGCAGGGATGTGTGGCTGGGATATGCTCACTCACACCAGCAGAGGTTGGAGCCTGTGATTTGGTTCAAGAAGTCTTGCAAAGGATTCACAGTAGCCCTTTGGAGGAATCACTCCCCTGCTCAGCACTGAATTGCTCCCAAGAGTTGATATGAGTGAGGTTTGGCATTGGGCAACAGGCACTAGTTTGCTTTAAAACAAGCTACAGCGTTATCACTCTCCCTCCCTTCATCCCACCCTTCACCCTCAGAACACAAAAGGCAGATTACAAACCCACCAGGAATAAAGGAATTGGTAAGGGAAGTTCTTCCACCCCCACCTCAAAAGAAATTTTCAGCAAATAATTGAAATAAAAGTGAAAATCCTATAAAAAGGATTTTGGAACCGGCCCCTGCTTTTCACGTTGTCTTGATGTGACTTGCATTTGATTACAAAACCAAAAATAATAGAAAAAACCCAACCTGCACTGGAAAACGTCCTGAAAGAGATAACATAAATAAATTATAAATAGGTCTCTCTGAACTACAGCTTCTCAAAAAGCAACACATGGTCTCCACCATGCACAGATATGGAACACGGTGTCCCTTTCCAGGATTTTGGGAACAGAGGATCTTAGAGGAGCACAGCCCTTGCTACAGCCCCTGAGCCCTGGCAGGACTGAGCCAGAGGGAAGGGATGCTGCAGGCCTGGGACTGTAGAAGGACCCTTCCTCTTTTGGGACCATCATGCCATGTTCTACATCGTCATCATAAAAAAATGTAAAAAAAAAAATTAAGAATTGCAATTTTCCTCTTTGAATACCATTTCCTAAGTCAGATTTTTGCTCTTCCTTGCAAGTGATAAATGCCCCCCAGACGAAGTCCCCAACACTGACTTGCCCCGTGCAAATGCTGTGGGTGAGGTGAAGTCTGCCAACAGTGTGAAGAAGTTAGTGCAACCCCAGTTCATGCACAAGAGATTCCTGGCCACTTCCCTTGGCTGATTAAAACACGTAACAAAGGCCTAACCTTACACCTTGTAAAATGCCCCGGAGCAAAGAAATCAGTGTGAGGGCACCTGGTAGGTACTTGGAAAGCAGCAAAGTGCTGTGTGATCCCCACCCCTTCTGGCCAGTGACAAGTTAAATAAGGAAGGAAAGTGCTGTAAGCCAGCAGAATCAGAATGGGTATTGTGGGTGCTGTGCATAGCTACTGGAGTTAAATCACATCACTGAGGGTCATCCACTCTTTGGGGCAAAGAGCCAAACAGCCTGGCTGGCACAGGGAACCTGTGGATGCAGCTTTGGGAGAGGCTCCTGTGGAATTCCCTAGGAATTCCCATCAGAGTTGAGTAAGAGATCACTGAGAGAAAAGAAACCAATTTAAATCCAAGGCAATTGTCTCTTGAAAAAGAGCTGGTTACCTCCTGCTGCGTAGGGATATCTCTGGACCACCCCACACCATGGACTAAGATATCCTGGTTGGAATTTTGCTGGAATTGGGCAAATGATACTGGCTCGGCTGATGTTGGCTTCACAGTCAGCTGGGGAACAAAAGGGCTGGAGCACGTGCATGGCTGTCTGACCACCACATAAAGTACCGGAGAAACTTGATCATGTAGCTATCAAAGAGAAATAAAAATAATAATAGTAATAATAATAATTATAATAGTATGCATGGAAATCAAGCTTGGAAGTGTGTGCTGAAAACATGAGGGTCTCACTCCAACAAGTGTCTTTTACACATTAGACTCCACAAATGGTCTCTTTGGTTTGATTGGGGACGTCTGCCCTTGCCTGGAGTCCCTGGAGAGCTGCCTGTACAGGTTATCCTGGTAGGCCTGCGCCACGGGCAGCGTCCTTGCCACCTTGACGTCGGGGTATGAGGAGGCTTGGGTGACTCTCTCCAGGAGGTCTCCCCGGGACCCATTGGCCAGCATCCCATGGGGGCTGTAATAGTCTTCCTCTAGCAAATGGCCATTCTGTGCATTGTTGGTTTTGTTATAAAAGGCAATGTTGCTGATTGAAGAGGGTGGGCTAAAGGACTCCGGCTGGGGCAGATTGCCAGGAGACGTGGGACTAATGACAGTGTCCACTGACGACACGGCCCAGGTCCGGTTCTGCTGATGGAGGTGGGGGTACTGCTGAGTCCGAGCAGTTTTGTCTATGATTCCCATGAAGGGCGTGGTCCGGGAGCGGGCTGGCTCGCTGGGGTAGCCCCCCTGCGTGGGTGACACCGGGGACAGCTCATCGCACGATCTGTCGTAGGCTGGCTTGAGGGGAATCTCCATTTGCTGAATCGAGGCGGAGGGGCGAAAGTTGGGAGTCAGGTTGGAGGTGGAGGAGATGCTATTGCTGGAAGGGGAGAAGCGGAGGCCAACGCTCTGAGAGTGGAGTAGAGGCCTTGGAGTCGGTGGGTGAGGCTTGATTTCGCTGGGATTGACTGTGATGGGCCTTCTTATGAGGTGAGACACATCTGGAGAGCCCAGCTGGTTGGCGGGGAGGGAAGAACGCTCCAGGTCAAGCTTTGAGTGGCACACCGGATAGTAGGAGGCGGACTGGCTTCGCCCAATCTGAGGCGTCTGGCTGTATCTCATCCCCCCTCTGTAAGCTGAGGATGGTCTCTGTGGAAGGTCTTCTTTGGCCAGCCCTCCGTGCTGACAGATGGCTCCGGCGCTGAGACTCGCCTGCACGTGCTGCACGGGCCTGCTGTCACCCACGATGCCCCCGATGGAGCCCTGGTAGACCAGCCGGCTCTGGCTGACCCCCATGTCCCCCGAGGACGACTGGTACTTGCTGGCCATCGAGTGGGCAACCTGGCTGTAGGCACCAGTGGGGATGACAGTACTGGAATGCACGGCGGAGCTGGGCTGGTTGCTCCTCACGATCTGTGCCTTGGCTGGCTGCAGCCTCAGCCCCGGCTGCGGCACGGCCACGGGGAGCTGGGGCATCTGGAAGGATCTCTGCGTCATCTTGGAGAGAGGAGACTTGGGTCTGCCGGGCAGCTGGGACACCCCGCTGGGCTCCTGCTGGTAACGGACTGGGGAGCCAGACTGGGACCTGTAAACGCTCATGCTCTCTGCAGGGGGACTGGCACGGTACTGGGGGCCTCGGCGCAGGGGAGATGGTGGTGGGCTCTGGTACTCCTTCCCCTGGCTCCCCACGGGAGGGGGGCTGAAGCGGTAAGTGGAGCCCTGGTGAGCTGGGGATGTGTGTGGAGGACTGGGTCTGTAATGTGAGTTTTGGTGTGTTGGCGACAGAGCAGGAGATGTGGACTGGTAGCCCTGCCTGGTTGGTGAACCCACGGAGCTGTTGGACCTGAAATCAAAGACCTGATGAGAGCCAAGCGGTGAGCCAGAAATATAGGCTGAGTCCCTGTGAGCTGGAGATGGGGGTGGGCTCTGGATGATGGGCAGCCCTTGGTTTGGCCTGGACTCTGTCTGTAAGCCAATGGAAATATTTTCTACGTCCTGCTCGAGGTATTCCTCCTCAAAGATATCTTGCACAGAATACAGCTCTTCATGCTGGGCTTCGGGTTCTGGCTCCACTGGGAGTGGAGGTGATGGCTGCTGCTGCTGCTGCTGCTGCTGCTGTTGCTGCTGCTGCTGCTGCTGCTGTTGTTGCTGCTGCTGCTGCTGCTGCTGCTGCTGCTGCACCTGCCTGCACTCCTCCTCCACCCGCATCAGCAGCCGCTGGATCTCGCGGTTGTTAGGACACAGTTTGATGGCCTCGTTCAGGTCCTCCAGGGCTGCTGAAAACTGCCTGCTTGACAAAGGAACAGAAATGAGAACTGGAAGTACTTCGGATTTGGATGGAGCTCTTTGCAGAGATTCCAGGGGAATAAAATGGCTTGTGCATGTTACTGAGGGAGGGAGCTGTGATTGCTACTGCTTGCTGCACCTCTCCCATGCTGCCTTATGGGCCTCCCTTGGATTTACGTTATCCAAACAGAGGGAAAATTCTGGAGAAGAAGGGAACACAGTCCTTAGATGGCACAACCCAGACCAGCAAACATGCCTGCCTCTACAGCTCACGTTGGGGGCTAATTAATTACTCCCCCTAGCATCACCATGAGCTTCACCTCCGTTTTAGTGAAGGGGACACCAACTCATTGATCACCACAAGCCCAGCTCACAAGTGCTGTAAACAAGCTCTGACAGAGCTACAACCACTCACACCAGTGAAAATTTAACTCCTGCCTGATGCCAAGACCACCCAGCGTCAGGCCTGGCTCCAGAGCTCAGGGGCTCCCGCAGGTCAGTGCTCTGGGCAAGGCTTGTCTCTCCAATTTTGCAGTGGATTTTGGCTAACTTCTTTGGAATGAAGCAATCAAGCAATGTGCCAGAGGCTGTGAGCCCAGGGAAGCCTTTGTGAGGGAAAGGCCAGCCTAGGAGGTGTAACAGGGAGGTGGGGGATTGGGAAAGGGGTTGGCATTTACAGGGACACTGTTCACTCTGGAGAGCAAAACTGTGCGTTTGAACATGAATGTGATCTGGGAAAACCCACCCAGATGGGGGAAAAGCTCCCATCTGTGATCCCCCCCCAGCACCAGCTTAATTTTCTGTACAAGCTATTGAAGATCAGGAATAAGGAAAGGCCTCCTCTCCTACCAGCTGGGTGACCCCAGGGGTGCTGCTGGGCACAGACTGGGACAGGAAATGTAAAGCCAAAGTGGTGACAGTTTCTGTTAGAGTGTCCCAGGAAGAAAAGGATGGTATGTGGGAGGCTGATATCATCTGAAAAGGAACATGGGTCTTAAGGTTCCTCTTAATGTTTTGGGAACAATGGTGAGGAAACCATTAAAGGAAAGGCGTTAGGTGTGTGCACAGCTCAGCTTGCAGGGCTCCTCTGTGGAACAGAAAGTTGTGGCTTCACCTCCCACGTCAGGACCTGGACCAGCTGGGCCAGGGGCCCAGTTCCACACTTGCCTCCAGCATGGAATGTCACACACTGGTGGTGTTTGCTGAGCTGGGATGTTTGCACAGAGGGGCTCACATACCTGCCCTGCTATGTGAGACATTCTGGCTGCCAGTTAAACAGAGATGCAGTGGCAGGGTGCCCAGTCCTTGAGAACAGGACTCCCAAGCAGCCCTGCTGCTCATTAGGAATGGCAAATGGATCTAATCTCACATCTTTTAGCCTTCAGGGAGGTAGATGAACAGGGAGATCCCTGTGCTGCAGCTCTCCAGGAGTGCCTGGGCACAAGTTCTGGCTGGAGGCTCCCTGGCCAGTGCCTGCCTGCAGCCACTGCCCAGCTGGTCAGCAGCATCTGCTGGGCAGAAAGGGCTGCAGGAAATGCAGACATGCGCAGATTTTAAGGCTACAGGAGACCACTGTGATGAATGAGTCTTCCCTCTTGTATAACACAGACCATGAGTCATATTCTGCTTTGAATCCAAGTTGTGGTCAAACTCAAGTGTACTTTGAAAAAGAACACCCCACTTTGGTGCACAGGTCTGCAGTGCTGTAAGATGTCCAAAGTTCAGCTAACCTCCCAAAACATTTGGGCTCAGAAATCACCAGATGAGGGAGGACATTACTTTGTGGTCTCACTAACGAACGTTCCTTGGCCGTTTCCTCCCATGGGGGCACTGCCTGGCCCTGCAGGGTGGGTGCCCACCCTTGATGTGCCAGGCTGGCAGAGACTGGCCCCTCACCCCCTCCCCTCTGTCCCTGCTCACCTGCTGCTGCGTTTGGCCCTTGCTCTTGCATAGTAAGCTTCGTAAGACTTGGGCTTCAGCTCCAGTGCTTTAGTGGCAAATTCCTCCGCCATTCCAAAATCCTGTCATTTGAATAGGTGTGCAGGTAAGCAAGTGAGTAAATTCAGAATTAAAAATACATACAGCACGGAAGAAAACAAACTTAGTATGGACTTTCTTTTTCATACTGCATGGAAAACTTGATGGTTTTGGAGTATTTTTTACAGGGATTCAACATAATTTACAGACAGGGAGCTATGATGGCCTTTACAAAGACTCAGGTGTTGTCAACCCAAGTTACTGTCATCACCCACTGAGGCCAGCAAGCCTCACTGTGTCCCCAACACGTGCATGTAAATCCCTCTCCAACAACCTACAGTCTTGAGGAAACATCTGGTCTTTCAGAGGCTGGAATGTTATCTCATGAACAATTTTTTTCCATAGCTCAGAGCAATAGGAAACCTTTCCCACACCCTTCTGCTTCCCTGAACACAGTGACATTCTTCAAGGAGCTGAAGAAAATTGCCTGTGAAGGACAGAGCTGCATTAGCTGCCAACAGGACTTGCCTGGCAAAGGTCTTTCCCCTCCAGTGTAACCTTTGCTGGCTCATGACCTCAGCTATGTCACTTTTTGAGTTTATGGGGACTTTAATTTGTGGAAGTGAAAGTCCCTGCACTCCAAGTCAGGGAAGGGGGGCCAGAAAAGGCATCTGCAGGAGCTGGTTGCTGGATGCTGCCAGATTGCAGTGGGGAGAGTGACAGGGATCTGGAAGTTCTGGGCCCAGAAGGAGTCTTGTGGAGGTGTTTCTGGATGAGTCACTGCCCTGGGGAAGTGCTAACCCCCTAAGCGTATGCTCCTTCATTTGAAATTAATTAGTATTCAAAGGAGCATATCTCCTGGCTCCTCCTCACTGCTGCCCCAGAAATCTGGAAAATGCCTCCACCCCCATGTGACGATGTGAACATCATCATCAAAAGGGAGTAATAAAAAATTCAAAGAGCTATAAACACAGCAATGAATTTTTAATCATCTGAAACACACACTAAACCACTACTGCTTTGGAATTATAAAATGTCAGTGCTCTGTGAAGGACAACCAGGTTACAGAGAGGAGAGATCTGAGAGGCCACGGCACGATTAGGGCTGGACATGTCTGCAGAGGCACAAAACTGTTGGGTTTGCCATGAAAAGAGGGGACACTTACATTCATTTTCCTCCGACACCGGGACAGGTTGAGAAGCAGCGACACCTTCAGCTCACGGAAGGTTTTCAGGTCTTCTCCAAACCCTTCTCTGGGGAATTTTTTTAGAGCATACTGGTAGCGCTGGGCAGCCTCTTTCACTTTACCTTTCTATTAGAAGGAAAACATGTCAAAACTCATCCTTGGGTTGAGTGTACCTCCCTGCAGAGAATTCACTCACCAGCCCAACCAATGTTTTAGGTGGCTAAGGAAGCACAACTTCACTACTTAGCTCTTCCCTAGAAAAGAAGGGCAGAACATTTGATCAAGGGAACATCTGAGCTGGAAAGGCAGATGCCTTGCACAAGTTGAGATCTCCCACTTCATGCAGAGCTGTCACGCTACAGCAGGAAACGTGGAGAAGTGGTGTTAACTCGATACAACTCCATCTGGCTCTTGGCTGGATGGTCTTTTGAGCTGGGTGATCAGTTACCCATTCCTGGAAAACACCCTCCACCCAAAGCTTAACACACATCCAGGAGGGTAAGGAACACAAATTGTGGGACTTTGGGTGGAGCTCTGGGGCTCAGAGAAGCCTCTGCAATAGCAAAGACAAATGTTACAGCACTGCCATAGCTCTGAACTTGGACAAACAGGGTGAGATTCACCTCCCTGGGCTTCAGATTTAAAACTCTTTGATGCAGAGTTTTGTTTAAAACTCTACATCTAAGTCTGTTAAGTGGGTTTCATTTATAATTATTGGTAGGCAACAGTCACCTTCAAAGGTGACTCATCTCTGCTATTTTGGGCAACTAATTTTGGGATGGGATGATGTGCACGCTGAAGGGGGGCAGCCGACAGGCAGGGTGAGAGAAAGAGGGCAGGATGGGATCTAGGACACACACAGTTCCTCAGGACCCAACACAAATTTTGCAGCTACAAACAGGATTTTTATCAACCTGTGGACTCAGGTTTCTCAGCTGTATCATGTATCTCTGGCAGGTAACTCCTACTACAATGCCAGCTTTGCGTATTTTCTGCTTCACCCTCAGAGCCTCACAGTGAATCATTGTTGTACTTGCACAATTTCTATGTGTGTGCAAATCCCCAGGTTTTAAAGACTGGCTTAAACAAACAGAGAGGAAAAAAAGACTACCTAACTGTAACAGTGGAATGTCTCCATGGGCTAAAGGACATGACAAAGCCAGCTGTGTCCTGACAATCTGTTCTCATTGCAAGAAGTTAACCTGGGAGTTTTTCTGGGGTATTTTATCCTGTTGCCTTGATCCCCAACAGTGAGATCACCAGGTAGTGACAAGGCTGCCAGCCCTGACACAATGGCAGCAGCACTCCCAACAAACACTTAGGTCCTGCTGTTTTCAAAGAGGAAATGAAGTGCTGGCTCTAATCCAATGCAACTTGGCTTTGTTTCAGCTTTGTTACAGATTTGGGCAATCAATCCCCTCCTCTCCAACCCCACTAACCAAAACCAAACAGTTTAGAACACAAGGAATGCTGTGAGTAGGAGCTTTTACTTGCCATGGGTTAAGGCAGCAGCATTAAGATCACAGAACCATTTAGGCTGGGGAGGACCAACCACTGACCTAACATGGCCAAAACCTCACACCAAGTGATGCTGCAAGTTGCATCTGTTGCATGTTCCAAACCCACCCTTCTCACCTTATAAAACATGTCTCCCTCCTCCATCAGCTTGCTCAACAGGATGATCATGATGTCTGGTTTGGAGGTTGCCATTGCCCAGGTTGCTGGACCTGTAGTGTACAGGATGCATGATGGGTAAAGAACTCATACAATGCAAGGGTGGTAGGAAGCTGGGTGGAAAAAAATACCCTGGGGTGGGAATTTCTGCTGGAGAGAACAACTTGGCATGGTCAAAGGGCAGAGTGCTCCAAAGGACTGAGCTGACAATTCCTCTGACACCTAAATTAACGTCATCCCCCTTGCAATGGCTTTCCTTTGCAGTCATTAAGGCTAATCCCAGTGCTCTGGGAAATGATGGAGCAGTTTCCACAAGAGGGCAGTGCTGAATATGGGACAGGCTGAGATGGGGGAAACAAACTGTATTTAAAGGAAAAATCAGAGCGGTTACATAAAAGCATTTCTAAACTCAAATCTATGGAAGTGTACTAGGGAATCTGCAGTTTGACTGTTGATGGGTGGTTTGTGGTTAAGTGGATTGTGATTTCCAGCTTCACAAGATGTGAAAGACTAGAGTAGAAAATCCATTAAGGCAGAAACAATTACAAAGGAAAGGCTGTGTGTAAGTGCTGCTGGTGCCGAAGGCATCTTTGGGCTGGGGGCACTGGCTCTGCACAGGGACCACCCTGCAGAGCCAGCTTGTGTCTCAAGGACTAACACTGGGAGGGAAGGGGTGGCAAAAATTTGAGGACAGCTCATTAGTGTGGGTGAAGAGTAAGTCAACAATACTCTATAAGTAGATTCAGTACGTTTCGGGGGAAGGAGGTTAGTTTTTGAGTTCAAGTTATTCTCTGCAACAGTCATTAAAAAAATTATTTGAAGGTGAGGTAAATTAAAAGATTAGAGGTGTTGGGGACGCATGCAGACTAAATCAAACAGGAGAAAGCAAGGCTAACAAAGCTATCAGATCGAAGCTGATGCTGACAGCAATGAGATATACCTCGTGGGCGACTCGGTAACGTCTGACAACCTTCAAAGAAAGGAGAAAACAAGAAGTTGTAGGAGAGAGGGGGGAAAAAAATGGATGAAGGTGAAAAAAAAAAAAAAGAAAGGAAAAAAGCAGCTGTGAGAGGCAGGCAGCGAGGAAGCCAATGCACCAGCAAAATCCCCTTTCACAGGAAAACGTAACGTGAGCGGCTGTGTGGCGCAGTGCAGGTACACTGAGGTCTGGAAGCATACACAGAGCAAGTGAACGCAGCAGCTCACAGCAAGGCATGGGCACAGTACACTTGGCAACTCAGACTAGTAAAGATAGAAAAAGCGTTACCAGAGGAAAGACCTTGCCAAAGAAACAGTTGTTTATTGATTAACTTTTGCTAAGTAATCAGGAAAGATAATAAAGTCCCCATTTTACTAAAGAGAACCAAGTAGTCCTGGCTCGCCGTCTGCTTTCGGAGTGCGAAGCAGCGGCTGGGGCTGAGGCTGCCTCTGGGTTATACTTGTATTTTTTAGGGTGCCAGCCCCTCTGTTTGAGTCCTGACTGAGCACAGAGCTGATGGCAGTGTCCCCCTGCTCCTACCTATCTTTGCTCCTTTCTTCAGGAGGGTGACGACAACCGAGGTGTTGCGGCAGCCCACCGCTCTGTCGAGGGGCCGCATGCCACTGTAGTCAACGTGCTCGATCATGGCCCCATGGTCCACCAGGAACTGAACCTGCAATGAGAAGCCCAACAGTCAGTTCTGCCCTTGGATGAGACCCCCACACACTGCTGGGGATGTAGGATCAGCAGAAGTTTGCTCTTCTCCACTGCCTGGGCTAGAAGTATCTCCACGGTGTCTGAGGGTACATTGTGGGAAGCAGGTTGAAGGAGGGGATTCTGTCCCTCTACTCCATTCTGGAGGGCTGTATCCAGCTCTGGGGTCTCAACTACAAGAAGGACATCAACCTGCTGGAGCAAGTCCAAGAGAAGGCCATGGAGAAGCTCCAAAGGCTAGAGCACCTCTGTTAATGAGGCTGGGAGAACTGGGATTGTTCAGCCCGGAAAAGGCAAGGCTCCAGGAATAGCTTAGAGCTTCTTCCAGTGCCTAAAGGGGCTCTAAAAAGGTTGGAGAGGGACTTTGGACAAGGGCCTGGAATGACAGAACAAGGGGGAATGGCTTTCAATTGAAAAAAAATAGGTCTTGACTGGATATTAGGAAGAAATCCTTCCCTGCAATGGTGGTGAAGCCCTGGCACAGGGTGCCCAGAGTAGTTGTGGCTTCCCCATCCCTTGAAATGTTCAAGACCAGGTTGGACGGGGCTTGGAGCAACCTGTGATAGTGGGATGAGATGGTCCTTAAGATCCCTTCCAACTCAAACCATTCTGGGATTCTCGGATCAGCTTCTGTGGAAGCACCTTCCCATATGGAGAACCAGGACTACTACATGTGCTCATTGCTACATCAAGCTGAACTGCGTGATTTTATGGCTTCTCCACCAAGTGCCCGTTTCCTCTGGGTGTGCCAGGGGCCACTCACCACCTCAGCATCGCCGTAGAAGGCTGCCAGGTCCAGCGGCGTGCGGCCGTTCTTGTCCGCGTGGTCCGTGGCTGCTCCATTCTCCACCAGGGAACGCACCACGGGCAGGTGGCCCTTCAGGCAGGCCCAGCTGAGGGCTGTCAAGCCCTCCTTGTCCATCAGAGAAATGGAGGCACCTGGAAGAACAAGCAGCAGTTCATTTTCAGAGCTCTCCATTGTTTAGCGCTGTTTACCGCAAACACTCTGCTCAGCAATGACAGCTTGTTTTCAGAGAGCTCTGTACATAATTATTAATTCCTTTATTAATGTTTCTGCCACCACAGATCCCACCCTCTGTGGCAACTTCAAATACACTGATGGGAAGAAAACTGTGGCAAATGAGTTGATTCACACCAAGCTGCAAACTTTTTCACGCCTACCTCTGCAGGCTTTCCTGGCAAACATCTGAGTAGCATGGTAGATCTGACTTCCCTCATCTGAGACATCATCTTTGTAAAAGCTTTTTTATTTTTTTTTTAACTTAATCCAACCCCATTCCAGCCTGTGTGAGTCAGAGATGAAGACCATTTTGCTGTTTCAGCAGGTCACCATGGGGAATTAAGTCAATTCAGCTCAGTTCTAAAAAAGCACATATTTTCCCTTCTTCACTCCCCTCCCCTTTACCCAAAAGTAGACAATTTCCAGCAGTACTTCTTCCTGAACTTCACCCAATATAAATACAACGTTGTGGGATACACTACTGCCAACTGCAAGCCAAGGAGAGGAGGACTTGACGTTTTCTTGGATGAGGAAATGGCGCTGCCATACCAACGGGTCAGTACTGCTGCACACAGCATATGGATACAGATATGAGAGCTGAACAGCAGCTTTAAGTGAACACTCCTCTTCATGGCATGAAGACAACTCCTGTTGCCATGGCACAGCCATGGCTCTGGCTCTGGAGAGTGCAGAGATGATCTGTATCACTCTGCTCCTCCGAGGAGCTGCAGCTACCTGCGGGATGCTCTTGCCAGCAGCTGGGATGAATTGCTGCTGCAGTGCTTTTCTCCTGGAGGCAAACTCTAAACCTCCCAGCATGAGATTCCCTGCCTCTAGAATGTTCAGCAAATGTGGGAGTGATGTGAATTTCCTAAACGCTCCTGTTCATCCCAGCTGACACATCCCTGGTCTGCACAGCTGAGAGCAGCCTAAGAGGTCTCCCTGCTGGCACAAACTGTTTGTGGAGCAGTAGAGCATGGCAATGTTTGCTCCAGGTGTGCTCAGAAACCTCCAGCCAGAGCTCTCAACAGTGTGGAGTGTCACTGGGGGAGGAGACAAACAGCATCTAGAGCAATCAGGAATGCCAAGGTGGGACACAGGCTGCAAGGGAGGACAGTGTGGAATCACAGACTCATCCAGGTTGGAAAAGACTTCAGTATCATTGAATCCAACTGTTCCACCAGCACTGCCAAGCCCTCCACTAACCATGTCTCTGAGCCCCTCACCTTTAAATCCTTTAAATTTCTTCAGGGATGGGGGTTCCACAACTGTCCTCAGCAGCCTGTGCCAGGGCTGAACAACCCTTTTATCCCTCCCCTAGAGCAACTTGAGGCTTTTTCCTCTAGTCCCTTATTCCCTGGGAACAGAGCCTGACCTCCATCTGGCTGCCCCCTCCTGCCAGGAAGCTGTGCAGAGCCAGAAGGTCCCCCCTGAGCCACCTTTACTCCTGGCTGAGCTTCTCCCAGCTCCCTTATTGTGCTCCAGACCCTTCCCCACCTCTGTTTTCTTCTTTGGACCCTCTCCAGCACCTCAAAGCACTGCCAGCCTTTTCTCACGCTGCCCACACTGCACCCAGGAACCGTCCTAAAGCTGTGGGAAAGCCCCTCCAGCTGATCCTGAGCTGAGCCCAAATTTTGCTCAGGATGAAGCAGGAGCTGGTGTGGTGGGATGCACAGTCCCCAGCAGGTGCTCTGACCTTGTGCAAGCAGGAACTCCACGGTGCCCAGGTGTCCCTCGGACGCGGCCATCATCAGCGGCGTCCGGCCCTGCTTGTCTGCCATGTTCACGTCGGCGCCGTGCGTCAGCAGCAGGTCCACGATCTGCAGCACACAAAGCCACGACTCAGGGACTCAGGCTGCACGTGGAGACACAGCTGAGAAGATGCCAGAGCCAAGGAAAAGCAGAACAGACCCCACGTTCCTAAAAACTACCCCCGCTACAGGCATGGTGGCCTCTGGCATTGCTGGAGGGATGATTAATGATTATGAAGGGAGGTGTAAGGACAGGAAAAATGTTCTTGTAAGTCACGAGCATCCCGTTTGCTTCTCAAATGGTGAGATAACCAGAGAAGCTGTGGTTGCTCCATCCCTGGAACTGTTCAAGGCCAGGCTGGATGGGGCTTGGAAAAACCCAGCATGGTGGAAGGTATTCCTGCCCACAGGATGGGGATGGAATTAGATGATTGCTATTCCATGATTCTACAACACAGGGTGACAGTAGAACCAGTACCACTTCTTTTTGCTCTGACCATTCCCCAAAAGAGCTGGGGCTTGTCTTCTCCATGCCTATTCCAGCAAGACGGAAGGGATGGCCTGACCCACCATCGGGGAGGACCCCACTGACCTGCCAGTGGCCCTGCCTGACGGCGCTGAAGAGCGGCACGACCCCGCGGCGGTTGGGCTGCGCCACGGCGGCGCCCTGCTCCAGGAGCAGCCTGCACACCTCCAGCTTCCCGCGCCCCGCCGCCGCCGTCAGAGCTGCACGAGACAGGAGAGCAGTCAGGGGGAGGGCAACACGCTCATGGGAGTGTTCTCCTACCAGGAAACTTGTCTTTCTGATGGATATCGAAGTGATGGGGCCTGAAATGCCAAACCGATCTCATGGCAGGGAAAACCAACAAAGAAAATGGGCTGGATTGGTACAGGAACTCCACCTTCCATTTCCAAGCTTCCACTCTTGTAATTTTAGTTACTCAGAGGTCAACTCTTCCATGAAAAGTTTACATAATGTATGGAACGAGGTGGGACAACCAGCTTCTACCCAGTGAAATGGGATGAGAACCCCCAATAAATATAAAATAATCTACAGGCACTTGTGACTGAGGTTCAAGGGGTGTCTGAGGTTCAAATGTGACTGAGGCTAAAGGTGTGACTGAGGTTCAGGTTTAGCTGCCAAGAAATGTGATCATCAATCTGTTAGTGTTTTCCCCAATGCCAAAGCCACAGGCTGTGAGGCCAAATGTATCTGAGTAGGGGCACAATATCCAGAGAAAATAAAGGTCTTCAGGTACTTGACAAGACCTTCTGCAACCTGGCACTGCCTCATGCCACCGTGAGTAGAAGGGAGCAAGTGAGGGATCAAGCAGGAGGCACTGACAGATCCTGCCAGCCACTGATATCAGTCACATTGGTGGCTTTGCTTTGTCCAGACAAGCACAGAGCAGTGTAATCCAGATGGAGGACTTTTACTTTCCATATCCCAGTTTAGTCTGCAGATCTTTGAAACCAGGGCAACAACTGGAAAGCAAAACAGGATGGATTTGTTCACCTGTTTTCCAAGAACATTGTTTCTGGGCTTTGTTTCTGGTCAGGGCTGATCCTACCAGCCAGGGTCTTTGTGCAAACCCAAAAATATCTCTCATTTTCATATGCCCATGACATTACAGGAGGGTAGAAGCAGCACCTGAGAGCTCTTTCCCTGATAAAATGTGCTCTGTTAGCTCAGAAGTGTGGTTCAGTTAGAGAACACATATCCAATCTGAAAATAGTTCCAAGTTCACGACCTGCCGGTGGCTTGATTCAGTATTAATTTTAGACTTTCTGGTTCCTCCCTCTCCCCAACTTTCTGTGCACTTCAGCACAGCTCCACTGGCTCCACGTTCTGCTGCTTCTGGTAGGAGTTGGAGCAGAAGGTGGGAGTCTATTTCTGACTGATGTCGCTTGTTTTTTCTTTGAAGTACATTTCTGTGGGTTGGCCGATTACAAGGTGTTGATGGGTTTCCAACTGCAACACTGTTAATGGTGGGGGATTTAATTAATTCTCAATTCTCTTCCATATTATGGCTGAAATTTCTTCTCTTGGGGTTGAGAGACACCAAGAGTTAAATGAAAAATCATTTTGCTGCCACAAGCAGAACGTTCTGCAAAATCTATAATCAGATCCATGTGGGTTTTAAACGTAAGCTACAAATATAGAAGGAGGCAGAGGGATTGGCATGCAGGGCTGCTGGGTTCCACTGCTAAGCCTGCCTGCACTTGAAATGTTGCAGGTTAATTTGAGGTATTTTACATCAAAATTACTTATGTTTGCAACAATGAAAATGTGAATCACTCCAGTGTTTGATGTTTGTTCTTTGGAGAAGACTTTACTGAAAGAGGATGATTTGATCCACTATTTCTCCACTTTCCTTTGCAATTCCTTCTGCCTGTGGTGACACATCTTTCTGCTGCTCTGTTCCTCAAGGTCCAAGCAACTGGAGTGGGTACGTGGCTCCAGCTTGTCCTTTGCAGCTCCAGCTCAAGGGAAGCTCAAAAGCTTGTACCACTGAGCAGCCAGACCTTGCTCCTCCAGGAGGAATTAAGGAAGATGAAAATGGGCTGGTTTGAAGTTTCACAGTCTGCTGGAGAGCTCCCATGGCCCAGCACAACCAAGATGAGTCCACAGGGCACAGCCAAGGAGCAGCAACCAGGATCCAGTGCTGATAAACAGGAATTGTGCAGCTTTTCCATGAGGATGTAGCTCCAGAAGGACCACTCACCGTGCAATAACCAAGTCCTGGCATAAACACCACACAACAACTGCTGCGCTTCTCAAAACAGCTCAAACAGAGCCTGAGACCAGGCTCAGGTGTGGATGTGCCCATCTCTGTCAGTGAGCCATGTCAAACCACTGCCTCATACACCAGGGATCTGCAACAGTGTTTTCTGTTCCTGCTGCTGTGTTTTCTTGTAGAAAAAAACAACTTTATCTGGAGAAGGAATTATTAAACTGCTCCCATCCAGCACGTGTATCTGTTTCACAGCCTGGCAGCAAGACAAACCATTTGATGGAGATGTTTTTTGCACCTCCAACTCTGATGGAGATAGCATAAGTGACTCAGACACTTTTCTGCTGGGTTTTGATGTTAGTTCTGTCCCAGGGGGAAATGCTCCATCTGGAATTGGCTACAGTGTGCTGTCAGCAATTCCTAAACTTATGATGTCACTTGGCACTGCCATTTGGATGACATCAGGCTGATATCATTGAGCCAGGCATTTGGTTCTGCTCTGTGGAAGATGAGACACGAGCAACAAGTATCAAAACTCAGACAAGCCAGGATTCAGATTTTCAGAGCAGATTGCTATTTTTAGGTGGAAACCTGCATTTCTCTCCAAATTTATTTAAAGTCTCTATTTACTTTTGGGAAAATAAATAATACAGTTATGTGAAAGTGAGTCTTGAGTTTCATATGAACTTACAGATTTAGTTTCGTGTAGACAAAAGGCTGCTCAGTTGGGGAAGGGAAGGGAAGGGAAGGGAAGGGAAGGAAAGGAAAGGAAAGGAAAGGAAAGGAAAGGAAAGGAAAGGAAAGGAAAGGAAAGGAAGCCTCTGCCTGGACCTTCCTCTGTCTCACTATATAAAGTACCATTTTGTCTTAAGTGCTTAGTGTTTACAGGCACCATAAAGGTGTGTGACCTCTGTTGTCAGGGCTGGATGATGTCAGTGGCAGGAATTGAGGCCTGAAGTCCTGAATGTGTTGAGAAGGTCGAGGCTGCTCTTAAAAGCTGCATCTTCTAGTGGAGAACTAGTGGGTTACGTCAGTTCAACTCTGCTCAGACACTTTTCTTCCATTGCTTCTGTGCCATGTCTGGTTTTTTGGTGAGATTACAAGTGAGGCAGGAGACCAGGTGGTCCATGGGGGATGTAGAGGATCTGGGAAGGGAAGGGAAGGGAAGGGAAGGGAAGGGAAGGGAAGGGAAGGGAAGGTATAGCTGCTACAGAAATCACCTGTCTCTCCCCAAAGGCTGTCAAAGCTGTTGATCTGTGCTCTCTCCACCTCCTCTTCATCTTTTTCTGGAAGATCGAGCAGGTAGGAGACGATCTAAAACAAAATTATGTCAGATCAGAAACTCAAATGTGTTATACAGGAACTGCTGACACCATCACACGAGCTGCTTGTGATACACAGAGGGAAGGGAACAGCGTCTGCCTGGCACCCTGACATCAAGGAAATATTCCTCCTGAGATTAATCACTGAACTTGCTGCCCTGTACAAGCAAAAAACACTTTTCCAAGTGTCTTGATATGATGGCACATGAGACTTGGTAGGGTCAGTTCCCTGTGACTGTGTCTGTTCTGTTGGAGATGACCTGGTGTGTGCAGTGGGTGCATCTCCTAGAGGAGATGAGGCTGAGAGGAGGTATTTGGTAGGAAAGAAACTCACTCTTAAGGAAAGGAGAAGGAACTGTGGGTCGCTGGGGCTCTTTGGAGTACTAATGGCAGTGGTGGGCTTGGCACTGGGTTAACACTTGAACTCAATGACCTTAATGGCCTCTTCCAGCCTCAAGTATTCCATATATAATTTTCCCCATCATAAATCTTTGTCAGGATGGCAGGAGGAAGCTCTCTGTCTCTTCTCTCCCTCAATACACAGTCCAAAGTTACACGTCCTCACACTCCCCATCGTGCTGGAGGAGCAGTGTAGGGAACGTGTGTCCATCCATCCATCTTATCCCTGCTTAAAGTTTATTCCAAAAAAGTTTATTCTGACAACTTAAAGGCTTTTATCCTTCCTGTCCTGGATGCCTGCCTTGACCACAGGGATCTGTGAGCACTGGGATGGGACAGGGAGGAGGACAGAGGTGCTCTGGACTCCACCTCTGGACGTTCTCTGGTGAGTGGGCAGCAGAAGGCCAAGCCTTGGTTCCCCTCCCTGCAGAGGCAGAGCAGTCCTACCTCGGTGTAGCCCATGCTGGCAGCAGCAATCAGGGCCTGCTGGATTGCATGGCTCTTCTTGAACACTCCCTGCTGCTGTCCAGCCATGCTCCAGTCACACTGGATCAGGAACTTCACCACCTCCAGGTGTCCCCTGAGGGCAGCATGGACCAGGGCACACTGCCCGTTTTTGTCCAAATGATCCACCTTGAAAAGAGATGAAAAGATACAGTTAAACAAAAAATCATGAGCAACACATCTTTGCTTCTTCAGAGTTTCCAGTCCCTGTTTCAAAATAATGCCACGTGTGCAAAATGTGCATTTTTCTGGTAAACTATCACTTCCATGACCAGAAAACAAACACTTCCAAAGCAATGTCCCAGGCTCTGGCATTATCTTGGCCACAAATGTTTGCTTTGGGGAAAATATAATTACTTTTTTTTAGGTTTCTCCAGTTTTCTTCAAAAACTCAAAGACTACAAAAATATTTTTTCTGTTGTGTCCTGAAGTCCAGCATTCAAATTTTCTTGTGCATTGAAATACAACCTGGCCCTGGACACTTCTAAAGATCCAGGGGCAGCCACAGCTCCTCTGGGAACCTGTGCCAAGGCCTGACCTAAATTACAGTTATGTAATACATATGAGAAATATTTAATGTATTATAACACATTCACATTAATAATATATCAATATTTCTCTTTTTTCAACTCCTTCAGCGATCAGTATTGGAATTTTCTGCAAATATCTCAGTCTTCAAACTACACCAAATGGTGTTTTGGGGTATTTCTCAGTACTGTTAGGGATATTCAAGGAAAACTACAAGTGGCAGGACTCACATCACTAAACTCTCTCAAAATATCCAACAAAAGCAAAATTTTTTTTTCCTTCATACCGTCCTCACATTATTACAGACAACACAACCCAGCAAGATCTAAACAGTCCCTCAGTCATCCTGACATCCATACCAAAATGACATAAACCCATATTTTGCCTTTTGAACTAAAATTAAAGATACAGAGAAACCACAAATTGTTTCCAGGAGGCTCCACTTCAAAAATCAGCATAATTTTCTTCTTCAACAAAGTATTTTGACTTGACTCATAATATACAATTAAACCTCCACTCATCACAAAGCTAAACAAAAGGGATTTTTCTAGGACAAGTCTGATGAAAATTTTAGGAGAATGTGTCTCAGGCAGATATTTAAAGAATGTTTTGTGCTGGAAAAGCAGCGTTGCCATTTTAACCTTGTGAAGTTCAAGGATTTCTCCAGAACATCCTTATGCAGGTCACCAGTGCAGCGTCACAAGGCAGCTCCTACCTCAGACCTGAATTCCAGACACCAATTACTGACTCTCAGGAGCTGGTGTCAATGTGGGACTTTTAAACCCACTACATTTTAGCAGAGAAAAGAAAGCAACACCAAAAGCAGCCTCCTGCCTTCATCTGCTGGAGGATGCTCCCTAGCAAGCATTCCATGTCCTGCCTGCAGCTCGTGCTGTGGTGGTCTGACCCGTGGCATTGTGCCAGGGTCAAACCATGACACCCACCCAGCCCTGAGCACACATGGAGCAGCTCAGAGCAGCTTTTGGCTCCTTTACCTTGGCCCGTTTCTTGCACAGCAGCACCACGATGCTCAGGAAGCCGGCGGCAGCCGCGTAGCCCAGCGGGGTCAGGCCGCTCTCAGAAGCAGCATCGACGTTGGCCCCAAACTCCAAGAGCAAGGCCACCATCTCTGCGTAGCCCAGGTGAGATTGGACACACAAGATGGGGGCGTTGTTCAGAACCTCCGTGCGGTAATTCACATTTGCACCTCCCAAAATCAGCAGCCGACTGACCTGCGCAAGGAAGGAGAGCCTCAGGCTGAGCTTCACAGAGACACAGGAGCTCATTGCCAGGGTGACACCACAGCAGAAACCCCCTACACATCTCCAAACAAACAGCAAACTGCTGAGCAAAAATATCTGCCCAATAGATGGTCCCATTTGATGCAGATGGAGCTGTTTAATCATTTCCCAGGTGGCTAGGAAGTGGTCTGAAGGTGCCACCACCCTTTGCTTTGGAACAGTCACTCCAGCCCTGCTGCAGCATCTGGGGACATGGAGGGGATGGGGAATCAAAACACACAGCTGCAGAGAGCTGTACTCAGCACCCTTCCCGTGGGATTCCTCTCCAGGGTTGGACTGGCTCCCTTTGCCCTCGTCAAGTGGAAAAGCTGGCACCTGATGGCTGAGAGTGACAAGGAAGGGACACGGGGACAGACACTGAGCTCACCTCACCTGGGTGGGAAGGACCTGGGATAAACACCTCCCACATGAGAAAACAATTCCAAACCTGTATCTCTGTCTGAAATCCCTTCTGCTGTAGAGATGGGCTCGCCTAAGTCAACACATTCATCTTACACTGCAAAAGAAGTGCCTGAACCAGTACAGGAACACGTGCTGTTGCATTTGGTGCCACCTCAGAGCTCATGCCTACCTAAGCCAGAGCCCTTTACATGTCAAGTTCCAACATCAGTTATTGCATTCCACATCTTTGGGAAGGGAAAATCCCATTTTGCACAGGCACAAACTCACTGTTTGTTCATTGCAATGAAAAGGAGATCCTTCAACAAAGTCGACAGATTACCTCACATGGTAAAAAAATCTCAACTGACTGAAGGCCACTCCTCAGCTCAGGACAAACACCCAGCAAGCTGCTCAGCCTGGCCAGGACACTGCACACAGCTCCAGTGAACACTCTGCATGGTCACTGCCCATTGCTGGAGCTTCTTGTGTGAATTTTGAGCCCCCCAGCTCTCCACCTCCTCCTCCTCCAGTACCTTTATGTTTGGGGTGTAGAGATTTCTCAGAGATGCCAACGCCATTGAAAGACCTTCAGTACTGTAGGAGATCCAAAGCCCTTGCAGGATGGAGGAAGATACCCCAACTTTTTTACTCAGACCCTGAAAAAGAGAAAGGAACTTAGATCCACACTTAGAAATCTGCTCAGTTACACTGGGCAGATCCTCCTGGGTCTCTGGACTTCAAAGGAGGTTCAGGACAATAATGACTACACCCAAGATAATGTGACAATTTGCCATATCTGACCTTCACAGTCAATTAATAAGCTTGCAGAAAATTACTTGTAAATGTAATGTAGCCATCTCCAAGGTCGAGGAAAGGCAGAATTTAACTGTGAACAACCAGATCCATTCAACACCCTCACAAAAAGCCATGTTAGGAAAACAGATTGCTGCTTTTTTTCTTTTTAAATAAAGTACACAGTATCTGCTCACGGCAAGATAAATTCAGGAACTTTCAACCACAGCCTGGAGCAGTATGCCCTGGTATCTTGTACCAGATTGTCTCCAACTTTTCTACCTGGTGTCCATGATCAGGTTCTACATAATATATTGAAGGTCTGACATATTTTCCAGCACCCCTAATTGGCAGAACATGGTTAAGCAGGTTTCTCCTCCTGTGGAAGGAGCCATAATTTCTCTGTAGCCACAGATGGGAGCGAACAGCTGGATGGAAGAGCAGAGGGGTGGGATGGAGACTCCAGCAGGAGCCATGCCCTGAATGCTGCTGTTCTGCTGCTGACTTCCCAGGAAAGCCTGCTGATTCCATGGAAACTGCACAGGCATCTTGCACTGCACTTTTCATTCTGTTTTGATATGCAAACCCTGATTTCTGCCTTCTCGCACACCGGGTGCTCACTTCCACCCCTGCAGGGCCCCAGTTCCGTGTGTGCCTGGGATTGGGATGATGCTGCTGCCACAAAACCTCAGCACAAGGTGGGATTTGTCTCCTCTGAAGGAAGATGTGTGGGAATCACGTCCCAACCCATTGCTGGACTCGGCTGCAAGCTCTAATTCCTCTGTGTGAAAGATAATCTGCAGCATCACCCCAGCCATCAACAGATTTGTCATTTGAAACGGTTTTATCACCAAAAGAAGCAATAGCTTAGACAAGCTCTTATAAATAACAGCTCCATGTACTTGTTTCCTTAAAATTCAGGGAGATAAACCACAAAAAATACCTGCTTGTGTTGAGGGAAAAAGAGCTCAGGAATTTGAACCACTGTTAAATGTTGCTTTTGAAATGACACAACACAGGACATTAGAGGTCAATATTAAATTTCATTTACTCAGGATGGTGAAATTGGATAGGGAAAGCATTTTTATAATAAACAGTTAAAATAATTTAAAAATAGTTACACTACTATCTAGCCCAAAAATAAGCTGCCTGAATCACCATCAGGACCAAGGAAAAGGGTAGATATTTTGAGAATAGCCCTCTGAAGATAATCACAGATGCTATAGAAATCTTAACTGTTGCATTAGAATATATATATACTTAAATATTAGTGCAAGACATAAAAGGTGACACGTACCCCTTACCAAAAAAAAAAAAAGTACATTAAACACCATTAGAATTCAGTTACTGTTCAGGCAAAAGCCTGCCCTATTTCTCTTTTTTTAGCTCATATCTTCCTTTTCTAATTCCTTCTTCAGAACTGTGGGGCAGAGTGAATCCTTCAGCAAAAACAAATCCCAGCTTCATACAACATCTAATCAAAATACCCTCAGTGGCTCCCACTTCACTGGGACCATCCAACACGAGACCAGCCTGACAGTTTGAGCAATTGTGCCAGCCCCCACAGCCCCAGTGTTCAAACAGTTGGTTTTTCCTGTCCTGTCTTGTATGCAAGCTGTCAGCATCTTTAATTTTTACCTCATCACCTCCTCTGCTGTTTGGCCATCAGCACCTTGCAGAATTCCAGAATTCCAGACTGGTTTGGGTTAGAAGGAACCTTGAAGCCCATCTCATTCCATCCCCTTGCCACAGGCACTGACACCTTCCACCAGACCAGGCTGCTGCAAGCATCACCCTCTTCTCTATTACTGACATTTGAAACTAATTTAAGATTCAATTAAAGCCTTCTCTTTTGCTAATTTGCAAAACATATGCCAGCTTGAAGTTTGGGTCCTCCTGTATCACTGCACATTTCTCTTTGTGCCCTTTTATTCCAAGCCAGGCTTTTCAAGTTGGCTTTCTATATGCTCCTGTTAAGACTGGCAACTGATTTAAAAGATAAAACATTTGTACTTTTCTTTTCCCATAAACTGTTTGAGGATGTTTGTGTTTAAAAGAGAAGACAAACCATCAGATCTCAGCCAGCAAGAGAAGATGGAAATGTGAGAATGTCTTCCCACCCACGTGTCAGGTCAGCACTTTGGGTCTGTGCATCACTTACTTCTTTTACACCTGGAAATTCCAAGTGTTCCACCATTACCTTGCTAAGGTACCAGTGGATTCAAACTAGAAAAGATTGGAGAAGGATAAACAGATTTTCTGCTCTGTTTTATCGAAGTTTGCCTCTATGCCCAGCTCTCAGTACTCCCTGGCTGGACAAAACACTTTAGCTCTGGTCTAATATTCTCCTGGCTTCCTGGTGAGTACATAAAATGGAATTATAATGGCACCAGGCCTTCATAAATACCTTCAAAATTAGGATCTTTGTGCCTGCAGAATGATCTTTGTGTCTGCTGCTGTACCACTTGAGGAAAAACAACCTGAATTGATGACCTGACATGCTCCCTACTTGGCAGAATGATATTTATTTATGGGTCATATTGATACTCACACCCAAGTTTGCCTTTCAATTACCCAGGTCTTAAATGGCAGTGAGAAGAGCAGGGTGGACCAATCAGCCAATTTCAACAATGATCAGATTTTCCTGTTCATTAGATTCTTCAAAATCACTCTTTTTTAAAGATTTCCTTTTTTCTAGATGCTGCTACAAGAATTCATCTTTCAGGGCAAGAAGCATCTTATGGCAGAGAGCAATTCTAGGTAAGGAGGTTATCTGCTGAATTTGCCATCTGAAGGAGGGTTTAATTTTAAGCATGTCTTAGGTACCACAGCCAATTTTCTAAAGCTGACTTCTACATGCTTCAGCAGCCTCAAGCAATCACACTTCTCACACCAACCCCACGACAAGACTGAGTGCTGTGGATGGGGCTGGTGTAAACCTTCCTCTGATTTTCTGTTACCTTAAAAATATGTGCTTTGAGAATGTGATGTCCCAGTTCAATAGTCTGCTGTCTATTTAATTTTCCTTCTTGTCGAGAAAACCAGAAGGCAAGTAGTGTGTGGCCACTCCTAAAATCAGAAGGAAAGGTATGTTAGTATTTCTCATTACACCAACAAAACATCTTCTGAAGACAAAAATGCTAATCCTTCAACCACATCCAGCTTTGGGAAACAGAGATGGCTGAATTCTCATTTGTAAACCAACAACTAATTGCATCCTTTATTACTGGTGATCACTGAGCTCAAAACCCCTCAGACATCAGCAGAAAAAAAACAAAAGCCAATATATTTTCTATGAGTAGAGGTAAATTTAGAAACACCAGAGGTACAATGCAATGAAAGCTGAAGTGCTACTTTTACAGTCATTTCACAGAGGTATATATTTTCTATGAGTAGAGGTAAATTTAGAAACACCAGAGATACAATGCAATGAAAGCTGCTTTTACAGTCATTTCACAGAGGTAAACCACATTTGCAAAGCATGTAACCAACCTGAAGCCACTAGAAAATGCCATTATTTCAAATGTACACACTTTGCATAAAACGTCCTTTAAGTGACACCTGCACTCACTACCCTGTGGACAGTCCCATGGAAAGAAACAACTTTATTTCTTTGTAAAACTCCTTCTAAACATGTTCTCCAGCAATAAAGATGCTGCTGGCAATGCCCTACCAGACTGACAACCACAGCAAATTAACTGAACTACACACCGAGTCCTGTTTAAGGAAAAAAAAAAAAAACCCAAACCAGACAATAACTTCTGTTGCTAAAGATTATTTTACTGATATTTTTAAACCTTTAAACATTTCCAGATTTGTATTGCTGCCAAATTCAACATGGCTGAATCTTCTCAGAGATGCGAGATGATTCTCCACAGACACACAAAACACACACAATGCAGAAGTGTCCAGTTTTAATATAATTTCTGGGTGAGATCAGCAAATACCTGCTCCTGCAGGTGCCCCAGGCACACGTGGATGCCACAGCAGGACATGCAGCAAGCAGGGCAGGAGCCAGAGAGGCTCCACCCTGGGACCTCAGTGGTCTGTGTGATGTTTTTTTTTGGTTTTACCAACAAAATTATATTCTTCCTTAAGCCCCTGGCTTGATCCCAAGGGAGTCTTTTTAAGCCACTTCATTTCTGGAAGTACATAAAAATGTGACTGCACTAAAAGCAATCTAACCCCTTCCAGCCAAGCAAAATAAAATATGATATCAACTGTGGCTTTAAAAGGGCTTTTAAGGACAGGAAATGTTATTAGCTCATCCCTGTCTGGCAAAACAAAGAAATAGCTTGGATGGCCAAACATCTAGTAAATATTACACAAGATAGAAGCTTTCACAGCAGTGGGGATTTACCAGCTCATCCCCATTCAGGGATGAATACTATCCATCTCAAAATAAACTCAGAAAAAAAAAAAGTGAATGACTTCTAATGTCCTGGCCAGGTTTTTGGCAAGGTGTCCCCTGAGCCCTGCCAATGAACCTCCTTTTGGATTGGTAACACATGGATTTGTGTGAGCAGAGCCCAGTGATGCTGTCAGCCCTCATGGTGCTGGGAGGACAAGAATGTGCCTGCTGGAAAAACAAATAATAATTTTTCTTACTAGGCAGGACTTGATCCCCAGGTTTGGACAGGTGAGAGAGCACCACAGCCCATTTACAGGTAATAAAACTGTTGCACTGGTGGGGAATTCTGTTGTGCTTCATTCCAAAATGCTGCACTATTTATAGAGGCACCATCAACTCCAATAACTGTTTTCAGAAATGTTTTCACTGACTTGTAGTACTTTCACTCTTAGGTCATAAAAAGAAATTGAAGAAAATCCCCTTTTTTTTTTGACTGTCAAGCTGCTCTCCACACCTTGGCCTGGCACACGGCCCGTGCTGGGATCCCATTGCTCCACACTTCCCCTGAGTGGAGGAAAAGCCTCTCCAGATGGTGACTCTGCCCATCACAACTCAGCTCTGACGCCTCAGCTGAGTGCTGCAAACCCATCACCGTGCCCTAGTGCAAGGAGTGCCTCTGACCCCATGCATCTGTGCTGTGAGGACTCTCCACACAGCACCAACAGAAGGGACAAAACGTAAAAAGCTGGAACAGAAGGGCCCTGGAAGTGGTTATAGCACCTTGAGTTACCAGCTTGTTGCCTTGCCCTCCTTTGGCTCTCCCCCTCTTTGGAATGGGAGGACAATGTCAGGTCTCCCAGCAAAGACAGACAAATGGATTTGCTCATTACACTGGTTAACCTCTGGGGATGTCCACGTTACCAGCTTGTTGCCTTGCCCTCCTTTGGCTCTCCCCCTCTTTGGAATGGGAGGACAATGTCAGGTCTCCCAGCAAAGACAGACAAATGGATTTGCTCATTACTTGTTAACCTCTGGGGATGTCCATGGGAAGGAAGGAGATACAGATCAGAAGGAAGGAAGTGACCAGGAAACACAGTTTCAGTGTTGCCAGAAGTCAAGTGGAACAGCAATTGCTGGGTTGAACCCGGCCCCATTCTGCCATAATTTCACAATCTGCCAGATTATGAAAACCTGGAACTGCTGTAACACACTCAGTCCATCCCATTAACCCATCAGATTCCCAGTGCTGTGAGGGTTTGGAGAGGGGCCAAGGTGTTCAGCTCCACCCAAAGGTTGGTGGTGCAAGCTCAAGAACTTGTAGGTCACTGACCAGGGAGCTGGAGAGAGACTTTGGACAAGGCTCTGGAGTGACAGATCAAGGGGGAACAGCTTCAAACTGACTGAGAGTAGGTGCAGATAACACATTAGGACAACATGATTCCTGTGAGGGTGATGTGCCCTGGCACAGGTATTCCAGAGCAGCTGTGGCTGCCCCATCCTACAAATGTCCAAGGCCAGGTTGGACTGGGTTTGGAGGAACCTGGACAGTGGGAAGTGTCCCTGCCCATGGCAGGGGGTTGGATTGGATGGCCTATAAAGTAATTTCCAACACAAACCATTCTAAGGATTTATGATTCCAGGACTCAGAGCTCCTTCCCTTTCTGGGGAGATGCTCAGGCAGGGGATCAGGAGCTGCATCTTCTGCTCCAGACTGTGAGTGGCTGCACAAGGACTCTTCAGCCACTCCCCTCTCCTCTGTGTTCCACATCACAGGAGAGCAAATAATACCAGCTTTTTGCTCGTTGGTGAAAAACTCTTTGAGAATGTTTAGGAAGGCTCTGAATGGATCTGTAACTGCATTAATCCTCAGCATGAACTGAAAATCCAGAAGCTTCTGAGGTGCCTGTTCTTCACAGCAAGGGCTGAAGTGCAGCTCCTGCCTGCCACACCAGTGCAGTCAGCTCCTAAACTGCTCTTCAGCTGCAGCTGGAAGGATGTTCACCTGCATTTCATTACAGACCTGACTTTGGTGTTATGAATAAGGCATGCACGAACTACTCCAGAATAAGGTACAGCATTCATGAGTAATACATTACCTCTGCAATGCTTCCCAGACCTTGGCTTTCAGCTGGCTTGATAAATACTTGTTCTGTCAACATTAATTGGAAACTAAACCAGACTGCAACAGCACAGGCTTTTTTTTTTTTCTTTAATACAGCAGAGTGGCAGTAATGATTTCTACATCAAGGAGCTCAGTGAAATGATATGCTTTGAATTTCACCACTGCAGAGTTTATCATCAGAGATTTTTCTATTTTTAATGTAAGATTTTTTTTTTTTGGTGAAAAATTAATAGCCCTGCCAGCTCAGCTCCTGCAGCTTTAATCTGCTCTCCGTGCCTGTGCGTGTACGTGCATATATACAGTGTGTATATAGATAAATAATTATATATATATTTATATATGGAAAAAGACATAAAAATGAGTCTCTAATCATTCCAACACCCTACACAGCACGAACCAGTGCACACCTACAGCAGCTCTAAGGAAGGTAAGAGAAGGCTGCACATGAGGTTATGTGGAATTATGGAATGGTTTGGGTTGGAAGGGACCCTAAAGCCCATCCAGCCCAACCCCCTGCCAAGGGCAGGGACACCTTCCACTGTCCCAGGCTGCTCCAAGCCTGTCCAGCCTGGCCTTGGACACTTCCAGGGATCCAGGGGCAGCCACAGCTTCTCTAGGCACCCTGTGCCAGGGCCTGCCCACCCTCCCAGGAAAGAATATTTTCCAAATATCCAATTTAAACCTACTCTCAGTCAGTCTGAAGCCATTACCCCTTGTCCTGTCACTCCATGCAATTAAAAATAGATGCTGGATGTGATCTCTACACAACTGTCCCTCACCCACCCAAACATGAGTCACACACAGCTCTGGCTGCAGAGCAAGATGATGCTGGATGTTGGTACCTCAAGCACAGTCCCCAGGTGACCCAATTCCTCACGTCACAGATGGAAAAGGACAAAGTCTCACTGGTAAAATACTGGTGTGACCAAAGAGCAGTGAAGGAGAATGATTCAATGCAAAAGAAAATACTAAAAGCTTCCAGATCTGTGCATCAGAACTCTTCCAGTTCTCAGGTAAAAAAGACTTTGAAGAGTATAAAATTACTCCAGTGTTAAGGCATTGCAAATACCAGAGTAAAAGACAAGTAAAACATAAATGAGACTCAGTCCTGTTCACTTCTGAACCTACCAACGTCCCTGATTTATTTTAAATTCCCTGATTTACACCCACATCTCCCTTCTTCCAGCTAATCCCATGAAAACATTCCCAAATCAAGAGATTTGACACTGTGCCCAGTGAATCTGGTCTTCAAAGGATGAGTATTCCCATTTTATTCAGCTCTGCCAAGTGTAATGTCATAACTGCAGTGCAGAGACTGATGTGTGCTCTGACAAAGCCCAGAGCCTCCTCCCCTGCAGAAGGATCTCTGGATGTCTGTCCTGCAGAAAGGCCAAGCTCAGCTCCAGGAGCCCCTTTCAAAGGAACAGTTTATCACCTAAATTGATTTATTGATTTTTTTTTTGTAATGTAGTTTCCCTCTGATGTCATAACTGCAAATTAACTTGGAAGGAATTCATATTCTAAAAAAGAATTCAAATCAAATAGTCAAGGCTACTCTCCCCTGCACTGCTGGAAGACGATTTTACTCTAAATGTGGGTCTTAATATTTGAGGAATAAAGTAACAGAAAGAAATTCAGTAACACTTCTTTCTTCAGTCAGTTTCTGGTTAACTCTACTCCTCTCTTCTTGGTGGCTCAGTGCCACAGGATGAATTATTCTGGGAGTATTTTCTTCCATTTAGATGTGGAAATGGCCCAACAGACAGAAGTTTAACGTCCAGAAGAAAAGGAAAAGAGCAGATTTTATGAGGACAGTAACTTCAGATACTGAATCCATTCAACCCCTCGTTGCATCCCAGTGCTGAGGTTTGCATGTCTAATGAGGCAGTTAAAACGAGATGCTCTGCTGATGTCCTTTATGGTGGCACTGATCACATCTGCTCTCCAGCTCATCTGTCATCATTTATAATCTGTGCCTTTTCTCCTTGGCTCTTCCAACTGACACTGCAGCTGCAGTTCAGGGCAAAACCTGCAGAGAAGTCACTTCACTGCACTGCTAAATCCCTGTCACAGACTCCCAGCTTGCTACCAGTGGCTTTAGTAATTTATTTTTGACCTCTGATTTCTGCATGAGATTACAAAGGGACTCCAAGACAGCTGGAGAGAGACACTGGACAAAGGTCTGGAGTAGCAGACAAGGGGGAATGGCTTTCCACTGCCAGAGGACAGGGTTAAATGGGATATTGGGAAGAAATCCTTCCCTGTGAGATGGGTGAGGTCCTTGCACACGTTGTCCAGAGCAGCTGTGGCTGTCTCATCCCTGGCAGTGTCCCAGGCCAGTGTCCCTGGCAGTGTCCCAGGCCAGGTTGGATGGGGTTTGCACCATCCTGGTGTAGTGGAAAATGTCCCTGCCCACAGCAGGGGTGGAACTGGATGGGCTTTGAAGTCCTTTCAACACAAATCCCTCCACGATTCTCTGAGTAGAGTTAAGTCTTGAGATGCTGGAGATGTGGAATTTGCACATGGTAAGTTTCCTTCACTCACTTTGTTATTACCCATTCTTTTTACATTTAAAAATTACTGGGCTCCAAGACATGCAATCAAAAAAAATTTTTCTGGAAGACATATGGGATGCCTAGGAGTTGTATTCTCAGAGTCAGCACTCCATACTTGGTGAACAGATTGGGTTTGCCTCCCCAGTTTAGTGGAGAACATGATGATGGACTCATCTCTGTGATTCACAAATATGGCACTCAATAAATATGGCTTGAAGGGTAAATTAAATTAAAAGAGTGAGAAATGTTGTGCTCTCCTTCCCTTGTAATGGGTGCAGAGGAAGCTCTACCTGAAATGACAGCTCAGCCACCACTTCTACCACACTCCACACTTCTGCCAGAGTTAGAGCTGTGGAGATGATCTTGAACAACCAGACCCCTGGTAATTAATGATCTGGTCATTAATTACTAACTGAGCACAAGTGCAGGTGACCAGACAGCAGGCTGGGCAAGGAAACAACCTGACCTCATGTATTTTGGTGGCATGTGGCATCCAGCCCGTGGCTGGGGATGGCAAAACAACTGAGAGCACATCCCTTGTGGCTGTGCTGATGTGCTGAGTGCTGCCTGTACCTTGGGGCACTCAGAAAGCCCACTGTGAGCTACAACACTCACAGAGCCACAAAAGTGGCACTCTGGGGTGATGGAAAAGACATTAAGAGAGGTAATTCCAAGTGTAAAGCAATGCTAAATAATGACAGCAGCCCCTTGAGAGCTGGCACTGCTGCCATCAGGTTTGGAAAACCTGATTATTCCATCTCTGGCCCCACAAGGTACTAGTGGACACAGCATTATTTTTAATTTTCTGCATAATATGTAAGGAATTCAAATAAATTCTAAACCCATTATTCTGCTTCACCTTGAATTCAAACAATGCCTTTGCTTTGCTGAGTAAAATCCATCCCTCATGGATGTGGAGAAAACAATTAAGACCTACCCTGGGTTTTGGTGAACACTTGATCATTTCAGCTAACAATCAATCTGAGTGCATTTTAAGAGCTTTTGAGAGTCTTATAATCAAAAAGAGAAAGAAAATCAATTAATCCATGCACCATAATGCCCAAGTGAGCACCATATGGAGGACTGATCTGGGGGTAATTTTTAAGAAGTTAAGATGTGTAATGCAAGGACTAACTCCCCATTTAGAGCTGTTTGTTGTATTCCTGAATTGCTAGAAATATCACTTTCATCAACTTTTTCTTCTCCCAACTTTCTAAATGAATTATCTTCACACTGAGGACTGTTATTTGTCAATCAGATTCAGCATTCCATCAAAATAAAACAAAACCCCCAATTTTGCTCTAAAGCCTTCAGTCTATCATTTTGCTGGGTAATACATAAAAACATTAATTTTGTGCAGGAAAAGTCTCCACTTGCAATGTGATCCCAAGAGAGAAAAAGGAAAAAATGTAAAATACCTACAGAGTATTGTACTGAAAGACAGCTCTGCCAGAAACCATGGCAACTGGGGTGTTAGATGGGAGCTGTGTCCTGCTGCCTGGATTGCTGCTGCATGTTTATTCATGCAGTTATCTTGAGTTGGGGTTTGACAAACAGATTTGGTTTATGAACGTTGAAGAGGTGAAGAAATGGCCTTGTTGTGGGTTGATAAAATGCTTGTCCTTCAAAACCCACTGCCCTAGGAACAGCAAAGCCACACCAAAGGCAGCACCTCTGCTGCTTCCCATCTCTGCCAAGCTCCAGTTGTGCACAGGTCACCTCCCTGGGGCAGCATGTGCCTCAGTGACCCTGGAGGACAGCCAGGGACTGGGGCTGGGGCTTCAGCTCACCTCACTCAGCACTAGAAGAGGTTAAATGAACTCTCCAAGGACTCAAGGAGATGGGAGTGGCACCTGGATGGCAGACACCTAAAATTAGGTGAGTTTTGGCTTCACCAAGCCAGAGGTGAAGCACCTGAGGTGAAGATGTAAAATGTTTCATTTTGCCATGGTCCCAAGGATGCTGGGACACCCCCAAAGAGCCTCTTCCCTCAGCCACCACCACCAGCACACACAACAGTGGTTGGGCCAGTGCCACCCTGAGACACAGAAGCCCAATTTGGGATACTCATACAGCAAGAGCACTGAGAGTATCCTTATCCCACTTTAGCTTTCCTGAACAAGGAAAGAAAATCTGTGCATCTGCTTCAAAACCCTGTGTGTGGGGTAGAGAAGCAGCTTGGAGAGATTCACTTCATCCAGCCTTGTCAGTATTGGAAACATCTCCTGGGGAGCCCATCATCCTGAGACTGCTCATAACTCAGCTGGAGGAGATGCTTCCCAGGCACTCCTCGTCTGACCTACTGCAGCCTTTTAGCTCAGGATGAAATTAATCACTCTAATTTCTCTCCTCTGAATATAAAGCAAGTCTAGACAAGTAACTCAGATGTTTACGCTTAAACCTGGATAAAGTAATTTCACTTCTGGGGTCCATCTCTGACTACAGCTGCCAGGGAAAATCACTTCATTTCTGTCTTGCTCACAGCCTCTTCAGAAGCAGTATAAGGATAAAACATTTATTAGTGTTGTAAAAACATGGCAAATAATTGCATAGAGGTTTCTGATTAAGTCTGGGCAGAAGAAAAGCACTGCATTAGAGCAGAATTTAGGTTTAGAAATACAAGGAGGAATGTGTAGTAAGAACTACTTTCTCCAAGCACCAGTCACAAAGGATTGGGTCTTCCCCTGAAATGTTTTATGCTGTTTGTCAAGGAAGGCACTTGGTTGCTGATCAAGTGCAAGCACATCAAGTGGTTGATGTGCTGGCCTGACAGGCTGGGGAGGTCGTTACTGCAATGCTGGTTAAGTGCTTTGACAAATGCCTCACTCACTGGAGCCCTGTGTTAAAAAATGGAGGGGCTGGGAGGGGTTCCTCTCTGGGGAGAGCAGCACTGAGAACGTTCCCCTTCAGAGGCAATTAGCCTTTGCTTTGGACAGCAAACACATGATGAGGGTTCAAAGAAGAGGGTCAGCATCTCAACAGGCTAACCAAAACCCCACAGGGTGCAGATCTGCTGTTTTTCTTAAAAGCATAGAAAAATGTGATAATTCCTGTGTTCCTCCTCTCCCCTCCCCTCTTTTCCACGCTTCTGAGAACATGAGAACTCGCTCTCACTAATGAAATCAGGAAGATTATCCCAGCTGCAGTGCTGGGATATGAGTGGACATGAGGCCCATTATCCCAATTTCCTTCGTAATGGTCTCACACCTGGACACTCTGTCAGGGTCAGTCAATTAAAAGCAGCTTCACAAACCCACATTTCACTTCAAAGCTCTTCTTGCAGGGAAAAATATCAGGCTCAGCAACCTTACTGTCACTGTACTGACACAGTGGGGTCAAACTGCTTCACGTACGACAACCCCGAGGACTGCTCTGCACACTTGTCATGTCTTCTCAGTTCCCAAGTGAGCTGAAAGAAATCCATCTGGCTGTGAACAAACCAGATGCAGACAAATTTTCACAGGCTACTGCTGTGAGCTCTGTCAGTGGCCAGCTCTGCTTCTCTTCCAAGAAATAAAATGAAAAATCATGACTTATCTTAATTGTTGCTCAGGGTTTCCCATGCTCTGAGCTCAGTATCAGCTGGACAGGAGGATTTTGTGGAGTGTTGCAGCTCAGGGATTAATCTCTGGATTGTATTTTGTTTCATTAGTTACCATTTGGTATTTTCCTACTGCAGCCTGTTTACCTTGAAATTTAAAGTGGTAAATTACTCTGACACCACAGAGCTGCCTTGATCAGCCAGGTGCTTTCCAGCTCCAGCAGATACCATGAGATTGTCTTCAGACTGACCACTGGGTCACTGGCACATCCTTGAATCTGAGTGTTTCCCTGACAATTATAATCACATTTTAAGAAATGGGCAGAAAATGGAGCAAAACTTATGAGGGTAAACGATGAGAATTACAGTCAGATGGTCTGTTTCCACTTGTCACCAGAAACAACAGTCATGTTGTTGATAGAGATCACTGGGCTTAAAGAATATAAATCTAACCATGATTAAATTCTGTTCCCTGTGAGCTAAGCCAGGAACTCAGCTGCTGTCAGGATACAGATTACAGATGCATTTACAGTCCAAAATCACTACAGAACAATTCTGCTCTTTGTTTTCAGAAAAAACCTTCAGTAGAACTACGAGGAGCACAACTTGAAAAATAAACAACTACAAAAGATGTATCCACACTGCTCATCTTTCCACTTCTTATCTTCTACTTCCTGTGCTTTTGATACCTTTGGAGAAAGGGACGATGAGGACTGAGCTGGCAGGAATAATCTGCCCCTGCTGATAACTGAGCTAGGCAGCCTGGGGCCTCCTGAGGAACAGCTCATCTCATTCTGAAGATGACTGTTAGGTTTGCCAAGTCAGGTGTGTGCCCAGGGGTGCTTGTTTCTTTCCATGAACAACATAAAGACCTCAGGTAGGTGATCAGGACAGAACGTAGAGACCCACAGTACACACAGAGCAAACTCTGTGTACAGTCACTGCAGCCATGTGCAACCTCATAAAACAAGATGATTCAGGTAACAATGTAGAGTAAGACATTGGTAAGCTCTGATTTCTTAGAACATTTGCTTACCTTGGATCACAAAGAAACTTGGTTTTTTCACCTTCTTCTCTCCAAATAAGCCATTCTCGGAAAGAGGGATGAACAAACATTCGCGTCATGTCTCTACGTTTGATAAGAAACATAGAAAGGTTCTCCATCCTCTGCTGAAAGTCCTCCCACTCCAAAGTGCCCTCAATGTTACCTGCATTAATGGCCTGAAAAATATGTTCATCTGTTAATGGGTGCAGAGAAGCCACTGCTACGTTCAAGAGAGGCATGACCCGATCAAAGGAAGACTGTGTTGGGAACTTCATATTGCACTGCAACAGGTACACTTCAGACAGGGACACTGGGACCACTTTGTAGCTGGAGCTTTTTAAAACTAGGTATCCTTTCTCTATGAGATCAAAAGTAAGTTTCAGGTACAGGTAGGACCCTTGGCTCAAGGTCTTGAGGTGAGAACTGAGTTTGCCAAACGTGGTGTTGTCCATTTTGCCGTTGAGCGAGATGTTGTTCTGGATCTCCGAGCTGCTGTGTATCCGGTGAAGGATGTATGCCTGCAGGTCCTGGTCGATGGCTTCATTCTCCTCCAGTCTATCCAAAAATATTCTGTGGAAGGGCAACAGCTTAATTATTTCCTACAAAGAAAGAAAGAAAAAAAGATACTCATGCCTGCAGTGTTTACTATTCATTAACTAAACTTTGTTTCTATTACAATAGCATCTTTGAGACCCCTTTAAGACCTTCCATCAAGGCAAGACCACAAACAGCAGTTTGTGCCCTCAGGGCCTCACACCCCCATCTGTAATCAAGCAGGTTGTGTGTGACACATGACTGATGTAAAAACAAGGGACATTTCTAACAGTCCATCCATGGAAAGGGCTGGTAAATTCACACAGAGCAGTGCCCTTGTTATTCCTATCCCTCCCAGCCACGATTGACCTCCCATCCCTTCTGCTGTCCAGGACATCCAGATGACAGATCTGAGGCCACAAGAAACTTGCTGAAGCTGAGACCAAGAACCTCCCTGGGAGCATCCTTCTGCATTCTACATCCACAGATGCACAGAAACATAGGACAGATAATAAGTGAGGATTTTCCAGTGCAAAGCAACTAGGCTCAGGGAATGCTCATCTACTGAACTCCCTGCTTCAACATAAACCAAAGATCACCAAAGGCCTCGCCAAAGAAATTCTTGCCTCATGTGCTCTCAGCAGCTGCAAGGAGAGGAGAAGTGATGCAACAGATCTGTACAAGGCCAACTCCAGGAAAGCCATAAGATCTCCAACAAAACAGAGAGGGAGAGCACAGTGCGGACTCAAGTGGCAGTGAAGACTTTACAGATGCAAAACCCTAATTAAATGAGGAATTCAAGTCATTGGGATCCAATTTACTTACAATTACAGAAAGATTTCTTCCAAATGATATTTAATTTACTCCATTACTGAGCAAAAAATGGACCCCAGCACGGAACAGCAAATAGCTCTCCTGGATCTTGGGAAGCAGCTGCCATTCCAGTGACAACGACTGTGGGGGCTGGCTGCCCTGATGGGGCTGGAACAGACTCAGCTCCCTGCTGACCTGCTCACAACAGTCTTGAGCTGAGTAATGTCTTGGCCTAATCAGACTGAAATCATCATGCTCTGGGTCATGCCAAAAGGAATGAAGATCTGAATTCCTTTGCCTTTCCACGTGGAGCTGAGGATGTTATTTAGCTGCACAGGCTGCCAGACACCAGGCTCTGCCTTCCTAATGGCTCTGTGAGTTGGGCCCTACTGGCATGTGAACAGTCTCACAAAATGATCTGAGCTATCTGCTGATGAACATTTATTTACATAAATAAGCCATGATGGATCAGATCCCTCCAAAGCTGTAGAGTGAGCCTAGTGACATGGATGTAAATCCAAGAACAACAAAGCCAAAAGGATAACCTGAAATAAAGGTTTTGAGCAAATCCAGAACATCCAGTAAGATCTTCTTTACCAAAGTCCCATCATGACAATGACACAGTTCATCCCTGTTCTGGGTCTCAACATACCTGTAGACTTGTCCTGACTGTCACTACCAGCTTCAGCCAGGAAGGGAATTTTCCAATCATTTTGCTCAGGAATGATACTATGGTGTCTCCATAATCTGGCTTGTGAAATTCAGCCTCATTTAAACCATCAATTAATATAATGAAATCTTCATCAGGGATCTTCCTCTCTGAAAGAAAGAGAAGAAGCATTTATTAGATAGGCTATAGACAAGCAACCATAATGTACTGCAACCAGATATTAAACCATGATCAGATATTGCCAAAGAAAAAAACACCTACAGCACCAGCACCTTTTAATGATACATTAATTGCATATTGACCTTTACAGGTCATCTCATTCCACCCTCCAGCTGGGGACAGGAACATCCTGTTGTTGTTCCAACCTGGCCTTGACAAACCTACAAGTGAATCATGGACTGTTTAAACAGGATTTTTTTTTTTTTTTGCTGCTGGAGAATACAGTATCAGGTGATGCTGACAGTGCAGTCATTTTTTTATGTCAGACACTGAGAGCTGAGTATGGCTTTACAACTAATGGCAGAGATACCTTTGGACTTGTACCTTATACTCAAGGAGTATCTTCTCAATTATTTTGCCTAATAAGACTCAAAACCAGGTGTAAAATGTGAAATCTCAATCTATTGATGGCATAAGCTATTCACATGTACTACAAGCCCTGATCTGTAAAGTACTACAGATAAACTCCTGCTACCAGAAAGGTCAATTTTCCTGGCAGCAGGTCAGTTTTTCTCTTTGACTTTTAATTTTAATTTTTAATTAAGAAACTTTTCTGCAAAACCCCAGCACAAAATGTTCATTGACCATGAGATCCTGGGGTCCCTGTGGCGTTCCAGGGAGAACAGGCATGAGCAAACACCCTGTGCTTGGGAATGCTGAGCATCTTGTCCTTGCCTTACATCAACTGAACTATAAACACATACATGAAAAATATGTATTTTGCACTAAAATTACCATAGCTGCTTTTTCAGTTAACTTCTCAGTAAGATTTTTGGATACAGCAGAAAATATAATTTATTCCTCTCTGAAACCTTGGAGTGAACGTAGTGCCTGAGTTTTATACCCACACCTCATGCTCCTGATAAAGCCTAAGGGAGAGAGGAGAAAGCAGGAGTAGGGGAAGAATCAGAACTTGGTTCTCCTATTATTTAGATTTATTTAGTATTATTTAGAGTCCTTGATGTTAAATATATATATATGTATTTGAGAAACATGAATCTTTCTCAGTGACGTTCACCATTAACACCTGTGCAATAGTTTTGTCCCAGTAGCACTAAAGCTTCAACAGCACCTTGTTAAAGACCTGCTGATATATTTACAGTCTTAAATATCATGTATTTTAGAACCAATTTCCAGATGCTGTTCATCTTGTTAGAGAACACTTGGTGCAAATTAGCTTGCCAGCACTCTCAGCCAGCAGGTTTGAAAAGTGGCAGTCTTGGTCAGCGGCTCCACTGGAGCTGGGCTGAGTGCAGAGCCCAAGAGGAAAGGAAAAAAAAAAAGGTTTCACATAAAATTTTCCCACTTCTCAGAATTTAGGGCCAGATGGGGGTCAACCTCCTTGACAAGAAAAATAAGAATCCTCTGAAACACCCTGAAATCAAGAGCTGAAACATCTCCCAAGGAGCTACTGTAATAACCAAGAATTATTTTCCTCTAGAGCAGCGGTTCCTAAATGTATCCTTTTTCTTTTTCTTTTTGCCAAGAGTGATGATAGGAAAGAGCAACCACGCTCCTTCCACAGTGACATTTCTCCATGCCAGGAAAACCAACCACTGTCATGCTGTGCTGGCTCTGCATATGCTTTGTGCCTGGTGGAACAGGGCAGGTTGGACCCAGATGCTGCTGCTCAAAGCTTGGACACAGTTTTGAAGAGCTGATTTGAACATCAGGGCTTTGAATCTGCCAGAAGATGCAGCTACTTCATGTTGGATCTTACACTGTAGTGTGTAGGGCGGTAACAAAATTAACTGAACTATTTTTGCAGCCAAGATGCAGCACAGGCACAGTAATAAACATGATTCTGCAGGACAACAGTCTTGAACTCTGCAATGCTCTGACAGTTTTCATGGCAACGAGCAAAGATCTTAAATTTAGTGACTGTCATGATGAATTACTTATAACTTGCAGAGGGGAAGAAAGAAAAGAAGACAAAATCAATGCTGCATTAGAAAAAAGCTCTAAGTCTGTTATCAGGAAAAGGCTTGTCACCAGCTCCCCCTGAAGCTTTACACAGGCTGTCTACTGACTTGTATGATACCAGACCTTTGGTGAAAGCTTCAGATTCTCCAAAACCCACTGAACAGTGACAGGGAAAGGGAAAAAATGCCACCCCCTACACAAATAAATCAGAACATTTTCCTGTAAGCAGTGCTGTGAATGGAACTGGTTGCTTGTTTTCACCTTGAGAATTGCTATGACAGGTTTGGGATATGAAAGCAGCAAGAAAAGGGAAGGCCAAATGGGATATTGGGAAAAAATTCCTTCCTGGGAGGGTGGGCAGGCCCTGGCACAGGTTGCCCAGAGAAGCTGTGGCTGCCCCTGGAAGTGTCCCAGGCCAGGCTGGATGGGGCTTGGAGCAGCCTGGGATAATGGAAGGTGTCCCTGCCATGGCAGAGGTGGAACAGGATGAGCTTTAAGGTCCCTTCCAACACAAACCATTCCATGAATTCTCAGCCTTCCCAGCTCCTCCAGATCCCACCTCTCCTCCTCACCTCGAGAAGCCACGCACACAGATTAATCCCACGCCCACAATCCAACCAACCATCATTTAAAAACCCACAACAAAACAAGCTGCACGGGAGGCCGGGCCACGCCGAGGAAGAGCAGTACCTTTGTGCAGGCTCTCCAGGGGCTCCAGGACGCCCCTGCGGAAGGAGGCCATGGGGTCCTGCACGCAGGAGCGCAGGCTGAGCAGGCTCTGCAGGTGCGGCTCGCGCAGCAGCTGCTCGCGGTACGCCGCGAACTGCGGCGAGCGGCACAGCAGCGCGGCCACGTTGTGCACGAACTCGGGCACCAGGCACGTGTAGGCGTTGTCAGCCTGGCAGTAGTGGTAAGCTACGACCTAGCAAAGAGAAAAGAGTGAAAAACTCCATGTTTTTCTTCATTAGAGCCATGTTGGGGCAGTTGTAAAAGCGGCGGTTTTTCATTTGGTGAGTCTGAGCTCTTCTGGCAGGTGAAGTCTTTAAGAGCAATGAGTGTTAACTAACTATGACAAGAATCCAGACAAATCAGTTGGTAAAAACAGGCACTGATCCTGAAAAATGACTGGACCTCCCGCTCGAGGAATAAATGAAATTAAGCCGTAGCTGTTTGCAGAGACTGACAGTGACAGTGGTTGACGTTTCTGAAGTGCTGTGCTGAGCTTGTGCTATGCTCTGAGTTCTGTTTAAGAACTGGGTGCCAGTAAAAACGTGTGATTGTTTTCTTGAACTTACTCTTTATTTGCTTTGTTTTCACGTGTCAAGCTCTGTGGAACTGGACAGACAGCACTCCCTGAGTCCATCACAGTGAGGCAGCACCGTGGGTACAGATTCCCCTGAGCTGGGGGCGATGGCAGGCTCACTGTGCTTTACTCATACATTGTGATCCCACACTTCATTAAAAAAATTAATTCTATTAAAAAAAAAAAAAAGTTCGGCTTTTCCCAGCTTTCCCCTGATTTTTCCAGCTCAGCAAACTCTGCTAGAACCCTGCTACATTCTGCCCACTTATTAAACTAAGCAGAAAACCAGTGATATCTTCTCGGGCCATGCTGCCAACTTTCTTGTTTTCTTTTGCAATATAAAAAAGGCCCTCAAAAACCTGTCTCTGCTTGTGAATCCCCTGGGAAGCTGCTCTGGCACCACTCCAGCACAGCTTCTCCTGCTCCCTTGCTGCCTCCAGCCTCAGGCACTGCCTGCCCATTTGGAATGAGCCTCTGCCAGGGCACAAAGCTTTTCTCCAGCTCCCATTCTGGACTGGGTTTTCTTTTCAAATATCACAGAGTATCCAAAAATATCCCAGCAAGGCAGGTGGGAGCAGTTCTGTACCAAAACCACCACTGCCCTGGAGCACTGTAGCACAGAATGTTGCAAAATAAATTGCATTTTTGAACTTGGGAAGGACAATATAGCTGAAGACACTGAAAAGGAAAAGCTCCTCTGCAGCTCAGGGCAGCTGGGGTGAAATGTGCCCATGGCTTTGGACATGATGAAGGCTTTCTGTCTCTCCACCTGCAAAACCTGTCCCTAAGACTGCAGGAGGCTCCAGGGTGGCTAGGATGGTACCAAGGAATGAACACACCAGGCTGTGGGGTCCTCACCCACTGCTGGTTCAGCACTGGCTTTTAATTTTCAAGATGAAATTACCCACGGGATATAATGCAGTAATTTCCTTTCCCAGTCAAAACGAGGTGTGACACATGCAGTGATGAGAAAGCTGGGCTGTTATTTCAAGCATCAAGCTCTAATACATGTATTTAAGTTTTAATGGATACCTCCAAATTCCTTACAGAATTTTTCCTACCAGACAGTTAAAATATAATTAATTCCCTTAGAGAACAGCACTATGTAAAGTAATTACAGAGGTAATGATTTCTTTTCATCAATCCTATTTATTTGGGGATTACAACTTGTGCATTTCATAGAATGAAGTTTGCAAGTTGCCATTCCTTGATATCAGGTTCCACTAACAGAAATTACTCTGATTTCCTATGCAATTTGTGTGTAGACACAAAAATAAAGTCTCTTTTAATGCGAGACCAATTATTTTCTTCCAGGAATCTGAAGAGTCATGTCACAGAAAAAGGGTCATGCGTAATCATCATCACCCTCAGATTTTGGGACACACATGCAATTACAACCCAATTAATTTCAGCCACTTCCCATGCATTACAGTTGGACTTGATGATCTTAAGAAGTCTTTTCAAACCTTAGCAATTCTATGACTCCATGATTCCTGATCCCTGTGCTCGATTTCCTGGTGTATCAACCAAGCCTTATAACCAGTAGGATAAACACAATGCTTAATGGGTGGATCTGAAGCTAAAGCAGTAAGCAAAGGAAGATTCTGGGAACTCAACCAAAGCAAAGGCAGAATGACGTTCTTAGAAAATGCAACCTGAGCCAGAATTTCATCTTGATGTTATTTATTCTCTTGTGACATTTTCTCTATCTTCAAATCACAGAGAGGCTGCCAAAAGCCAGTGCTGGGTGTGGAGCCTGGTGCTGGAGCTGGGGCTGAGAATCAGGCTCCTCACTTACATGGAGCTGGGTGGGAAGCAGTTTTCTCACACTGTAAAACTTTTCAAGGTTTCCAATCCTGTTCCATCCTTGGGAATGAGAGCAGGTTAATGTGAGAAGTGAGTGTAAGAGCCTCCAGGATGGCCAGGGGCTGGTGTGGATGGGACTCACCCCAAACAGGTTCAAATTGCTCTTTCTACCCTGTATTTGCTGAATACCACTAATGCTCTGGGGAAGGTCCCTTTCCAATGATTTCACTATTGCAGTTCCCCAGCAATGCTTCTGAAACAGCATCTACTCCATTTAGGCAGCTTTCCTTTGCCATCACTCCTCCTCTGTGGTTTGTCTTGGCTTCCTTCTGGAAGCATGTCATGCAAGGACAGCCAACCCCCTTGGACCAGCCTCCCAGACCCCTGAGCTCACAGCAACACCCCACTCCCTCCAGTGCTCTTAAAGGGCTTCAGCACTGTATTTCAACCTTTAACAAGATCTTTTTTTTGACCCATAAATGCAGTGTAACACTTTGACCTGCCACTATGCCACATGCCAGGCACAATGCTGGCTGTGAAAATGGAAATGGCCATTAGCACTGCATGTGACTGTGACCCAGAATGTGGCACGTGGTGACCCAGTTTATTGGGAATGCTCATTACCTTTACATAGCTGAGTATGCTGGTAAATGCTTTCTGAAACTCATTAGTGGCCCAGGGCATCGAGGCTCAGCAGCAATGAATCCCTCCACCTCTGTGTAGGGCAGGAGCACTGTGTTTTTATATGCCTGCAGCAATGTTAGTGATGCTTTGGATATGGCTTGGAGGATGGGGACAAGAGCCTCTGGAGCCACCAGCTGTGTTCAGCATCAGAAAAAATGAACTAATGCAATGGATGTGCAGCTCCTCCACCAGCTGCTCTGCACGGGGTACAACCCATTAGTGCAGCTGAGCTGGGTTTCAGGTCCATTTGTTTAAGTGCTGCTACCACAAGCCACCACACAGCATCCAGGAACCCAAAGAATAAAGCTGTTCAATGGGTTAGTTAAAACTGGGTAGCCAGTCCATTAAAAATCCTCTGTGAGTAAAGGATAAACCTTCAGGGAAAAGGAAAGGTCAGCATGGCAGGACCAGGTTGAGCTTCTGCTTGCCAGTCAGCAGTTACTTAGTTCTAAAATTAATGATTTGTTCATCTCTGACATTAAGAGCTGAATGCAAACTTTGCCCCCAAGAATTTACTGTACAAAAACCAGGCATAAAAGTACAACCCTGAGTAATCCAGAGGAGGAAAATCAACTGTTTGCTCACCTTTCATTTCTGTCATCATAGATACACAACTTCTGAATATTGGGATAAGTGACATTTTCAGAGGGAAGGGGAGTGGGTGAGAGGACAACGAGCTTCCCACCAGCATTCTGGAGCCTGTGCCAGCCATTACCTAAGACTGTTTGTATATTATTAATCTGCTTTTGTAACAATCTGCATTTCTGCAGCACAGGGACCTCAGCCCAATCTGAGAACATTCTGCTCTGCTCAGTGCAGGCAGAGGTGGAACATCTGCACACAGCTTTCTCCAGCTCCTCACATATGGTTCATCTAGCTCCTAAAATAATCCTGACAATTGTGGCTGTCCATCACTGTCAACACTTTCTTCTGTGCTTCAATTCTTACTTCAGTGTAAACATAACTATAAAACACACATATCCAAGAAATACTTTTCCATCCAGATAGACTGAAGGACCTTAAAACCCTTCCTAAAGAGTCTGCAGCCAAGGTACAACAACCCATTTTTACTTTAATTTTGGCTGTAAGGATTGTTTTTAGCACTTTCTCCAGTGATCAGAGATGCAAAAAAATCTTCAGTGAGTGTTCTATGCTGTGGATGTGACACAGTGTTTGAAAGAGCCATATTCCTTACCTTTTCCAGGAGGAAACCAGCTAAAACAGCATCCATTTATCAATTACATACCCAGCAGGATGACTTAAGCACTCAGGGGAAGTGATAGATGAGGTATTTAAAGCAGAGATAGCACACTTTACTGCCCTTTCTGGTAGTCTGCAGAGCTTCAGGTTTACAAGGAATACAATGACTAATGAAACCTGAACAAAACCAGACCTGGGCACTGCATTCCTTTCAAGAACTCCATGTGGAAGAGGAGAGTATCAAATCTTAGTAGTTGTTTATGCAGCACATGCTACCTGCCTGGCCATCTGCGTGCAGCAGGAAAGCAGACAGGACAAGACAGTATCTGGCACAAAAAGCCAAGCAAAACACAAAGAACAAAGACTTTTCTTGCTATTTTCCTCTCCAAAGTGGGAGCAGGTGACAGGAAAGTATTACCTGCTCCTATCCTCCCAAAAGGTGAGGGAGGAGCAAGAGCAAACTCCTTGGATTTCAAAGCAATAGAATGGCACCTTCCCACCACTACAGAATTAGGGTTAAGTCTCAGTAATACCATAAAATTCAAGCTGTAAATCTTACGTACATAAGTGACAGTGTTCCATATGTTCCACACAAACCATTCCTGCCAAAACAGCAAGTAATTTGTGTATTGTTCCAAAGGCTATGGTCTACTTTGGAGAATTTTCCAAAAAATTCCCAAGTGCACACACAGCATTAACACTCAGCTTGTGCCTTCCCCAAACACAGTACCTGCCCTTTTCAAGCTAAACACTGCTCAATCACTGGGCAATTTTATTCTCAGCGCTGAAGAAAAACCACAATTATTTCAATAATTAATTCAATAACTGTGTCATATCCTAACATTTGCAATGTAAAGCAGAGTGGCTGTGAAAGACAAACCCTCAGAGTAACAGGGAAGTGTATTTGACGTAGAGGGAGTCTTATTTTAGAGAAATAACTTTCCCAAGTACTAAAACTCCTTCCAGAAATCTCTCTCTAGAGGCACCCCAAGCGAGCATGCGAACGCACGGATTTTTCCAGGCGGGAGAAGTTCCAAGGAGTGCCACTAAAGCTGCCCTTTTCCCAAAGAGTGCCACTAAAGCTGCCCTTTTCCCAAAGAGTGCCACTAAAGCTGCCCTTTTCCCAAGGAGCCCCCAGGTTGCCCCACCTGTGATGCCAGCCTCCTCATGGCCTCCTCCTGGCGCCGGCGCATCTCGGGGGTGCCGGGGCAGCTCCCGCTGGCGATGGACGCGTGGGCAGAAGGAGGTTGAGCCAAGGGCAGCTCCCTGTTGGCATCCACATCTGAAAGAGGTTAAGACAAGCACTGAGATTATTATTAAAAACCAGGCAGCTGCTGTTTCATGTGTGCAGCGGTTAAAATACTTCCCACAAATACTCTGGTTGGGATTTCAGGGGTTTCCGGGCCGGAGGCTTCTCAAGAAACTTCTTTTGGAAGCAGAAAAGGATCACTAAGAAAAAGCTTTGAGTTTGTCTTATTCATCTTCCCCCACTGTAATTTCATTGACTTCAAAATAATGACAATAATGGAGTGAACTGGGCCCTCTGGCAGGCTCTGCCTTCAGGTTTGGTGGATTTGTGCAGAGCTCTCCTGCTCTCCACTTCTGCCAACAGACCTTCCCTTGTTATGAACAATCACTGGTTAATTTGGTTCCAAGTCCTCCTTCAGCACAGACAGCCAATTTTTCTGAATTACAGGCTTATTTTCTAACATAAATAAACGAAGAGCCCCAGCTAATACAGCCATCTGAAGCCCATTAATTTAATCAGGGGGAGAGGAGCAGGAGCAGCACAAGGATCTGGAAAAGGCTTGCAAGCAAATAATAAATTATCCTGGAATCATCTCTGGCAAGTTTAACTGTGTCCTAGTGCACTTTAGCTGCCTCTTTTGCCTGGTAAAGCAGAAATTGGCTTTACCAGAGATTGCTACAGCAGCTAATCCACCTGGCCTTTGTGGATAACACTTCCAAACTATTTTTCTTTTCATTTCAAAGTACTCATATGGAGGGTTTTTGACTGACACCACAACAGGCAGCACTTGGTGATGTCTAATTATTGATTATTTTAAGAACACCACCACTCTGAAGTGCAGTCTGTGCTGGCAGAGGATTCTCCTGACTGGATTGCTGCAGTGCATCCCTGAGCTTGACTGGAAATAATCATGCAAACAATGACCCATTTAATGGCAAACAACAGAGGAGAACGACTGCTGCCTCCATAATTAAACACTGAATGTGTTAGAATGAGGCACCTTCTTGATTCTGAGCATACCACCACTGTCACCTGTATTAATTTTCTGAGTGAGGAATTAGAAGTATGAGGCTGCATTGAAGCCAGTTTAATTAGCTGGTTGCACAACTGCTATAGCAGAGTCAGACCACCTGATTAGCACATATTAATTAGCATAGATTTAATAAGCATAATAGATTTTTTTCAGCATGTGGAAAAAGAAATGACAAAGAAACTTATCACAAAATCAGAGATGAATCATAGAATATCCTGAATTGGAAGGGACCCACAAGGATCTTGCAGAATAATTATTATCTTCTATAGCTAGACTTGTGATCTCTTTAGGAAATAAAATCTAATTAATTGCTGATTCTGAAGGTTTCCATCCTAATAACTAACACTGAGGAATCATTCAGCTTTCAACTCCAGGGACACACCAGAGTGAACTAAACAATGTGTTAGGTGGGACCAAGGATCTTCATCATCTGTGGACAAAGGGTGCAGGACACAGAAATCCAGCTTTTAGTCCAGAAGGAGTTTAGCACAGCCTTATCTTTAATGTCCACCATCATCCTAAGGAGACTGGGGACACAGCACTGCAGAGCTGTGGTTAAAATATAGAAACAAGCCCTGCTTTCACTACACATTGTTTATTTAGCTCTGACAAGTGACACTGTTCAACATGCCAATCCCGGTGACATTTCAGCTCTTCTGACAGGGCAAGAGCACAGCATTTCCAGTAAACAGATTTAACTGCAGCTTCACTGAGATACAGTGACCTACATCCTTAAAGATACCTTCAGGTACCTAACTCAGTATTTTTAGTCCTGTCTTACTCACTCACTGAAAGCTGAGTGATTTTAAAATGTTGTCATCTCTACCTGCAAACCTGCCACTGAGTAGTGATGGGAATTGGATGGGACCAGAGGAGGGAGAGCAATCTTGGGTCCTGAGCCTACAGGGGCTTGAGACCTGCATGGAATATTTACACCATGATTCAAGGAGATAAACAATCTGTATGGGAAGAAGAATGCATTGGCATGGATTCATAATCATAGAATATTAGCTGCCTGATCCAGCTGGAGATGTCCTCAGCAGGGGAATTGGACTACATGACCTTTAAAGGTCCCTTCAAACCCAAACCATTCTGTGATTCTATGATTCTAAAACTGGAGTCCTCCCAGCCAGAGAAAGTCTGTGATGTTTCTAAGCCAGACAAGTCAGAGACAGACTATTCTGACTCTTCAAAAAGCAGCTTTGGAACAGGAGCAGTATAAAAGCTTCCTGTAACAGCAGAGGGACTTTATACAAGGGCATGGAGGGATAGGACAAGAGGGAATGGCTGAAGGAAGGTAGATTTACATTAGGAAGAATATAGATTAGGTATTAGGAAGAAATTGTTCCTTGTGAGGGTGGGGAGGCCCTGGAACAGGTTTGGCTGTGGCTGCCCCATCTCTGGAAGTATCCAAGGCCAGGCTGGATGAGGCTTGGAGCAACCTGGGATAGTGGAAAGTGCCTCTGCCTATAGCAGGGGGTGGGAATCAGATAATCTTTAAAGTCCTTTCCAACCCAAACCATTCAGGACTTCTATGACACATTTCTCAAAGGTCCTTCCTTTGCTTGACAACGAAGACTTGACAACAAAGACTAAGCTGATTCCTTGGGCCTGAAGAGAAACTGGGTTATTCCAGCCAACACCACTCTACAAGCTGACATAAAAACTCTGAATTTTGGAGACCCCTTACGTTTTGGAGAGGCGTGGGGGCTGTCTGAAGCAATCTGCCTCATCCTGGTGCCGTGGCAGCTGAGCGCCACCAGCCTGGAGATGATGGCGGTTTTGCCGAAGCCGATGTTGCCGACGATGACCACGCCGCGGTTGACGCTGGCGTTGGAGCTCTGCAGCTGCGCGTCGATCTCGTGGAACACCCAGTCCCGGCCCACGAACACGGACTCCGTGGTGATGCTGGGCACCTCGAAGAGCAGCGGCTTCAGGGAGATGTCGGGGGGTCTGTAGGGTGCGAAGCGCACTGGAAAGGGAGACACGGGAAGAATGTCAACGTCCAGTTACCGTCACATTTGCTGGAAAAATCCCTTCGCCAGGATTTCGCTCCTGGGAAGCTGAGAAGCATCAGAGAAAAAGGAAAACAGCAAATCTCATTTGCTTCTCCTGTGTTTTGCTGCTTTAGAATGTGGTTTGAAGGTTGTTTATCCAACAGGTGGTTTCATGTGAATTGTTTTTACTTATCGACCAATCACAGCCAAGCTGTGTCAAGGCTCTGCAAAGGAGTTTTTCAATAGTATCTTTCAGCCTCCTATCTGTATCCTTTCTGTATTCTTTAATATTCTTTAGTATCATTTAATTTAGTATTCTTAACATAATATTAATCATAAAATAATAAATTCGCTTTCTGAGAACCTGGAGTCAGATACATCATTCCTTCAACGTTGGGGCACCCTGAAAATACAAGGGAGATGGGAAAGCAGAGTTTGGAAATGGATGTTTATCTCACACAGAAATCTTTCTGTTACAAAAGGTGAAAACACAACACAATTCTGTATCACCCACAGGTTTGTTGTGAAAGCATCTGTCTCATCCACAGTATTTTCCAGGGCATTGAAGATTTTACAGGGAGTAGCTTAGAGCTGGGGAAAAATTGTGGCTGGAGAAATTAATTTTCTTCTTAAATCTACCACCTTTGAAGGCCCTGGGCAGAATGCTGCACTCGGGGAGTCAGAACTGATGGCTGAACATGGAGACACACAATGTCTGTTCACCTGTTCAGTCTAAGGAGCCCACAACAATCTCAGCACCTCCAAGTGTTAATTCAATCTAAGCAAAGTTATTTCAATTCTTCTGGAGTAAATAAATTAAGGCAGATTGTTGACAGGATATTCCTGTTTGGAATTAAAATATCTTCTCTTTTCACAATGAGAAATGATGCTTTAAAGCACCATAAAGTTATCAAGAAGAACAAGAAATACTTTCCCAATAGACCACGTGTGCTGGTGCTGAAGAAATATTGTGCAACTTCTGCAGAGCCCAAGCAACAAATTAAAATACTGAACTGAACACTGCCCACCATATGCAAGTGGGCTCTTCCCTGCTGCTGAAAACTTCAATTCAAGAGACCCAGATCTGGGTGTATTATATTAAACTAAGCAAATGTCTGACTTCATTTCCTTTACTTGCTTTAGTCTGCAACTTTTGGATAGGAGGGAAAATTTCTTCACTTAAAGGGCTGTTCAGCCCTGGCACAGGCTGCCCAGGGCAGTGGTGGAATCCCCATCCCTGGAGGGATTTAAAAGGATGTGGCACTTGTGGACATGGCTCAGTGGTGACCTTATGCAGTGCTTAATGGTTGGATTTGATGAACTTACTGGATACATTTCAACCTTTATGATTGTGATTCTTTCAAGGGTCATCTTAAACATGGGATGAAACCAGTTCCTTTTTTTCCACAGGCTCTGTGTCTAAAAAGGCTAAGCTATTTTTTAGTTTCTAAGAAGCACATGAAACTCTCTTACCCACAAGGCAACAGTATTAAACACATACTGTGAGGAAAATCCCTTGAAAATCATAAAAACAACTTAAGGAAAGCATACCACTGTCATATTACATATACAGATCCACAATATATTGGGGGAGTTGGAACTATCCCTTCCTCCATCCCAAACATCACCCAAAAGTCTTGGTTCTTCCCATCCTGCAACACTTTTGCTGACATTTGCTTTCTGGAGAAGAAAACCCATGGTACATCACAGCCATCAGCTTGTGCCTTGGGTTACAGCAACCTGAAAAGCCTCAGATCCCCAGGGATGAAAATGGGGAAAGCAAAAATTGCCTTCCCCATCCTATCAAAAAGCTGTCACTGGGATGAATCCTTATCACACTCTTAGTGTTGGATTCCTCTATTGCTCCCCTGCTTAAAATAATTGATTTAACAAAAAATAGCAGAGACAATCTCCCATTTAGTCTCTCTCACTGGGATTTTGGAACACTGGGAACAGACAGTGGGCTGTAATGTGTCCCCCAGCACTGGGCCATGAATGTCTTCACAATTTCAGCCCAGTGCCAAGATTAGGGATATTAAAATTAAACACAAGTTTAGGATTTCCAGCTGGAACAAAGAGTTGCAGTTTGTATCAGTCCAGATTGATGCAATTTCACAGCAATAGCTGCAAAATGCAGCATTTCAGGGAAGAGCCCCCCCTTGCATATGCAATGACATGAAAACATTTCCAAATAGTGATGGTTTGCTTTTTCACATCTTCTTCTCCCTCTCTTTTTAACAACAGCACAGCATCTCAGGTAAGATAAGAAACAAACTTAAAGAAATTGAAACACTGCTGCTATTCTCATGCAACTGTCACAAAAAGGGGGAAAAAAAGCCAAAACACAGAAGGAAAATATGTAGTACTACAAGGGTTTCAAAAGTGTGTCTGGAAAACAATTTGATTCTGTTCCTACAATAAAGTTGAATGTTTTGGATGCAATCACTGCAAATTACACAGCCTTGGCAAGCTCCTGCCTCTGAACATATGGAAATTTGGTCTGTCAAACTTTGCTTTCTCCACTTACTGCCTGCTAATGCACTTCTAGAACTGCTTCAGCAGCCAGGAGGATTTCATTGCAGAAATCCTAAACTCACAAACCCATTCTTTGGGGGGCTCATGTGTTTGGTAGAAGGTCCTGCCAGGCTGTACCAGGTCGGGCATGTTGGGTGAAAACCCATCCTGTGCTTTCCAGTTCCACACCCTAAGATGGTGGGCTCCAAAAACCCCCGAGAGAACAGGAAAGTTTCAGGTATGGCCAAAAGAAACCCCTCATCTCTGCACAGGGGAGAATAAACCAGTCCCATGGCACAGAAACAACCTGAAAATATCCCAAATGAGCTTTCTCAGCCACTTACTCATCTGTGCAACAAAAAATGATGGGGCTGAAGCATTAGTCTGGTGATCTGCTGCAGACTCAGGACTGCCACAGTAACAGCTCAAGCACGTGGTGGAAGACTGAGCTCAGATTAAAAGAGGGATGTAAATTGAAGGGTGGGCTACAATCCCAAGGAGATGGTGCAAACTGAGCTAGAGCTGCCTGGGAATAATAAGCAAAATACTAAAATGTCAGCCCTGGCTCCTCTTCTCATTGCTAACGTCTTGTTTGTGGAATTTGCCACAAAGAACCACAAAAATTTCCCCTTCAAAAGGCTTTTTAGAACTCAAAGAGCTGCCTGAATACAGGCATTGTGAGCAGCCCTACAAGCAGTGGCTGAGCTGGTGGTCCCAGCACTGCACTGGGCTCCTTCCCCACTGGCACAGTGCAGAATGCAAGGGGGAACTGCAATCCCTGGCCTTGACTGAAAAAATAAGACAAAACAGGAGCAGTCCATAAAATTTCTCATTTTTAATAACTTATAAAATTATTAAGCCTGAGGAGCCCAGCTGAGAGCTGGGGGTATTCATCCTGGAGAAGAGACAAGAGAAGGCTCTGGGATGATCTTTCAGTGCCTAAAGATGCTCCAAGAGAGCAGGAGAGGGACTTTGGACAAGGGACAGGACAGAGGGCAGGGCTGGAAGAGATATTAGGAAGGAATTGCTCCCTGTGAGGGTGGTGAGGCTCTGAGACAGAGCAGCTGTGGCTGCCCCTGGACCCCTGGCAGTGCCCAAGCCAGGTTGGGCAGGGCTGGGAGCAGCCTGGGCCAGCGGAAGGCGTCCCTGCCATGGCAGGGGTGGCACTGGATGAGCTTTAAGATCCTTTTCAACCCAAACCATTCTGACATTTTGGTTTTCACATGGACATGTGTAGCCATGATATTTTAGTGAGAAATCCTCTGCTAGGATTTTTCCTGTCCAGAGGAGCTGAGAGCCTCAGGAAAGAAATGTCAACAATAACTTTGTGCTGCTGTGGAATGCCACAGGTGCATCTTCCATTGGTCCATGTGGATTGTTTTCAATTAGTGACCAATCACAGCCCCCTGTGCCAAGGCTGTGAGCAGTCACAGGATTTTGTTATGCATTCTATTCTATTCTTGTCTTGGTAGCCTTCTGATCTTCTTCTCTCTGTTCTTTTAGTATGGTTTTACTGTAGTATTTTAATATAATATATAACATAACAAATCAGCCTTCTGATGAAAACCAAGCCAAGTGTCCTCACACAAGGGGTTGCTGAGACAAGAGACACGGATGAAGTTGCCACCCCCAGGATTGAAGCCCCCAGGTGCTCCTACCTCTCAGGTCCTGCTGCGCCCGGGCGCTGGCCACGCTCTGCCGCGGCATCCGCAGCGACGTGCGCAGGGGCGTGTGTCTCTGCTCGTCCAGGTAAGCCAGGTCTTCCAGGTGGGCTGAGCTGGTGGCTGCCACGACAAAGCAAAGAGGTACATCATGCCTGCCTTTTGGATCTCATGCTCCGGTGACTGTATTTTTATTGTTTTTAATGAAATTTTAATGAAAATATATGGAGATGTAAGTACCGTGAGACAACGGAGCTGACGTGAACCAAGAACCATTTTGGTGATTTTTTTCTCATGCTTCATTGGTATTTGCTCTGGTCTGGTCTCCTGTTGGTGTTCCCAAATGAAAGAAGATACCTCCAACTATCCCAGGGTGCTCCAAGCCCTCTGCAACCCAGCTCTGGACATTTCCAGGGATCCAGGGATCCTCTGGGCACCCTGTGCCAGGGCCTGCCCACCCTCACAGGGAAGAATGTGTTGTAAGAATTGCTCCCAGTTGTAAACTGCCCAGTGGCAGCAGGGGCACAATACATTTAGTGACTGTACTTTGTAAGCTGCTATAAAACTGGGTGTTTTTGTGCTGTTTTGGAAGATGTTTGGAAAGAACCTTAAAAAAACAAAAACAAAAACAAAACCCCAAAAAACCCAAAAAAACCCTAAAAAAGAAAAAAAAGGAGAAAAAAAAAAGCCAGCAGGTATAAGTGCTGCTATGCTTTGCTTCCCAAGAACAGACTGTACACAAACTCAACTGTATTTAAAAAAAAAGAAAAAAGAGAAGAACCTGTTTCAGCAAAGCTCTGAATTCATGATTACCTTAAAATGTGGAATATCATGGAATACCACTAAAAGAAGGGCAACTTTTTGCCATTCCCAGCTATACTGTCTCCACATTGATGACCTTGAGGCTCAAAATTAATATACCTATTTTCTGGTGGGTTAATTTTCAGTTGGATTAGTCAACTAATCTGGTTTATCAAGTGGTTACCCAACGTGTGTCACTGGAGCAAGGACATGGAATTGGCAGCTCAGCATTAACTCTTTGAGCAAATCACATTTGCAGACAGACTTAAATCAACCCTGCAACTACACTTGGTTTCCCTTTCTCATTATTCAGGCACAAAGATAATGAGGTTAAACTCTTTGGTGAACATCACCCATATAAATTCACTACCTAAATTTTCTGGTGCCATAAGCATAGAGAAGCTCATATGTGATCATTTGATGATAAAATGTTAAAGCAAATCTTGAATTCTCATCATACTTACTTCCATGATTTAACCTGAGACATGAACTGTGTTAGCTGACATAGAACTTCAAAGCAGCAAAATCTCTACCAAAAAATAAACATCTAGAAGGAAAAGCTGCTCCTGAACTTTACTGGATAGATAGTTTCCTCTTGAAATAGTATTTGCCTCGAAGTGCACCAAGCGAGTCAACAACTTCCAAAGACAATGAAAGGAACACACATGTATTTAAATTTATGGTGTCCAGCCTACTCTGTTTGCTGTGGAAGATGTTTACACAGTGTCCTTTATAAGGAATTCATCTAAAGCAAGCAGGCTATGGAAGCAGAGTTTCTGAGTTTTTTCTATCCCTTCTCTTCAGCCTGGAATTTCAGATTTTCAGTCTGTGCTGCACCTCCATGCTCTGGGCTTGTACTTCACCATCTATAAATCTAATTTCTGCACTGCTTTTAGGTCTGTGACCGGCCAAAGCGGGATTAAAAAGGAAAACTAATCCAGTTATGCAATGCAGCCTGGTTCACCAAGGGATGCTGATTTAACAGACCATATCCCAGGCTCTTTGGGGTATCTCTCACAAGTGTCTCTGGGTTTTCTGGAGCAGCATCCATCAGGACTCAGAATTCAAAGTGTGGATTTCTCCACATGTCTACACAGACACGTTTTATTCCAGAGAAGTTACCCAGCAAGAAAAAAATATGGGGCAATAAAGGAACAGGGAGTAATTCCAGACAAGCAGCTTTGCAGCAAAGCTTTAATATTTCTAATCCCATCTCTTTTTTCTGCCCTGCTGTTACCAGCTCCAGGGGAACGCTCAGCAGGCTGGTAAAAGGCATCAATAAGGTATGGCACAGCATCATTTAGAAATGTTTCAAAGAACAAACATGAATGTAGATGAAATTAATGTTGATTTAATGCCAAGACAAAAAATGTCAGTCACTAGCAAATGCCAGGTGCAGTGAGGTGTGAGATGTTTGGGGCACAGTCCACCAGGAGCAACAGGACCCAGAGCAGCTCTTCTGTAGACAGAAATTACCACGATTCTCTTAACTCCAGAGCTGTTAAGCTCTTCAGAAAACATGAGAGAGGTTATTTTACTTGCAATGAATCCTTTGAAACAGTAGGAATGGCTATGATGTCATGGCACCTTAAACCCAAGACATTTGCATTGTAATGACAGTAAAGAATCTGGCTTTTTCTTTTCAAACATATTCTCCTGTAATCTTGTACAATTTTATAAGAAAGTGATCATAAACTGCTGAAATAACCATTGAACACCATCAGAAACAGTTTTCCACAGAGGAATTTTTCATTTAGAATCAATAAGTCAAACAAAAACCCATTTTTGCCATTCTTAAGTATGATGACTCCAGGAAGGAGATTTCTTCTCGGATAAGGAAACACAAGAAGGGCTGTGGCATCTGTGTGCTGTGTCTGGCTCTGACCTAAAGGCACAAACATGAATTTCTTACCTGCTACTGAATTTGGCCGTGGCATAAGGTACAGAGGAATTGACTGCACTGACTGGGACAGGACTGTCTCCAGGTTCCTCTCGGGGATTTTGTTGAGGCTGTAGGTGGAGGCTGACATGTTCTCATCCACGCGGTACAGGCACGAGTCCATGCTGGATTTCTGGGATTGCCACTGTTTCAGGTTTCCCCCAGATCCAAGTTCCTTACTGCTTTCCCCTCCATATTTAGTACGTTCCACATTTTCAGAGTAACTTGTCAATGTAGCTTGAAGGAAGAAATTATAAACAGAATTAGTAACAAAGAAAGAATGGCTTGAACACACGCTGCTCAATGCTGAGCTGAGCCATGCAAGAGCCAAAAATGATCTTCATCATATTTTCCATATCCGCATAAATCAGAGATTATGGATTTTAGTTTAATGATACTGTTTCTGCTTACGACTTCTAAAAGAACATTTAAGCTCTAATGTTTTGGCTCATACTGTTAAAAGCCATTTGTAATTACAAAGAGTATTAAAAATTCTGTGCTGCGTTGTATTCAAATACACCATTCCAGAAAGAACAGAAATTATTTAGGAGGAAATATTACCATGGCTCCTCATGTCTTTTAATTGGCATCATAGTTTCTACCTTTCCTTTTCCAGGGAATGTTTGCAGAAGTTTGCCAGGTCTTACAGGGTCTGACACTGAGAAGCCTCCACTGACCTGCCTGAACAATCAGCCCCCATGGATTGGTTTGGTTCAGAAACTGAACCCCTTATCTCATTTGACTGACAGTAAGTTTTTATGAAGCTTTAACTGTGATCCACTCAGCTTCCCCTATATTATTTCATTTTACAGATGAGGATGGTTGCTATATTGACTTTTTGGGAAGTGACAACACTCAATTGATCCAGAACACCCCCATGTTCTCCCCATTTGTGTTTTCTCTTCTGGATTACAGTGTAGTTACCCCCTGGCTGTAAATCCCTTTGGCCTATTGACTTTTCTCTCATCTTTATTGCCCAATGTATTCATTCAAGGTCATAATCTTAGTCACAAATTGGGACAAGGTCCCAACACTCACACCAGCTTATCTGAGTGTGCTGGAGAATCACAGAATTCTGTAAGGAAGGGACCTTACAGACCCCCTGCCACCCCCTTCCACCATCCCAGGGTGGTCCAAGCTCTGCCCAACCTGGCCTTGGACACTTCCAGGAACTGGGCAGAGGCAACCTGGGATAGTGGAAGCAACCTGGGATAGTGGAAGTCACAGCTTCTCTGGGAAACCCTTTCCTTATCCATCCTAACCAACCCCACAACAGCTTCAATCTTTACCCCTATTTCCATGGCTTGATCAGTATTTGGTTTCTTTCTAAGGAGTGGGCTCAGTACCTTTGCATCCCATCAAATGTTCCAAATTTTAGTTGCTTGCAACGTGTTTTGGAATTTGAAACCAACACATGAAACTGCTAGGAAATGGTATTTGTTTGTTGGCATTTATACACAGGCTTGCTGTCAGGTAAACATATTTATGATTTAGGATAAGAAAATCAGATAAAACCAGAAAACAGTTATTCACACATTTCTCTTGCTCCCTCAAATTGGCTGAGAAATATCTGTGAAATGATTCTCTATAAAAAAACTCCATTTCAAAGACTGGGTTTGCAGGGCAAGGCATGCCATGTTTTCTATTCACAGAAAAAAATCCCCATTGATCCATTAGGATCCGTTAATTTTAAAAGCCTATATCAGTATGTGTCTAATTAGTCTTTGTAGAAACAAATCAGCAGCTGACATCAGTCATCTTCCAACACATCAAACTGAGGAAAAACAAAATAACCATGTGTCAAAATAAGTTTTCTTTAAGTGAAACAACAAAAAAGAAAAAAGAGCTATTAAGTCCTGCTGCCCCTTTTTCTAATCAACAATTTGTGTTCATTCTAAACATAATTTTCTCTAGTTTACACTAAAGCTGTTTTATGTGCAAACTCATCATTGAATCAGATATTTAGGACTGTTCCCTGTGGATTAATTTACCTGCTGAACAGCCCTGGATGATCTAAGTGCTGCTGCACATGCTGAAGTGATGGCTCTATGGATTTAATCTCTTCTAGGAGCTATTTTAAACCAAAATAATTTTAACTTCCATTAAAAAGCAAAAGCATCAGGTTAGCTGTGAGTCAGCAACATGAACTGACGTGCTGAGCACATCTCCCACAGTGTGACCCCCAGAGCTGCTCAGACACTGCACCTTCACAGTGACAACTGGAGAAAGCACATTTCAGAAAGATAATTCCAAAACATTTACGTTACCTGCAACTAAGATGTTGAGTGATACTCAGGGGAGAAAAGTTGTGAAACACCAGATTGGCAGATAAATACAATGGAAATGCAAAGATTTGGGCAGCCCTGAAATGGTCAGGGAGTTGGATCAGGTGATCACTGTAGGTCCCTTCACAGTGAAATGAAATATTCTATTCTATTCTATTCTATTCTATTCTATTCTATTCTATTCTATTCTATTCTATTCTATTCCATTCCATTCCATTCCATTCCATCCCATCCCATCCCATCCCATCCCATCCCATCCCATCCCATCCCATCCCATCCCATCCCATCCCATCCCCTTCTTCTCCATTCCATTCTGACAGGATGAGAGGAAAAAGCCTCAAGTTGCACCAAGGAAGGTGAAGGTTGGACATTAGGGAAAATTTCTTCATTGAAAAGATGGTAAAGTCCTGGAACAGGCTGTCCAGGTCAGTGATGGAATAACCATCCCTGGAAACATTCCAAAAACGTGGATGTGGCACCTGGGGACACTGCAAGGGGACTGAAATTAGCTGGTCCTTAAAGGTCCCTTCCAACACAAACCACTCTATAATTCTATGATTTTTAAACACATGCACACCTCATTAATCAAAAGCTCAAAAAAAATTGCAACCTTTGAACTGACAGCGTGCTCTAAACTGGGAAGAGATCAAATGATGAACTGATGAACTCAAATCCATCAAAGAGCAGGAATTTTTGCCTTAAGCCATCTGCAGAGAGGCAGATCCTTCAACCCCAGTCTCCAGGGGACAGGTGGGACACGCTGGGGGGGCCACAGCAGGAACCCACTGGGGCACTGGAGGCTACAGAAGGACACTTGAGGCTCATCAATTACTAAATCCAGACAAAAAAGAGCAACCCTGGTGAAAAAAAAACAGAATCTTGCCATGCCTGGGCCCCACTCCATCAGATCATGCCAACCAGTGCGTGCTGGCGAGCTGGGAGCAAACAAAACTGCAAGGATGGAGAAGGATGGGACAGCGTGTGAATCACACACAGAACAAGAGAAACCTGACACAAACAGCTGAGGTTCTCTATAGCACCCAAGTAATACCACAGGGACATAAATATAGACGTGTGTGCATATAGATCTGTGTATTTATGGATACATAGCTGTGTCTCCAGTCTCACGCTGTTTAATGTGAGCACAGACAGAATTTGAGGCATCCAGAGCATCTGACTGCTGGAAAGCACATAATGAATGATATCCCATGGAAAGCCCCTCGGATGGGTGTGCAGGCAGTGTGGTGCCCGTCCACAATCCTGTCTGCAGCTTTTTCCTGGGATTTGCTGAGTCTCTGTCCCCATGATCCCACCCACAGCACCAGCACCAGCTCCAAGCAGCTCTGCAGGCACATGGACTGTGGTGCCAGGAGGGAATACTCTCCAGAAGTGCTGGAGTCACTTCACAATCCCACCCTGCTTTGAGCACTCCAGATTTACTCCTGTGTTTCCTCTGTCAAACTTTCCTTTTCCATTGTGGCTCGTTTCCCTTGGAAACAGAAGTTCTGATTAGAACTTTTTGCTAATAACATGGGTGAAATATTTTAATTTCTTTGGGGAAATAACAGAGCTGTACTGAAGCAGCAGCAGCCCCCCCAGACAGCACCTCAGCACTACAAACTGCACTACACTTCTCAAGACAGTTTTGTATATTTACAGGCCACAAATATTATTTCTCATTTAGCTGCAAGCTGGCCTATGCCCTGGGTGCTTTTCAACTGAATGTGTTTCTAGTCAAACACACAAGGGAATTTTTACCATCCCATCCAATTCTGTTTGAGGCAAAGACCATGCCTGGAAAACATCAACCTTTACATTCATCTTCCAGCTGTAACTGTGGGAGAAGCAGTTTTTGTAGGTCCCACGTGACAGTGACCAACATCTGTATCATTAATTATATGTAAAGATTTATAGTGCCTCAAGTAAGAAACAGGGATTTTGTTGATTTAAAGAAATAACTGCGGCAAAGCAATGAGCTTTCATATGCTGCACTGCAACGAGCTCCAAACCCAGCCTGAATTAACCTCATTTCACTTCAGCACCTCTTGCCTCATTTCATTAGAGATGTCCCAGCTAACACGTACAAGTTGGCAAGGAGTGAAATAAATTTTTTACCCTAATCTACATAAGCCTCCATAAACTCAGCCACAGAAGGATACACCTAAATATAGCCACATCACCCCAGACCACTCCAGCTGCCAAACAGAAAAATCTGGCAGGCAGGAAGTGTAAGTCCAAACTGTTCCCAAGGGCCAGCAGCAGCCTCGTGCAGTCACACGCTGTCTGTGCCCCAAAAACCTCGGTGCCCCTTTAGAACATTATTCTCTGCTGGACACCACCAGGCAGTGAGTTTATGGCATCTCCATACAAAAAATAAAAACAACCCCAAAAGCCCTGAGGTCTGTCCTGCTCAAGGCTTGAGGCCAAAATCCACAGCACTTGCTGGATGTTTAACTTCTCTATCAACAGTGGTCTCAAACAGGAGAAAAAGACAATTAAAATTGTTGGCTTAATTCACATAAACAATCCCACAAATAGATAGACATTAAACAGGTAAAGCCATTTCTGTGTCAGGCCTGGGGGTGTTATAAATCATGGTGAGCATGCAAAATGTCCTAAAATGTAATGAAAAATACCTCGACAGTAGCATCACCTGACCCTAAATCCGCTCTGTGCTAAATCTGAATTCCCTGCTGCACCAGCTGACAAGCAGGATGAGGAATGGGATAAAGAATGGGATGACAAATGGGATGATTGCCTTGCAGGGCTCTATCCTGGCTGCTACCCAGGCTGGAAATGCAAGGTCTGGGTAAAACAGTTCTGCAGGAGAGCCAGACCCTTCCACCTCCTGGGCCCAGCTCCCTGCAAGCACTGTGAGACAGAACAGCTAGCACAGCTTCTGTTTAGAAACTGCAGATTATTACTTGCAGAAACAAGGTAATTACTGTTTTAAGCACACTCCACTACTGTAACCATGAAAGAAATCTGTTAGAAAGGTCCCAACTCTAATAGAGGTAGCAGCCTTAATGATCTTTACCAAAACATCAACTCTCTTTGGGGAATGAGCCCAACTAGAAGCCACTGAGAGTCAAAAAAAGATCTGTAATTCTCAGAAATGTTATTCATTATTAACAGAGCATTTCATAATACTGATGAGAATGTCAGAATTCAAATGCTTTAACTCTAAGATCATAAAAATATTTAACCTGAGTTAAATTTATCTTGATGTGTCTTTTGAGCTTTGTTCCCTTCTCAAAGCAGATGAAGTTGGAAGCAAATCCATCTTGTTTCATTGTCAGCAGCATCTATTCTGCTTAGCAGCATCTATTTTGCTTAGCAGGCACTTGGACAAATTTATTAACAAACCTATTTTTAACCCAGAAACACATACATCTGTAGAAGGCAGCATCTTGATGAAAGCTTAGGAATAAAAGGAAAAAAATAGCAAAAAAAAAAGAGTAACTGGAAGAAGCTACAGGCCAGGGATTCCCAGGATGGAATAGGGCTATTTTATATGTTATTTTCCATCAAGGAAATCCACAAAATCTAAGTGAAGACATCTTGTCCATACAGTACCAGACCCGTGCACTTCACTGAAGCAGCGGGGCCAGACAGTGCTCCCTTTGAAGCTGCTTTCCCCTCACAGCTGTGTCCCTGCACAGGATGATCCCCTGACACTTCAGCAGGGAACAGAGTGCAGACCATCACAGGGAAAAGCGTGGCCCCATTTCAACTCGGGGTATGAACACACTCCTACAGGAGGATGCCACATGGAAAACAGCCATTCCTTAGGAGAATGCTGCTAATGATATAAAGTGCTGCTTGAACTTCACTTGGATAAGCTTTGCATACTGGCAAGGAAAGTTTGCTGGTTATTTCAAAGGACTGCTAAGACTGGTGGAGGTTTTCCTGTATTCTGCTGCATTTCAGCAGCAAAGTTTCCAAGCTCACGCTGGAGGGGCCGTGAGGTGCAAAGTTCCCTCAGAGCAGCACATGATTCTTTGACCAGTTTTCTTTTCAGTAGCAGATTTTTGAACATTAACAGTTGGCTGCTTTTACATAGTGAGAGCCAAAAAATCCTGGAAGCTATTCAGAGGTTACAGTCAGGTCAGGATTTTCACCAGCCATTCTGTTTTATATGGAAAGGATTCCGTGGCATCCAGGAGAAAGGGCTGACTTGCTCCTACCTCTGCTCTTGTCTCACCTTCTCCCCCATTCCCCATTGCTTTTATTTCACAAATAAAGAATATCTGAATTTTGAAGATCTGGACCTTGTAATTTTTTTTATCCTTTCAACCTTTGCTCAGCTCTTAGAACCAAGTGACAGCTTGGGCAGAGGCAGGACCCAGCTGGGATCAAACACCCACGTGTGCTCACTGTGACCCTCAGCCCAGCCCAGCTTTGGGGCTGGATGTGGGAGAAGCTGCAGCTCTGCTGGTGGGATATGGTGAGCAGGGAAGTGAGGGGGTGGGATCCTGCAGTGACTTTGCCCAGGATTCATTAACCTACTTTGGCACACAGCTCAGAATAGCTCACCCATTTGCATTTTAAGATCACGCAGGCAGAAGTGCTGCAAGGGTTGCTGTGGCATCCAGGAGCTGAACTAAGCCCAGATTCCCTGATCAGCCAAGCAAAATGTTAACCACTAGTGCAACTAACCTTCCCAAATTATCAACCTGCCTTTCTTGGTTTTTTTTCTTAAACACTACATAAATCGTTAGCAAAATAAAATCTTCTTCAGCTGGGGAAATACTCAACCTAGAATATATAGCAAAGACACCCAAGTGACAATCATCCTGTTTGATATCATACAAACATTAATGTTTTCCACTGTGCCTGGACAGGTACTGAACAAAATTAATCTGTGTATATTTTCTTCAGATTCTTTACACCTGCAACAGATCACTCAAATGAGAAACCTGCTACAGCACCTACCAAAATTCACTGAAATTTGTGATAATTTAGTTCAGCTCCTCCTGCCCAAGGCTTCCTCTTGCACTATTTAAACCATTTCCAGAAGTAAATTAATTGATGTGAAGTTATCAACCTCATACATCCCACTTTTCACCAACTACTATATAGTTTTACCTATGAGGAATGGAAGATGGAGGTGTACAGATAACCTTGGTCATTGCAGTATAAACCTGAATAATGTAAAACCATTCCCTAATTAGCAAATACAGATAAATAATGTTATCTCAGTAGAGCACTGCATCCAGCTCTGGGGTCCCCATGAAACAGCTGGGGTGAGTCCAGAGCATCACTGAGTTGATGACATGCCTGGAATCCCTCTGCTCTGGAGCCAGGCTGGGAGAGCAGGGGATTTTCAGCCTGGAGAACAGAAGGCTCCAGGGAAACCTCAGAGCCCCTTCTGGTGTCTAAGGGGGCTCCAAGAGAGCTGGACAGGGACTTGGGACAAGGGCCTGGAGTGGCAGGATGAGGGGGAATGGCTCCCACTGCCAGAAGGCAGGGCTGGATGGGATACTGGGAAGGGATTGTTCCCTGGGAAGGTGGGCAGGCCCTGGCACAGGGTGCCCAGAGTGGCTGTCCCTGCATCCCTGGCAGCGCCCAAGGCCAGGCTGGACAGGACTTCACCTGGAACAGTGGAAGGAGTCCCTGCCATGGCAGGGCGTGGAACTGGATGATCTTTAAGACCCCTTCCAACTCAAACCAGGGATTCTCTGACTACTTGTTAGACCAGCCCAGCACACTGAGGGCTCCGCCAGCAGCAGCGAGGAGGAAGAGGAGGATGAAGAGCACGGCCCGGCACTCACCGATGATGCCGCTGTCTCTGCTCTCCAGCGTGGACGTGGGGCTGGTGACAGCCCCGTAGGTGCAGTCCTTGGCCGTGACGCTGGCGCTGACGGGGGGCAGCGTGGAGCAGGGGCTGCTGGCGGGCGGCGAGGCCGTGCTGCTGGTCAGCGTGGAGCAGGGGCTGATGCGCTGCGTCACCGCCGAGCTCTGCAAAGCAAAAACAGCCCATCACTCACCACGGGGGGAAAGGCTGGCTGCAGCTCACACTCTGGAGGGTTTGCTTTGTCTGGTGAGGCTGAAAAGCGCTTTGCAGTTTGGAATGGAAACGTCCGCTGGGCCGCCCCCCACCTGGGGCAGACACTGGGCTCGTTTTCTCCTTCACGCCTCAGAGATCCCTGACTGCCTCCGTGTGCAATAGGAGCCACAGGAAACATAAACAGCAGAATTTATCAAAAGCCTGATTCCATACTTGATCGGGAGTTTTGGTTTTTAGCACCAAACTAAAAGCTTGAAAGAAAAAAGCACAAATAAGCAAAAACTGTGGCAGAAAGGTAAATTTGGTGCCTCTGTTAAAGTGGTGAGCTCTGTGATTCCATACTTGATCGGGAGTTTTGGTTTTTAGCACCAAACTAAAAGCTTGAAAGAAAAAAGCACAAATAAGCAAAAACTGTGGCAGAAAGGTAAATTTGGTGCCTCTGTTAAAGTGGTGAGCTCTGTGATTCCATACTTGATCGGGAGTTTTGGTTTTTAGCACCAAACTAAAAGCTTGAAAGAAAAAAGCACAAATAAGCAAAAACTGTGGCAGAAAGGTAAATTTGGTGCCTCTGTTAAAGTGGTGAGCTCTGCGATTCCATACTTGATTAGGAGTTTTGGTTGTTTTTTAGCACCGAAAAGCTTGAAAGAAAAAAGCAAATAAGCAAAAACCATGACAGAAAGGTAAATTTGGTGCCTCTGTTAAAGTGGTGAGCTCTGTGATTCCATACTTGATGGGGAGTTTTGGTTTTTAGCACCGAACTGAAAGCTTGAAAGAAAAAAGCACAAATAAGCAAAAACTGTGGCAGAAAGGTAAATTTGGTGCCTCTGTTAAAGTGGAGAGCTCTGGGGTGGGAAACACACAGTGTGATCTCACCTTTACTTACAGTTACAGTCACCATATCCAGGAAATCCTGCAAAGACCTCTAGGCCATTCCCATCTGCTCAGAATCCTTGTGGGGCTGCAGTTTTTATTTTGCCCAATTAATGTTTCCTCCATTCCAGGAAAACAACAGAGATCCTTTCTCTAGATACCAGATGGCCTTTCCCTGCCCAGGCATGCTTTCCCCACCAGATGAAGTTTAAACAAACCCTCAATAATATGGAAAATAAAGCAGCACAAAGAAGATGAAGTTTTAAAAGTGATTTTTGGTAAGACCCTATAGGAACCTGGTGGAGTTTATCCACCTGATCCTGTGCAGGGAGATGGATTTATTAAAAATCCAAAATCATTCTTGAATTCAATTTGATATATGACAGAGCCCTTGTTTTAACTGCAGGCTACTGGATACAGAAGATCCTCTGGAAAAAGCTTCATTACCTGTCATGCACTTTCTCTCTCTTTCCATATCCTCATACTGCAAGTTTTTCAGATATTTAAATATACCACTGATTTTGCTAAATCTGCTTTTAATTTTACAAAATTATTTCTAGCTTATTCATTGTAGTGGCCAAATTAAAAACTACTTGTGTGCCATATTCAATGAGAATATTCCATTATTTTTTTCCTTTTAATTGACAGGGTTTATTATTATTATTCTTAATACAACCTAACACAGGGCTCTTCTTGGCTTGTGTCACACAGATGTTTTCACCCATCACAGTGGAACTATCTTGTGATTTATCACAGCTGACGGGACTCCATCAGCACACCTCAGCCATCTAATCTGTTTTTCCCAATATTTTCTTTAACTCGTTGACAATCCAATGAACTGCATCAAGTTTAAGGTAATATAACTGGGGAGCTTTGGACAAGGAAGGCCAAGGGTGCATGTGGAAGAGTCATGGTGGCAGGGGAATGAAGCTTCTCTGCCCAGCTCTGCTCAGTTCCATGTCCTTTTTATGTTGGGAATTGTACAGAGAATTCCAGGTGGGGAATAACCCAACCCAGTCTCAGCTGGGCCTGCTTGAAGCAGGTTGGTTTAGATGAAGAAGTGCCTGCCAATCTCAAACTACAGCATTTGATCAGTTTACATATGGGATCTTCAAGAATGTAAAGCTTTATTACTATTATAAATTCTTTACGGTGGAGTTATTCTATATCTTTGTTTTAACTGTCATTTTAAACAAATCCCCACTGAAACTTATCTCAGTACAAAATAACATCCGCTAACTTTAAAACACAGAAATCACTGCACTTTAAAGCAAATTAAAATTCAGTGCAAGGATGGTACACTTATCTTCCCTCCAGCTGATAAAACTATTGTTTCATGAAATGCCAGAAGTGATAGAAGTTCCTTTATTTGCTGTGTTATCAATGCAGCTCCTGAAGAACAAGCTCCTTGCAACTGGAAATTATGAAATAACACACTATATCACTTGGCATTGATTGACATGTTTTATTTTTGTATTGATATAGAAAAATGTTCCTCTATATGAGTTTTAAATATAAATTTCCATTGACAGAACATTCTGTATTATTATTGCTGCTGTTTCATCTGTCACATTTTCACTGAACTTTGAAAAATTACTCTGTTCTGCCAGAACCTCAGTGTCCTTTGTGCTGCTCTGGCAGACAACACAGTTAGAAAGAATTTCCCAAAAAGCAGGGAAAAAAGGATTTAATCCTCAGCATTTGAGATCTCCCATTAATGAAATCACAATTAAAATCACAGAAAACAGATTATTACAATCTGGATTAGAGAATATATCCTTGGATATATACAAAATAAGGCAACTGGGGGAAAAGGCATTGTAGAATGTAGAGATTGGGCAGTTTCAGTGCAAATACTCCCATCCCTTATCTTCCTTTCAGCTTAAGCACTGGTGAGATGGCAAATAATTATTGTCTCGCCTGAGAAGGCAAAGCATGGCTGGAATAACAAGCAGCAGCTTTTGATACAAAGAATGTTTTCTTTGCTGAGCTCATGTAAATTAACACATTAAAACCAAAAAATTGTTCTAATTTTTAGATTCAAGTGCAAACTACTGGTCAAAGTCTCAATCAGGTTTTAATTAATCAATGGCTAACAGAAGAATTAATTTAATTCATGCAAATCCCATAAATGTCTCATTGCGTGATTTTCAACATGACTGGAATAAGGCAGTGGAAGAAATTCAGTTTGGGATGGAGATCTGGAGAGGTTTTCCCAAAAATTTGCTGCAATTCAAAGCAGCTTTAGCTTGGAGAGGATTTGTTGGCTGAGACAGCCAGTGGGAGATGGCAGAGTCACAAGAGAGCCCCAAAAGGGTGAGAGGGCTGGGCTGAGGTGGAGAGGCTGATGGAGAAGGTTCATTCAGCCTACAGAAAGGACAGGTACACTGCATCCAAGGAGAGCTGCACCCTTCCACTACCTGCAGGGCCTGCAGGGAAGATAAAACCATGCTCCTGTCAGAACTGGAAAGGGAAGGGACAAGGAGCTACAGCCACAGCTTCCACTGAGGACATTTTCTACTGTTGTGGTGATTTTTTCATGTGCGAGGATACAAGGCTTGACTCTATTTTCTTCAGAAGGTTGATTTATTATGTTATGTATTATATCAAACTACTGCATTAAAACTATACTAAAAGAACAGAGAGAGAGGAAGATCAGAAGGCTACAAAGAACAAGAATGGAATGGAATGGAATGGAATGGAATGGAATGGAATGGAATAGAATAGAATAGAATAGAATAGAATAGAATAGAATAGAATAGAATAGAATAGAATAGAATAGAATAGAATGCATAACAAAATTTTGTGATTGCTCACAGCCTTGGCACAGGGGGCTGTGATTGGTCACTAACTGAAAACAATCGACATGGACCAGTGGAAGATGAACCTGGTGCATTCCACAGTTATTGTTTACATTTCTTTCCTGAGGCTCTCAGCTCCTCAGGACGGGAAAAATCCTAGCAGAGGATTTTTCATAAAATATCATAGCTACATTCTACTAGGTAGTAGAAAAATGTTTTTCACAGTTGAAGTTGGTGAGCCCCAAGACAGGCTGCCAGGAGAACACACTGATCTCTACAAACCTTCAAACCCTGCCTGGATGAGCCCTGAGAACCCTGAAGGTCCCTCCCTGAAGCCAGCTCTGCACCCAGGGCTGCATGGATGGGCTGACCTCAAGAGGTCACTTCCAGACTTGAGAACTCCAGGATTCAAGGCAAGTGCTGACATCAGGAGACACTTATAAAGGAAGGAAAAAATTAACTTGGTAATTGAGGAACCAGCCTCTCTTTATCTTCTCCTGAACATGAATAGCATTCAAAGGCCCTGGAAAACTTTTTCCTGCAAAAATTAGCACACAGCCCAAGATACCAATCTAGTTTAGAGGACAAGTCTGCTATTTCTCTTTAGATTTTTTCTTTTATTTATTCTCCAAAGACATTTTTGGCTTTAGAGAAAAGATTGGATTTTAATTTCTGTCAAAAGGTAACAACAAAAGGAACCATTTATAGTAGAAAGCTCTGCTTGGCTTTGAAGTATTCAGTTGAAATAGGTGCCTGTTAAAAGGACATTTTCTAGCTCAATGTATAGTACAGTCCATTTTAAATCCACAACTTGCTTTAAAAAATTGAATGGGAAGTGTAAAAAGTATAACATATGTGTTAAAGGCAAAAACTTTACAAAATCACATTTCTTGGCTCTCAATCAAACTAGGTCATGCAGGAGATCAAAAATGTCTTGTGTCAGTCAGTCAGACAACCCAACGTGGCCCTGGGACACTGCCAGGGATCCAGGGGCAGCCACAGCTGCTCTGGGCACCCTGTGCCAGGGCCTGACCACCCCCACACAGAGGAATTCCTTCCCAATATCCCATCTAACCCTGCCCTCTGGAGCCACTCATGTCACTCCAGGCCCTTGTCCAAATCCCTCTCCAGCTCTCCTGGAGCCACTTTAGGCACTGGAGGGGGCTCTAAGGTCTCCCTGGAGCCTCCTGTTCTCCAGTCTGAACATTCCCAGCTCTCCCAGAGCAGAGAGGCTCCAGCACTTGGACCAACTCCGTGGCCTCCTCTGGAATTTCTCCAACAGCTCCACATCTGTTCTGTGCTGAGCACAGGCCACTTTTCACTGATTCCCTTTTTAAGGAATTCAGGTTCTCTGAATTACATTTATGTTAAATATCTGAGTGACTCATGCAGAGTCACCCAAAGACAATTAAAACAGAGAACAGAGAATTGGAAGTGGTTGATAAGCTCTTCTGCTACATACTGGATTAGCCATCTGTCAATTTAAATACAAAAAAAGGTGGTGGGTGGGAAATGCCTCCTATTTTCACTCTCAGCAAAAGTTGCTAATTGTCCATACCTGAGGAAAAGGAGGGAGAAACTCAGGCTCAGACAGCTTCTACAAAACCTGTATCATAGCCCAAAGCTTTCCAGCCAGCCAGGGGTGTAACAAGCTTCATCACAATAAAGATTTTATGATTTGCCTTCTTTATCTGTTTTCAAGCATGAAATTACCTTGTTGGGCAAATATGAGCAAGAACCATGACTATCTGTGAAATCAGGCTATTACTATTTCCCTCTTTCTTCTGCAGAGACTCTAAATCTTTATGTAACACCACCGAAGTACTCCTGAAATATCACAGAGAAGACGCCAGGCAAGTACAGATTATTTTGGTCACTATAATCTGATTAGAAACACTGCCCACTCCTACATTTGCAGAAACAGAAGAACAACAGGAGCTGTCTCACATGGCTGATCCCTGAACTGTTCTGCTGTTCTGTGAGGATGAGTCACGGCGAGATGAGGACGTACAACCTTTACCTCAGCACCATTGTTACCACACACCTGGTTGCCATGGAATGAAGACAATAACCACCCTCTCCCAAACTCCACCATGCCATACCTGGTTCTCGTCCTGCACCTCCATGCTGTACTGGGGCCCTGGCTGAACCTCCGTGACTTTCTCTCCGAGGAGGAAGCCCAGGCGAGTCATGAGTGTGTTCGCTGCCTCATCTACGGATGGAGGGGGTCCCAGCTCTTGCTCAGTATCACCTAAACACAAGAGAACCAGATTCAGACAGGAATTGTTGACTTTTGGCTGCTGCTCAGTGGTTTTACTGACACAACACCTGTACCTGTTTGTACCCTCAGTATCCGGGTTTTCAGGTTATTCACGTTATTCAAGTCTGTTTTACCATTCCGTGCTGGTCATTAGTTTTAGGTCATGTACCATAGATATAAGTTTTCTCCAATGTTAACTGTTGCTTCTCCTCTCAGTGCTCATTTTTTTCTCAGCATCTCCCATGGAAGCACATGTAGGTATCTTGTCCCTGTAGCAGAAGCACCAGAGCTACCAGGGAACAAGATTTTCTGGACCAGCTTTGGAGAAGAGTGTTTGCTCTCCTCCCTCTGTTTCTCACAGAAAATTACTCACAGAGAAGACAAGACTAGGAGAGCTATTTGGAAGGTGTTCCATGAGCTGCAGAGCAAACAACCTGTGCTACTGAGTAGTTAACAGGAAAGACCAGGACAGAAAATACATGTTCAACTTCCACTGTCGCCTGCTGTCCCCAACACACTCATGGTCATACAGAAATCAAGTCTCTCCAAATACAACTCACTTTCTGCACTCCTTCTATGGACCATGCCACAAATTCCCCATCAAGTCTGCAAAACAGGCCAAAACCAACATTTCTAATAATTTTTTCTATTTTTTTTCCCACCAGCTGAAGGGAAAGCAGCACAGACAAGCTTCTAGCTAGCAATGCACACTGGGAAAAGGCCTGACATATACACCAGCATATCTGTATCCTTTTAATTTTATAACAAAAAAGGAGGAACGAAAAACTGTGGAGGTTTTTGACTTGCAGTATCACATACGTAATTTGGGTTCTGAAAGTCAAGTTCCTTCCTGCTCACACCAACAGCAGGGTTAAAGCCTGAAGGTCAAGTTCTTACCACTTTACACTGAAGTAATACTGTGTTTAGTGCAGTTATAGGAGACTAATTAGGATTTGCAATTAGTCTACAGTTAATTATTCATCTGATAATGTACAAATTGGAGAAGAGCCCATCTCCATTTCCTTGCTCTGTCCTGGTTTGGGCTCCTCCAGCACTCAGCCTGCAGCAAGAGTAAAATGATGCGACTTTAAATAAAATATTCCTTTTTGATAAGTGTAACTGAAACCCACAAATCATGGATCCTGGGATATGTACAAAATCTCAGGAAATTTAAGCCAGTTGCTTCCAGAAATTCATATTTCATCTCATACTCTACAGCTCACAGAAGCTTACAGCAATTTTTGGATGTCTCTTCTGCACTACTGCAAATTAAAAACCCGGGAGCATCTCGCATGCAACCATGGCTGCATTCCTGAGCACCACCAGCTCTGGGAGTTGAGCATTTGCAGCTGTCCTTCCTCCGTGGCTCCACTGTTATGGAAATGGATGATACAGGAGGTCCACGTAAGCTGTCTGAGTTATTGAATCCCCATTGTACTGCCTGAACCAACGCTGACGTGAATCCGATAGATTTAAGAGAGACAAATTTAAACGGATGGCCCAATTTGAGGAACTGCTGACCACCCACAGTCAATCTGTGGGCATTTACTGCCTCTAGGAGCCCAAGCCAGAACAGACGTAATTTATGTAAAATGAAAACTAGACAGACTTTTATTTCCAAGGTTATTTCTTTCTTTAAAAGGTAAGATGACATTTTTAAAGGTAGATTTTTTGGTAAAAGCCATTCCCTGGATATGGCTCCACAGCTTATTATGCATTCCCATTCTGTATTCACAACCATGATATTAAAAATATTCAAATTATGCTGACTTACACATCTGGGGCAGAAAGGAACAGCTGGATCTAGATCTGTACTGCCCACCTGGGAGTGCCCAGGTGAGGCAGCTGCAGGGCACTGGGCACAGCCAGTTTCCTTTGGTTTAGTGCTGGGAACAACTCCCAACCAAAATTCACTCACTGGAGGTTGAGTTTAACCTTTTCCTTAAGGCCCTGCTTCTTTTAAACTACCCTTAAAACATCTCCAAGGGGCACGAACCTGGCTTTCACCTGTAAAATACAGAAAACTACAATCTTGTAAAATACAGAAAACTACAATCTTGCCTCAAGTCATTGTACAGGTACATTGAAGATATAGAGGATAATTATTATGTGGTTTGATAAAACCCCCAACGGCAGGACGTTGGAACCACAACATCTTCAAGATCCCTTCAACCCAAACCAGTTTGTGACTGTAACTCACAGAATCATGGAAAGGTTTGGCATGGGAAGGACCTCAATGCCTATCCACTCCCACCCTGCCAAGGGCAGAGACACCTTGCACTACCCCAGGCTGCTCCAAGCCCCAGCCAACCTCTCCTTGGACACTCCCAGGGATGGGGCAGCCACAGCTGCTCTGGGCACCCTGTGCCAGGACCTCAGCACCCTCACAGGGAATAATTTCTTCTTTATATCTGATCTAACTCTGACTTCCTTCACCTTAAGGTTCTCCTGCCTTGTTTTATGCTCATTCCCTGTGAGATGCTGGTCGTGGTACAAGGTATCACCAGCTGAACCAGAGCAGTGGAGCTGTGGGACCCCCATATTTCCTACAGAACTATCAATTATTTCATTATAACCTAGCTTTCAAAGTACAGATAACTTTGAATTCAAGCAAAGCGCCATTGTATTGGATTATCCCCTCCTAAAGTCTTAAAAAAGAAGTGGAATCCTTTAACTGGATGTCAAAGAACAGACATAACAGCTCTGTGAATGGGTATTATGGAAAAAAGCTGTATGTTGCCTTTCAGGGCTGACAGTAAGACCTAATACTCTCTTCCTAAGTTCAGTGAAAGGACAGAACTGGTTTTTTCTCTCTTTTCCTGAGTGCTATCCAGTTGGTGCTGCAACCACATTTTACTCTAACTTCAACTCTCAAATCAGAGTCTGTGTCTTGGCTCATTTCTCCCCCTAACGAAGAGGGTCTGCTGCAACAAGTGGAGATACCTAAGGCTCACACAGATACCTTTTTCTCTTTATTTTGAACAATTTTAGCAGATCCCAGCAGTGAACACCCCCATACTTTCCATCTACTTCTGCCTCTTTTTTAGTTAATGACTTTTTTCTTTGACTGAACTGCAAAAATGCAAATCAGAAATACAACCTGATCTTGTCAAGCAATTTAATACCTCTGATCCTCCCTTCAAAAAATTCAACCCACTTTAAATATGTCAGCAGATCTCTGCAATTCACCCTGGAATTTACCTGATTTAGGCCATTTAGGAGCAATTTTACAGAGCCTGGCAGCTCTCTCAGATGTCTTATCTAGAAATACCCTTTGGATTTCTGAAGGGGTCAGCTCTAACACCTCTGTAGGCATCACATGCAGCAGGACTGAGTTCATAAGTGCTCATAAATGTTCAGAGTATTCATTGGAAACCAAATATATCATTTTACGGCAAAATTATTAGGTTTGCTCTTCTCAAGGAACCATAACATTCAAAATGTCCAATTTTTTTTGTACATTGTCATTTTCAAACAATGTTTCTGTTACCTCCTTTCAATTCCTATACGAAAGCTGCCACATATTTCAGCTGCAATTGCTTACAAGCAAATGAAATTTCTTCATGATTTATTTGGTAATTCTGTGACTGGTTTGATAGCCACCCTCATCTAATTCTAGATAAATGGTGGGGGTTAGTGCCCCTGGGAGACATTAACAATGCATCTGTAGTCCACAGAATATTTTCAGTTTAATTGCTGTACTTTTACTTTCAAACCAGCTAAAATCCACTTCAGTGAGTGGCTAACAAGAACTGGGTAACAGTTCCCTTAGAGGCACCCATCCCTGAATTTTCCTGAATATGAGACTAATTTTCCTTTAGGAAATCAAAAATTCTTGAATTAGCAATGAAAAAAGATTAGCTATGTGCAAAAAGCGAGCACCTATGGAAAGGCAGAAATAAATGATGCCATTTAGGACCCTGATCCTCAATTACATAACTGCAGAGTTTTATCTAACAACTTCCCTACCTCCATGTGACCTGAATCTGTCCCATTATTATGTACATCTGCTTTAAATTATTCTGGATACACTTGAGCTGTATTTGGAAAATATCCTTGACCATTTCTGCATATCCCCCTAATCTCAGAATTAATGGAAGGATTTTTTCATTGGTTTTGTTCACATCAAGAGGAGATTTTTTAAAAAATTAACTACCAAGGGATGGTGGTGGCCTTACATGCATCTCTAAAAATGCCAATTTTTGTACTGCTACACCTCCAGTCCTGGGGTCAGTTTTGGGGAAGACACTGAGGGGCTGGAGCAGGGCAGGGAAAGGAGCTGGGAAGGGTTTGGAGTGGATGAAGGATCTGGGAAAGGGGCTCAGCCTGGAGAAAAGGAGGCTCAGGGGGGCCCTTCTGGACCAAAGAAAAAAGACTGAGGGAAATGAGAGGGCACTTATTACTGAACACACATATATATATTTATATACACATCTATAAAAGGCCAGTTATCATAAATACAAGCCTGAGCATCTGGACTATCTCCTGGAAGCAGGATTAGACTTTGACCCCCAAAAATCTTCCTGAGCTCTTCAACAAATCAAGAACACCAGGACAGAAGCAGTAAGTTCCCCACTGATGTAAAGCAGAGGTGAAATTGTTTCTTTCTTTACAGTTTTTGGCACTTTAGCTCAAAAAAATGAATATGGGGCTGTGCTCCAGCTCTGGACATCCAACAGTGGATGTCAAAGGCCATCCATCAAAGGCCTTGGCTGGTAAATAAAGTTGTTTGTATTTATTTTTAGGTCTTAAACTGACTTTTTATTCAGACAAGTTTGAGGGTAGTGTATTACACTCTTACTGATGAAGAAGGCTTTTTTAATATCAAAAAGAAGAAACACTCCTTTAAATACTTTGTATATGCCAAAGCCTGCTTTTGTTTTGCAATATTAGGCATGTGTCTTGGTTTGAAAGAGAGATGTTTGCCAAGGAAGGTGGCAACCTTCCTTGGAATGGAGAATGTGACCCCCTTCCCTCCGAATTATTGTAATCCGAAATTATGGGGCTTTCAGGCAAAGAACGGGAAAAGAAACTCCAGTTCTTTACCAGGATGTATATGTGTATACATGGCAAACAAACAACAGCTCTGGCACTTTTAAAAACGGGACCAGACACACGGTACTACAGCGATTTCAGCGTTTATTATAATAAAAAAAAGGCTTAAAGCAAGGGGACCCAGGCTGAACAGGAGCGATCCCGTCGAGGATGCTGCAGCGCCGGCGCTGGGTCTGCTTCAGCAGCGATGTCCCTGCTGCTCCAGGCGGAGCAGCACGGCTTCCCTGGGTCAGAAGCCCCTTTTTTATCCTGTTTTCTGTCCTTTGGTTTGTTTTCTTTTTGGATCCTTCACTTGCATGAAGGTTTAAGGCGCTTGACTGGCCCATGACAGATCTGCCCAGGTTGGCTCGTTTCGCTTGGGGAGTCGCGCAATTTATTTAGGTGTAACACGGTACGCTGAGTGCCATATTTCTTATATTGTAAAAGGGGTTAAAAGGGTGGTTATAACACCCAAATGCTTAGCAATTATCAACTATTTTTCAACAGTTTCTAACCGATTTTTAACCGGCACGAATACCTCGGGCAGGCCGGGGGCGATGATTGCCCGCGGCTGCAGGGGGCGCTGTGCGCGGGCTCGGCGCCTTTCCCCACACGGCAATGGCGGGCGGGCATAGGCAGGCACAGCTCCCGGGGGTGGCAAACAAAATGTAACAGACATTAACAATTATCAACTATTTTTCAACAGTTTCTAACCTATTCCTAACAGGCGCGAACAGCGGACAGGAGCCAGCCTCAGGCACGCCGGGGGCGATGATTGCCCGCGGCTGCAGGGGGCGCTGTGCGTTGGTTTCTTTTTGGATCCTTCACTTGCATGAAGGTTTAAGGCGCTTGACTGGCCCATGACAGCTCTGCCCAGGTTGGCTCGTTTCGCTTGGGGAGTCGCGCAATTTATTTAGGTGTAACACGGTACGCTGAGTGCCATATTTCTTATATTGTAAAAGGGGTTAAAAGGGTGGTTATAACACCCAAATGCTTAGCAATTATCAACTATTTTTCAACAGTTTCTAACCGATTTTTAACCGGCACGAATACCTCGGGCAGGCCGGGGGCGATGATTGCCCGCGGCTGCAGGGGGCGCTGTGCGCGGGCTCGGCGCCTTTCCCCACACGGCAATGGCGGGCGGGCATAGGCAGGCACAGCTCCCGGGGGTGGCAAACAAAATGTAACAGACATTAACAATTATCAACTATTTTTCAACAGTTTCTAACCTATTCCTAACAGGCGCGAACAGCGGACAGGAGCCAGCCTCAGGCACGCCGGGGGCGATGATTGCCCGCGGCTGCAGGGGGCGCTGTGCCGCGGGCTCGCCGCCTTTCCCCACACGCCAATGGCGGGCGGGCAGAGGCAGGCTCCAGGGGTGGCAAACAAAATTTAACAGACAAACCCGCAGCCTTAGCATCGGGCGCCCGATGGATACGGGGTGCTGGGTTTGAGTGTAGCGAAAAAGCCCGAGGCAGCGGCAGCCGGGCTCCGCCGCAGCATCTGCCTCAGCCGGGGAGATGCGCCCTTCAGGAAGGGTCCCGGGTTTTCCTCCGAGGCATCCGAATAGGTGATGAAGGTCCTTTCCAGTCAAACCGGGTGTAATAAGGTCCCAGTTCGCCAGCTGCTCTTACAAGCAAAGGCTCACCCACGGTTGGAGAAGCAGTGGGAGGACAAAAGCAGTGAATCCTCCAGGCCGGCTGTCCCTCCTCCGATCGGGGAGCCGAGCTCAGCCCCTCACCCCCAGCCAAACTCCCGCAGTATTCCTGCCCTTGTAAAGAGAAAACCCCTCAGGTAAGAGAGTAGCCGGCTGCACCCTTCTCCCTCCTCCTCCTCCTCCCAGCCACTCTTTTGTTCTCTTAAGTATCGGTGGTTATTGTCTCTTAGCAACAAATGGGAGAAAATTTCACGAGAGAAATAAAGAAAAAAAAAAATCCTAACCTCCACCAGCATGTTGCATCACAACCACCCAAATAATCTCTTTAATTCCAGCAACTCTCTTTCAAAACCTCTCACATTCCTTCCTCTTATTTTTCACATCATTTAATTCTATCAGGTTATAGAAATCTGACAAGAATTTTGAAAAACCTGCTCCCTTTGGTGGCCCAACCCTGGCCAACTCACAGGGGCATAAACAAAGTTGCAGGAGACATTCAGAAATACATACATACATATATAACATAGTGTTTCCATCATTTTCTTGGGGAGAAGAGTCTGTAGAAGAGGATTTTGACAAACACCTTTCCTTCTTCCAAGGCAGCTTTGCCAGGTCAAAACACAACGAGCATTAAAATGAGCCAAACGTTTAGCAAGGCAAATGACACTTTACTGTCACCTTTGACCACTGTTAAGTGGGAGGTCACCAGCAAGTGACAAGACAGCACAAAGACCTTGTCCTTACCTGATCTGATCTATTAGCACGTTCCCAGGATAAATTTATTAAAAGCAAATCTGACTAAATTATGGTCTTTGCATTTACAACGCTGACAACAATCTTGAAAACCTACCATTACATACCTGAATAAGACTTAAAAAGTTCTGTTTGGATGTAATAACTGCTACAGAAATAGACTAATTTACTGTTGCCAGCTTTTAAATAAGTCAGACTGGACAGGGCTTAAAGCAACCTGGTCTAGTGGAAGGTTTCCTGCCCTTGGCAGCAGGTGGAATGGTCCCTGCCAGCCCAACACAGTTATTCTCTGATTCTTTTGGGGACTAATTTCTAACAGAATCAACATCCAGGGCTAATTGTGTATCTTCAATGATTGGAGAGGGAAGACTACTGTCCATGTGGATGAGATAAATTTTAAATTTGTTCTTTCTCTAAAACATAAACTATATTTACGAAAATCTTACCCCACTCAAATAAAAGAAAATCACCCACTCTATCCTCACAGTGCCCTGAAGTTACACAGAGTAGGAGCTGTAATTTCATCTGCAAAATGTAGTTTGGACAAACACCACTGAAGTTACAGAAGGGGGCAGATACAGGTGACAGGCGTGCAGGTAACTGCACACACCATCACAGCTCCTCTTGCCAGGCAGGACAGATGCCAAGAATGGATGGGAATAGAGCAGGGAGCCCAGGAATGCTGCCCCAGGCAGACTGCCAGCAGCCAGGAGTGCAGAGCAGCAGGAACCTGCTCTATGTGGTGGGACAAGGCTTCCCCACAGGGATGGGGTTCCTCATGGGAACATATGGAAGAGCCAGTGGGGATTTAACTCATCAAACCAGCAGGCACAGGAGTCAGGCTGCTACAGTCTCAGTCCAAATACATTTTGGAGCCTGCAGTAAGTTCCAGGGCACTGGAGGAATTTGAAGCCAGGCTGGTACAACCAGTGCTTCCAAGCAGGGCTGCACTTTCAAACTGGCAGCTGGCCAAAATGGTCATGTTTGGACTCAAGGTAATTATTTGGAGTTAAATAATTAGTGATATAAAACATCCAAAATTCTGCTTAATGAGGTGGAAAATCTACTGTGGTACAGGAGGTTATGCACAAGTTGATCTCCTTTCTTCAGGGTCCAAGGGCAGCTGTGCTGCCCTGGAGAACAGAGCAGAAGGGACAGAGGGAATGCTGACGACTGAAGCCAATTTCACCAGGGGAACAACAGTCACGCTAGATAAGAATAAAGAAGTTCTTGTTCTGCAGCCCTGGGGAGGGTGAGGAAGTCACAGCAACTGGCAAGAGAGCACAAGTCATGGTGTGGCTTTCAGAGCACTGCATATTTGCACTTATGGGCAGCTCTCCATAGCGTCACTGAAATTCAAGGACTTTTATCCGTAGGCACTGGGACATGGTCACATCTGTGAAAGCAGTTGCAACATTTTAAAGTTGGGCAGTTCATCACAAAAACAGAATTTGGATAATTTACAGCCTTTTCCCCTCTTTTTTCCCTTTTTTTCTCCTCCAGGTAGATTGAACCCAAACCCTGTAAGAGTTGGGTATTAACAGATTGCACTAGGAAGCTTCAAGAAAAGCATACTGTCTCCAGTTATTTAACAGTTAAAAACATATGGGAATAACCTATGGGATTTGTATTATTTTCCCTTCTTATTTTGAACAACTCTACTTTGGCAAGATTCAATAAACCCTAAACTCTGGACCCCGCCACTATTCTCCAAGTTGCAACTTTCAGTTCAAGCAAGCTCGATGACACCTAACGGCAACTGCTCTGTGGCCAATCCCAGATGGATTCACACACAGAACTCCAGCAATGCCTTCAAATATTCCTCCCTCTGATCCAGAATTTCAGACCAGACTGGGGCTTGTTTTGTAACACACAAGTTTATTCTGAAACTGGTTCCATCTCTTGATCTAGCAGAAGGAACCAACAGCATCCTCCCAGGAACAGCATGAGAAAAGTCAATTGCTTCCATAGCAACCAGTGTGCCAAATTATGGCTCTTCTGCAATTAGGGCTGATCACAATGATTTCCCATTCCCTTCAGGTCAGTGGGCTTGACAGTGCTGGGACAACCACAAGATTCAACAGTAAAACCATTTGTCAGCTCATGGTTGGTTTGATTATTTCCTCTCCTTCCCCCCAGTTCATCACTGTTCAATATGACAGAGGTTGGACCAGAATCCTGCTGGCTACATTTGTTTGGGGTTTTGTAGGATTTTTTTGGCTCAGTGCCTGTATTTTCACAATGAAAAATCAGAGAGGAGTGCTGGTTCCTGCATTCCCTCTTAAAGGCTTTTTCTAAGACCTGAGAAGCATTTTGCTGTGTTTGGGAGAAACGCGTGGATAGTGTAAAATGAAAAATACATTTTACATGATAAAAAGAGAGAAGCAGCAGCAAGCGGATGTCAAGCTCAACGATTCTTTAACCAAAGGAAGAGAAAAAGGAGCGATGAGATGAACACAAGTGCTGCTGCCATGGTAAATCACTCCCCTCCCTGTCGGTGGCGGGAGCACCGCAGTGACTCCTAACTCAATCAGGGATGAAAACAGACGCCTGCCAGCCTAATGTGCAACAAGCAAACCAGACACCCGAGATCTGGGTCCCAAAATTTCTGAAGAAGGAGTTAATCAAATTAAAAGATAATGTCATAACAGACTTAGCCTTTGGAGCACAAAACCAAGGTAATAAATTACACAAAATGCAACTGCAAACATTAATCTGAGGCAAAAGGCCATTACCTGAAAGCACCATCCATCTCCAACAGGTTTTCTGAGCACTTAGAAGTCAAAACATGTTTTAGCTGCCATGAAAAACAAAAAGCAGCTGAAAGAAAGATGCCCTTGTGACCAATCAAGAACTAAGAAGCCAGGACAGTGCTCACCACGCAAGCAGTGGCTCTTGGCAGAAGTGAGGTGTGATAAAGTGGGGGAAAACCCCTACATATTAAACTTAGTCACTAGAATCACTGCAGAAAAGGTTTGACAGTTGAACAACAGAGGTTTGAAGGTCAATTCCTGCTATGTTACCCTAATTAAAGAGCAATGATGGATGTGAAGGCCTCATCCCCAGCCTCCCTGCCTTCAGAGGGTTGACAAGGGGGAAAACACAAAGCCTCTGTTGAACAGTGTCTGCAGGACTGGAGCAGAGAAGGGAAGATGGATCAGAAACCTTCCAAGACCCTCCTTTTAAAGTCTCTGCTGAATCACAGAATGGTCTGGGTTGGAGGAGATCTTTTAGCTCATCCAGCTCCACCATCCCCTAGAGCAGGTTACTCTAAGCCCTGTCCAACCTGGCCTTGAACATCTCCAGGGATGGGAGACCTGTGCCAGGGCCTCATTAGCCACACAGGGAAGAGACAAGGAACTCCTTCCCCACCAGGGACACTTCAAGTCAAGGACTGAAATCTGCACATCCTCTGCAACTACAAAAACATCTACAGAAACATAATTTGACTCAATGATCCTTGTGGATCCCTTTCAACTCAGCTTATTCTGTGATTCTATGATAATTCTTGTAGAAAGGGATTTTTCAAAGTCATGGAACAGCTTTTTTTTTGCCATCATCTTAGTTGCAGCAACTATAAAATATGGGCCAAATTCTAAATTAATTTAAGAATATTTATTAATTTTTAAGTATCTACATTATTTTCACTACATAAGGAATATAATAATAAAAAAAAAGAAATTATACCAAGCTTAAAACTTTGTTATTTGTGCTTGGTATTAGAACATCCCTCCATGACACCACTTGGTATTGTCATCTTCTTTCTCCTTCCTCAGCACTGGCACGTCGGGAGCACGTCACTCCCCCACACTGACTCACACTGAAGATGTCACAAGCAAATCTTCCCCCCAGCAGCATGAGGGGCCGAGCAGTGGCACTGCAGTTGCTCAGGAAACCACCTCCCTGGAATGTGCTGAAATTTGCCTGAAGCCTTAAAATAAACATTTTGATACTGAGCAAAATTTCACCTCTCGGCATCTCAAACTGAAATCGTTATTCCTATATATGCAGAGTAGCTAATGTTCTCTTTTCTTTGCTATTTAGTGTTTTAAACTGCTTTCAAGTGTATAATTAATTACATTTTTTGTCAGGGATCACATTAAAAACCACTCCACCTCCCCTCCATTGCCAGGCAGATCATCAGCCTAATTCTTTCCCTTCTTTCAACTCGCACCGTTATTCTTGGAAACGCTTGGGATTTAGCACTGTGTGCTATATCTTCACAGGATGCACACATTTTTGAAGAGGGTTCATGTAAGCCTAGCACAGAAGAAAGGAGTTGTATTTCCTTGGAAAACCGACTCCAGGCAGTGCCTGAAGCTTTGCCATGATCCAGAGTAGGACTCTTCCTCCACCTTCCCATCAGGAGCTGGATGCTACATCCCCTTTGGTTCCTGTGAGTTGACCACAACTTTCTTTCTCTCTCTCTTTCTTTCTTTCCCTCTTTCTTTCCCTCTTTACACAAGGATCCTCCCCCAGCCACCTACTTCTTCCAAGGTGGAAGCTTGGAATCCAGCCTTCCAGACCAGCAAAACCTCCAGCCCCAACATTACTGCTACTTTCACAAAAGGATCCATAAATTTTGGCAGTTTCTTCCATGAACAGCTTCAGAAATCCTTCCTCAATGGATTCTATCCTCCCTTCTTCCCCTATTGCCAGTATAAACCTGGCCACAGTCCCTGGCCATGGCACACATGAAGAGAGCAGCTCCCTAACAAGTCCCTGGGGTCACATTTAAGGAAACTGAAACAAACTGAATCCCCAACCTGCAGTTTCTACCTTGACTGCAAGTCCGTGCTCTTCCCTGCCAGGTACTGTTCTGCTCTTGTCTCATTTCCCTTCTCCAAGCACACCAAGATGGCTCTTGGGGACACAGTCTCATGGTGGCCTTGGGACAGCTGGGTTTGCAGTTGGACTCAACAGCTCTAAAGAGCTTTTCCAGCCTTATTGGTTCCACTGTGACAACTCTGCTATTGTCACTTTTTTCCTTCCTTAATGACACTTCATGTTCCTTTAATGACACTTCAAGGCAGTACAAAACTCCACTTTTCCTTTCAGATCACTAAACTATCAGCAAGAGAAGGAGATCAAATAGCAGAAAAAGAAATTAAAGGAATTGCAGATCCCATTGTCAAAGCCCATCCCTGGGCTTGGCAGCAGTCCTGCCGTCCAAAGCTCTGGAAGAGGGGAGGCACATGTCTGGGTGTGGGAATGTGGAATTTATGTTTTTTTAATCTTACAATGCAATGATTAATTCTCTGTGGATGCAATCATAACAAGTTTATAATTATTAACAATTATAAACATGACAGTTGAAGCCGTTCAGTTAGAAAAAAGGGCTGCAGCAGCACAATTTTAATTGTAATTCATGATGATTGAAAAAGGAGCAGCACTTTTCAAGGCAACTGTGGTCTCAAATTAGGCATTGCCAAGCACAGGAACTGTCTTTTGATTTTCTGAAACAACTTCTCTTTCAGACAATACATTCAAGAAAGCCCACATTCAAAATCTGGACAACATTCAATTAATTCATCCAATTTTGAGTACTCTACAAGTTCTTCTACAAGTTCATCAGCCACAGGAATAAGCAATACCCTGATTTCACAGTCATTTATTAATATGACCTTGGCGACTGTAGCTACAGATTTCAGAGGCAGATGTCACACATTTGCACATCATTTCAACATATTACACATCCTTTTTTTCCATCCAAAGCCTGTAGTGAGTATGGATCCCTTTGGCTCAATATCAAGGAAAGCCAGGGGAAGAATCTACAGGATTCAGCACAGAATCCACCAAAATGCTGCTGTTTTCAGCCTTCTCCCAGCACCTCCACAGACTCTAGCCTTGCCCAGGTTGCCCCTTCCAAGTGAGGAAGAATCTGGGCAATGACACTGAGCTGCAGATTGCAGACACTCACATGTGCTGGGTTTTCCAGGGCTCGGGGGATTTAGGTAAAGCCTGCCCGAGCTGACAGACATGAACAGGGCTGAGCCAGAAAGGGACATGACCCACTTTATTTATTTTTCAACCAGAGGCCTCAAGCAACACGTATGCATTTCATACTGCTACAGCATACATAAATTAGAAGGCATTTCTTAACTAAATAAAAGTAAACACCCCAATATTCCTGGATGCAGGTAACAAGGTCCCAGAGTTTTGCTTAGCTGATTTAATGATGTTTCTGAGACATGGTTTTATCCCAGCCTCTCTGCAGACCAGCATTAAAAATTAAATTTAAAGCAAGTACGTTTATTGGCTCATTTTTATCTTCTCAAAAGCAACTCTCTAGACCTTTTAAATTATTCTGAGGGGATAGCAGCCACATGCAAAATTGCAAGAAACAAACGTAAATGGGCAATTATCAGAAATTAATGCTTTTCAAATTTGCAAGACGGTGAAACTTGGTTAGGGAAGGTCCAACCAACCACCTAGCCAAAGGAGCCATATTATAAATTTAAAAAGTCTCTGTGCCTGTTGTCCCTGCTCACACAGAGCCTTTGCATGCAGCTTACCAGGGCAGAATGCATCAACGTCCAACTTCTGGGCAGAGAGGGTTGGGGAGCCCAGCTCGGACTCTGGGATTCGAGGGCTCTCAACAAACTTTGCTTTCCTCAGAGGGGCTAAGGGAGAAGGAGGGGGAGAGAAAAAGAGAGGTCATGAGTAAGGGAAATAGCAAGCAACAGATGGAAGCACTTAACTAAACGACACTGTCAGACTCATATCAGGTTACCCCCTTTTTTTTTTTTTTTTGCCAGGAAAAAAAATTATCTGCATTCTTTACAAAGGAGATGGCTCTTGGTTAAACTTTCAAACTGCACAAGCTGACTTTAAAGTGTGTGAACACTGAGGCACATTCCTGATATTCTAAAACATTTTCTTTTCTCCTATTTTATTAAATTTTCTTTATAGGAAGCAAATGAGCCTGGATCCAGCCAGCAACTGTGGAAAAGCAAAGATCATAGAGAAGTACACAGAGCCCAACAGGTTTTAAGATATTTAACTGTAAATATCTGAACTTAACACATAAATGCTATGTTCAGTCATTGTTTACTTGAACATAAAATTTCAATTTCAAGACAGTGTCATTGTTGAACCAAACAGGTTTGGTGTTCAACACAAAAGAGCAGAGCAAAGCTAACACTGTGCAAGCCAAAAAGAAGCACTCCACTTTTATCCTTGCAAATCCATAAAACATCAAGAGACTTAACAGAGGATGGGAAAAGGTAAAAGTGTTTGTAACAAAGCATCACTGACCACTAGTGCTAGAAAAATGGGATTTTCCCCATGTTTTAACAGTCTGAACTCTAAAAGATTGAAAATTCTGTACAACATTTTTTTGGAGTAAAATTAATAAAAGTGGTTTAGTAAAAGCCTTTAAATATATTCCAGACCAGAGAAGGAGAACTAGACAATAAGTTGCATGCAGAGATTGTCATACTGCATTTCCAAGTTAAACTCCCATGCCCATTACAATGAAAGGCTAATGTGAAAAGCTCCTCAGCACTGATTCTGGGGGTCAGTGGCTTCTGCCCCTCCATTTACATAATTTATCTTTATAGTTCCCTGTCTTGCAAATTAAATTTGGGATCTGCAGCTAGAGATTGGGAGGTTGTTCTTTTGCTTCTCCGGTAATAAAAGCTCAACAAGTCAGAGAATGATCTTGGAGGCAGCAATAAATCTCTTGGTTTTAGGGAGGAAAGGCTGAGAAGGTCCAAGGATGGGGAGCCTGACAGACCATGCACAACCAGATCACTCAAATGAGCTACACTCAAATTAGTGATCCCAGATTCTTTTTGAAACGGAGTGTGCAAAACAGAGATGCAGATTGAGGAGTGGTTTTTCACCAGAAAGTCCCTGTGAAGCAGAAGAAAGGCAAGGAATCAACCCCCCATCTCTGCACCAAAACAGGTGTGCTAAAACCCACCATGATCCATCTGAGGAGATGTGCTGAGGGAAAACAGGTACCACACTTCCATTTGACACCCAAAAATGTGTGTAAAATTCATCCTCCTATGAACACGAGACACGCTGCCAGCACATTCCCTGCAAGCCCATCAGGGCCAGTGTAACTGGAGCTGTGCAGGGCAGGAGGAATGTGAGAAACTCGGGAAGATAAGGACAGCCTGGAGCCCCCTCTCACCCCCAGCCCTGGTCAGGGATGTGCAGCACCACTCAAACACACAACCTGATGCTAAACACCACAAGCCAGCAGTCAATTCTATATAAACCCCCTGGAAAAAATCCCACATGTGCACACACGAACACCCCACAGCCAACACCCCAGAGAAATCATTCCCAGTAACAAACTTGTGCCAGATCCTGATGTAATGAAAGCATTTTAATATTGAAAAGATTATTGCTATGGCCTGAAAATTGTTTAAAATAGTAATTCTGCACTGGTCAGTCCTTTAATATTTAGTTTGTAGTTGCTGTTTTAATAAATATGTTTTACTACAGTAATTTCTATAATATATATTAAAAATAGCCTGTCTTTTATCATTTCTGGCTGATACCAGGACCATATATCATCCCATGCACATGTGGCAGTGCTCACTGTATTCTAAAATACAAAACTCACAGGATTTCCACAGTTCAAGAAATGTTAATGACTGATGGGATTGTCACTAGAAGGTTCTGCACTAAAAAGTATTTTTAAAAAGAGGAAGGAGAATTTTAATAAACATAGAGAGGGCAATGTGATCACTACACCACTTGCTGTGTGGACACACAGGTCTGTGGAAGATGCAGGACCTGCATGTTTTAACAGATCAGCACTGAACTGTTTGCCTCTCACCTGTAAGGAAGGAATTGGGTTTTATTTCTACATTTACTCTGGATTCTTTTACTCCTCACTGAGGTGCCCATTGCCCCACTAATTCCTGCCTTCTCCACAGAACTGACTGATGACCACAGACGTGGATCATGGATCCAGCAAGCTGATCCACCCTTTCTTCTCTTGAGGGCAATAAAGAACATCCTATCACCAACGTGGTGAAATCTCCATATACTGCAAGTTCAACCATACACATTTAATTTTAATTAATTAATTTTATTTTTAATTTAATTAATTTTAATGCATTTCACAGCATCACAAAATCACAGACTGGGTTGTGTTGGGAGGGAATTTAAAGCTCATTCAGTTCCACTCCCTGGAACTGGCCAGGGGATACCTTCCACTACACCAGAGCACTGTCCAGCTTGGCATCTATTGGCCTGGCATCTATTTTATTATGTTTTTGTTCCCTCAAAACCATGACTTGAGCCTTAAAAACACACTTCCACCTGCCAAGACACACCATGTCACCACGACTCACAGACAACAGTTTACTTTAAAAGGCTCAAGTCAATACAATGCTCTCCACGTAAATACAGGTGGGGAAAAATCACAGAAGGAAGAGTTTCTCTTATTACAAATACCCTAAGTGTGGAAAAGACAAAAACTCCTCCTAACTCACCCATAACCCGATTACAGGAAAGGAGGATTTTCATGTACAAGAATTAAGCACCTCTGACTCATGTTCAAATGAAGATTATCCTGACAGATTCAGATTTGGGCATTAGTCTTCTACTGGAATAAACAACAAATGGAAATATCATAAACTCTAAAATCTGGTTTGACACTCTACAGCCAAATGTTAATGGATAACACTGATCTTTTTATAAAAGTAGTTTTTCAAGGCACAACGGTTTGCCTTGGTCCTGAACCCCTTCCTGAGAGCAAAGGCAAATCTTATGATCACAGTCATGGGATGAGCTTCTGGCACAAATCCTAAAAACTAACAAAAGCATGAAACAATTATTTGAAGTATTCTGTACCTGCTCAGTCCTTTAGGCCTCTTATTCCTGTAAGGATTTTCTGTAGGAAACCGACCAACTCCAGGTGTTAAACAGCATGAAAATTCATGTTACACAACTGGAGTTTTTCTGAGCAGAGAAAATCCTTCCAAGAACACCAGAAAAAATGATGTCTGCAATAACCAGTTATAAAAACATAATGGATTGAGTAAAGATGGCAGTCACTAGCAACACTGGCTTTCCAGAACCGCAAAACTAGCATTTAATTCAGGAAAGATATTGATTCCATGGAGACAAAAGTCACAACCTTGTTCCCGGGGTCACAGCACTTGTCACCTGTGATCTGAGTCCACCTCACAGGCCAGTCCCGTGCCCAATGCCTTGATGATGTTTGCATCATACAGGAACTGACTTGTTACTACTGAAGAACTTCAATTTCAACAGCTGAGATGTTATTTCAAACCAATACTGCACATTTTTGGGGCCAGTTCTGCAGTACAGGAAAATGTTGGAGGAAACAGCAATTCTTTTGCCATTGCATGGATGATGGAATAATCCATCCCTGGGAAGCTGGAAGCTTCTCTGTGTACCAGCCCCTTACAAGAACCAGGAAAATGGACATTACTGCCCAATCTGCATCAACACAAACCAGCCTTTTACTCACAGACTTCATCACTATAAAACACAAACACACACAGCCCCGTGCCTGGATTCTCCTGGCTTGCTCCTACGGCAGGTATTGGGAAGAGTCTGGCCAAGGAGCTGGGCTCAAAATCAACTTTTGTGCCTTGTTTTCTGTTCTCCCCATGTTAAACAGTTGAATTTCACCTGTGTTTTGAACCTGCCTCTGCCACAAGAGGATGAAATAATGAAATTTGCTCTCTTTGTGTAAAAATATTGTGTTTATCACAGGTTGATGAGGTGAAAACGTGCCAAAAATGATGGGAATGTTTCATAGCATCACAAAGTGGTTTGGATTGGAAGGGATCTTGAAGATCACCTAGTTCCAACCCCCTGCCATTGGGTGTTTAGCACAAACTCATCTCTTGTTACTAATCCAGCTGAGGAAAAATTGAATTTTGCACATTAATATACTGTGTTTTAAACTACTGTAAGCACAATTTTAACCACACAATGTTAAGGGGTTGGAATGGACCCCAAAGTTCATCCAGTCAAAATCCCCCTTGGATGGGCAGGGACTCCTCTTGCTAGACCAGGTTGCTCAAGGCTTTATCCAACCCATCTTTTAACATTTCCAGGGATGGGAAAGCGACAACCTTCATAACCCCCACAACCTCTTTTGCAACAGAAATTTGATATTTGAATTAAATCCTCAATGTTAAGGGGTTGGAATGGACCCCAAAGTTCATCCAGTCAAAATCCCCCTTGCATGGACAGGGACTCCTCCCACTAGACCAGGTTGCTCAAGGCTTTATCCAACCCATCTTTTAACATTTCCAGGGATGGGAAAGCCACAACCTTCACAACCCCCACAGCCTATTTTGTAACAGAAATTTGATATTTGAATTAAATCCTCCAAATCTGTAAGGTTCCCAAAAACCTGCCCAAGCTGAGCTGTGTCTGGGAAAATCCAGAGTCATGATTGGAAGAGCAAACTTTGGAAGCTCAGATTTAAAGAGAGAAAAGGGGGTGCTCAGTGCATCCTCCATTCCCATCTTTCTTTCACTCATGCCAGAGCCTGACTCATGTTTGGAAGTGTCCCAGCAGCTCCGCAGTGCTGTGCAGAGCTGACTTTTTATTGAAGTCTCCCTCGAACTGAGATGTTTTTAGTGCTGCAGAGTTATTGATCCATGGAGCTCCTGAACAAATAACTGTCACATTCAGCACAGCTGCACAAAACCCAGCGCACGGTGATGAGGCTTTGATCCTTCCTCTGGCCCAAAGGACCCTTTATTTGGCTGAGGTAAGAGCCACAAAGAGGAAATTATGGACCACACGACTGTTTTTGCTGTGGCACTAATCCTGGAACCCCAGAATGGTTTGGGTTAGAAAATACTTTAAAAAAAAATGATCCAGTCCCACTCCCTGTCAGGGGCATGGGCATGATCCACTAGACCAGCTTGCTCCAAGCTTCATCCAACATTTTCAGGGATGGGGCAGCCACAGTTTCTCTGGAAAACCAGAATAAATAATATACCAGCCATGTGTAACAAGGATTTTTAGGTACATATATTTTTAAAAATTAAAATTAAACCAGTGACAATACATGCAATGAAGGTTAACATCCTCTTTACATAATCCAGCATTATTTTATAGAATCCATTGTGTAACAGTTTCTTCCTCTTCTATTATTTGAGACTATAAAAGCTTTTTAAATTACATTCCCCAGCCTCTCTCCTCTCATCCCACATTATCACAGCAGTGAGGGCAGGGCAGCACAGAAAAGTGCTGAGAACAATGTGTTGTCTGGAAACATCATGCTCGTTCCAAAACTTTCAGAAAAAATGTTTGGTTTAGGAGATAAGGCCCTGAAACACGAAAATTGAAGGAAACATAGGTGGAAAGAGGAAAAGGATAAATAAAAGCAGGAAGAGAGTTCAGCAAGCTGGTGATGCCAGGACAGCAATGGGAAAGGAGAGCTCAAAAAATCAACTACATTCTTCTTTAAACTGTAGGTGTCTGTAACATGAAGGTTTTGCCTATTACTGCCCCTGAAATTTATTTTTCCTTTGAAAAACTGAGGAATAACCTTCTCTAAAGTGGATTCTGCAATCTCGTGGGACCACAGCAACCTCTTGGAACATTCTTTCCTCCCCTCTGTCTCTCTCCAGATGAACAAGGCACAGAAAATGTCAGCAAGAATACCTTCAGTGACCTCAAAAAGGAATGAGTCTTCTGAAAAAGTGTAATTAAATCAAATTATTACCTATCTCACCAAAATTATTACAAACACTCCCAAATAATTGATCAAAATGGTTTTCTGTCTGAATAGACATCCCAAATCAATGTCCAAGGGAGAAAATCACACGGTTTTGAAAAGGCTTATATGAATTTTAAATATATGTAGAATAAAATAATACAGATTTCTGCCTGAAGTGCTCAATAATGGCAATACAATGATGCTTACAATACATTTATATATTCAGAGAGAAAATAATTCCTCCTAAAATACTAACCTGGCTGTAGTCTGTGCTTCCAAAAGGAATTCAGCTCAATTTCCATTTTGCTTATTATTATAAACAACTTTCTATCATTCAGAGAAATGGAACAGTGATTCTTCCATCAAACTGAGCACTGCTGGAGACACCAGCCAGCAAAATCCCCTCCCCAGCTGAGCCCAAAACATTCAGGCTTTGGAGCAACCCAGTGTCAATCCCCTGAGCAGATGCTCCCTGCAATGCTCTGGGCAAACCTCAGGAAGAAAGTTGCTCCTATTATTGATCCCAGAAAGAAAAACACACCCTCACTTTCCCCCTAGAAAAGGCTTTTTTTTTTCAATGTGGGCTCCCAACAAGTCTTTGTCCACGTAGGGGATAGCTTTGAGGAGAAATAAGTTATTTAATTAATATACAGACATGGCAGGAGGAGGAGATGGGACTTTCCCCTTCCCATCCAAACTCATCAAGTCATTTTGACTCCTTGGAGCTGAGGCACACTGTACATTTCTCCATGTCATTTCCCATCGAAAATCCTTTTCAGCATCTTCTGAAGCCTCTCAGAATTGCCTTTTTTAGCAGAAATTCCTCAGCTGTGACTCAAGGTAGAACCCTGTGCATGAGACGAGGAAGATGAAAGCAGAGAAAGGAAGGCAGCACCACTTGCTCCAGCTTTCTAAGTCATCTTGTTATGAAAACAAGGAATAAATTTCTGTTGCAGTCACTCTTGAAGTTTCAGACTTTGCACTAAAAAAAAATAAATAGAGTGACTGGAGAGCTGGGACTATGGGATGAAACCACGTCATCAATATTTTAAGCCTACGTAAGATCTGCTCAAATACCCCCAAGATCCTCCCAAATGACAGAAAGAGGGTAGAGCTGGAGGGAAAAGAATTCCTCAAGCCCTCTATCCCTTTCCCCAACAGTTTTATTTCATTAAATGTTAAATTTAAAACAGATGAGAGGAGAATACTACAAAACACAAGTGCTGAATTGTATTATTCCCATTCAATCTCCTACTGTCCTGGAGTTCTTTCTGTAATTCAGTGACTCAGATGTTGCACTGGCACTAAAAATGAGGAAAATGTCCAAAAAGGACCTGGATGTACTGTAAAGGACATTTAGTGTACAGAGAGCAGCAAAGAGCTCTGTCACTTTAATCAAATTATGGGCAACCCTGGTAATTCACTGGTTAGAAAGAACCCGTTACAGCAATTTCTAACAATGCTCAGATTTCAAACTAAACTTTCAAGCTGACAGAAATCAGAAACTAATTAAGCATCTACTGAAGCAAACACATTTCCTTCTCTCTTGCATGAAGCTGACAAAGTTCAGGAAAAGCTGCCCAGTGCCACTGTGTCCCCACCAAGGGGCTTGTGTCTCATGGGGCTTTTAAAATGGTCTATGCTGAACACGGCAGTCAAATCCTTTCTGGACATTGACAAAGCTTAATTTAGTTCAGAAATTAAAGTCTAGAAACCACTAGAAAAAGAGAAAATATATTTAACTGGTGATTCTTCCCACAGAAGAAAAGAACAAGTGAAATACAAGCAGTTCTGAAATGCAGTTTATCTCCCTAGTGTTTTACTCTCTCACACAGCTCTTCCAGAACATCTTTAAGGTCCCTTCTCACCCAAACCATTCTGCAAATCCAGGATTCTCTCCATCTTTCTTTCCACTGAGAAGTGCACACAGGAAGGTATCCCTGCCCAGGGCAGGGGTGGAACTGGATTGCTGCTAAGGTCCTTTCCAGTCCAAACCATTCTGAGACTCTGTGGCTCTCTCTGCCCTTCAGACCTCCTCCTGTTAACACGTTCCACACACACACCAGGCCAGCGGCTCCGCAGCTTCCCAGAGCTCCCTCCAAGGCCTTTTGAGCACTCGATGCCACCACCACCACCTGTCAGCTAAGAGAGTTGTAAATGAGCAGTTATCCAGCAGAGAATTCAGCACCCTTGGCTGCCGGGGTCGGCTGTCACTCATCTCTGCCCCAGCAGGGGAAAAGGTGGTTCTGGGCAGGCCGTGCTTTGAAGAAGGAGTCTGGACTCTTGCTTTTGGTCTTCAGTTGAGTTTATTGTTCCTTATCTACAAAGTTTTTCTGTCTGTCCAGCCGAGGTCTGATCAGCAAGGCAGCCAAGGGCACTCTCTCCCGCCCACGGGGTCTCTTTTATAGTGAAAACTACGTATTAGATATTTACCTTTAATTCCCAATACTTTCTGCCCTTGTTGGCAAGTGCACCTTCACCATGAACCAATCCACACATGCCAACATCATCCTGAACATGGATGCCAAGGAGAAGAAAGAAGGAGGACAGGGCACGCCCAAATCCCTCCATCTTAGAACCCCTGACCCCCATGTACAGGATTCCAAACCCCCCTGTACAACATACAAAACCCCCCTGTGCAGTGCTCCAAAATTTTTCCCTTCACCCTGTGATTCCTACTTAAACTTTTGTGGCCCGTAGTTCTTCATATAAGGTTGGCAATTTGCTCTATGAATTAAGGTCGAATTTCCAGGTGTCTTTGGCTTCCTGCCAGCGTCTCTGAGCCCCTGCCAGGGCTTTGAGACATCCAGGGCATCCAGAGAGATGTCCTGGGTTCCGACACTTGGCCACCTCCTGCTCCTCCTGCTCGGCCCAGTTTGCTTTCATGACCTGCTCTACCTCTGCTGCCACCCCAGACAAAGCTCTGCCATCCTGTCTGTACCCCCACACCAGGTACCCACTGCTCTGATTGTCTGTAATTAGAGCAGTAAAAAATTAAAACCTGCACGAGGGGTTTGGAAAGGAGCTGAAAAAGAATAACAAATGCACTCTAGACAGCGCCACAAGAGCGCTGCTGAAGTATTCTACAAGGAGCCAAGAATGATCAAAGGTAGGTATCAAATTATAGCAGCAAATTAAATTGGAAAAGGAGTGGCAGGGCAAAGGCCAGCAGCAAGCCTAAGCTGCACGTAAACAAAATCTTATTCATTCTCCCACCATATCATTAAGATCAAACCAAGATGTTGTGACCATAAAAGAGAGAAGAGTAAACTGTAAAATATCCCACCATTCACAGCCCAAGTAATCCCAAGTTAGAGCACGTGAGAGGCTGGATCCTGTTCACTATACAAACCACTGTTTATGACACAGCTACAAGCCAATATAAATTCACTCCTTGACAACAGCATTTTAAAATAAAGGCAAGAGATTAGGAACAGCTAAGGTAATTTTATTTCTGTGCAAGTCATTCAAATTTTGTGATGCTAAAACTAGTTTAGTTGGGTTAGTTGATACCACCAGAGCTGTAATTATATTGACACATATGCAAAACTGTTCCATTCATATGAAATTGGATTTAGGATCCGTATTGCTCCACTGGTAGCAGCATCACAGGATATTCTATCCTTGAAATGAAGCTACTTATCTGATAAGGCACAAGCCTGAATCAGCTGAACTTGTTTGTTAACACTTGAAAAACTGCATTATGCTGCATTTACAAGGTGGGTTTTACCTAAGGAAATTTCTAATTCATCCATCTGTAGTTTTCAGTAATTTATTTGCTTTTCCAATTCTTCATTTCCTTGCAAAATTAAAGGAGCTGTTAGAACTTTCTGTTTTGAGGAGTGATGACTGCTCATCATCCTTTCCTTCCACAGAGGAGCAGGGACAAGGACACATGGCATGCCTCAAGGATTTAATTGAAATATCTAATAACCATGGGATTATTTGTGTGAACACAGATGGTTGAAGCAGACTGTCACTGACACAGGAGTGCCATGCTCCTCATCGTGAGCGGATTTAAGACCCAAAACTTCTCTGAGTGCACACAAATCCTGTGACACCACCAATATCCCAGGACCAGGGGACACTAAAGTGGAAGGCAGCACCTCCAGGGCCCCTTTCCAAGCTGAAAGGGCAACAGCCATGACATGCAACAGGTCCAGGACCATTTATTGACAGAAACACCCAGCTGGTGACTTCCTTTCTAAAAACCACTTTCTCACTTACACCTACTCACTTCCATGGCTGAGAAGATAAAGAGAAAAGCATAACAGGGATAAAACCTGCATTGTCCTAATCCTGCCTTCATCTCTGCAGAGGAAACACGTGTAGAAATTTCAAGTTTAAGCTTTCCACCGCAACCAAAGGGGTGGGGACACCTTCCACTGTCCCAGGGTGCTCCAAGCCCTGGCCATGGACACTGTCAGGGATGGGCCATCCACAGTTGCTCTGGGCACCCTGTGCCAGGCCTGACCACCACTGCAGGGAAGGATTTCTTCCTAATATCCAATCTAAACATACCCTCTGCCAGTTTAAAACCATTCCCCCTTATTCTGCCACCACAAGCCTTGCTATAAACTCCTTCTCCATCTTTCTTGAAGCTCCTCTATCTAGGAATTTAGGAAATTTATCCAGCTCCAATCTAGGAATTACTGAGCATCAACAGCTACTCCAGGAAAATCACCACAGAGCAAGGAAAGAGAAGTGCCAAAGCAACGGCCCAGAGCCAAAGATCCAGCCCAATCCTCAACCTCCTGTATGGTCTGAGCACTGGTCAGAGGACCTGTGATGAAAACTTGGCATGTGACTCTGCAATGGCCCCACCAGGACCCTGTTCATGTTGTGCTGGAACATCTCATGTGTGGCATCATCCCAAACCTGGTGATAAGACCATGAGTTTAGCTGAGCCTGATCAAGGTTTCCTGCGTGGTTAGAGCCAGCCAGGTACAGATGACACCAGAAATTAACTTCTGCCAAAGTCATGCTCAATCTTTGGGCAAGTGACCCAACCCAACACCTCTGCGTGGTCATTCCTCCTTCACACTCCTCTATCTAGGAATTTAGGAAATTTATCCAGCTCCAATCTAGGAATTACTGAGCATCAACAGCTACTCCAGGAAAATCACCACAGAGCAAGGAAAGAGAAGTGCCAAAGCAACGGCCCAGAGCCAAAGATCCAGCCCAATCCTCAACCTCCTGTATGGTCTGAGCACTGGTCAGAGGACCTGTGATGAAAACTTGGCATGTGACTCTGCAATGGCCCCACCAGGACCCTGTTCATGTTGTGCTGGAACATCTCATGTGTGGCATCATCCCAAACCTGGTGATAAGACCATGAGTTTAGCTGAGCCTGATCAAGGTTTCCTGCGTGGTTAGAGCCAGCCAGGTACAGATGACACCAGAAATTAACTTCTGCCAAAGTCATGCTCAATCTTTGGGCAAGTGACCCAACACCTCTGCGTGGTCATTCCTTCTTCACAAAGGAAGAAGTTTCTAAAACAAGCTGTCCTGTTGTGACAGAAGTAGGAGAGGACCAAAGAACGTGTCCAGCTGGAGATGAGGCCTTTTCCTTAGAAAACAAGCAGCCCAGGAGAATGCAAGGGCTTGTTCCACATGAGTGAGTCCTGTGGATGCCTTTCTGCTCTCGAGTGCACAGGACACCTCTGAAGGCACGTTCCAGGAGTAGGAGGAAAGACGTAGCCAAGGGAAGAGTGATGGCCTGATTTAACTCCACAGGAGCTTTCTACACCACCTCCTCTTGCTATAGAAACCTCTTAGCTATGTCTAAAAATTAAAAATTCTCACACACCAGAAGTGTAATCGTGACAGATGCTCCATTTTGTGCAGCTCCAGTGTGAAATAAGGACAATTTCTCTCTCTGAGCATCTGAAAACCCCTAGAGTTTCAATTTTTTTGCCTTTTAAACACCATCTACACTAGAGAAACTTTTGGGGTTCTCCCTCTGTTTAAGCATCTACACAAGAATCTGAAATGCAGAGCTATTATCACCTTTTCTCAGCTCCAGTGCTGTGATGACATGTTTACCACATCCTCTGCAAGGCTGAGCAGTCCAACAGCCTTGATGCAAATAAAAATACCCTTGGGAAGAGAAAATTCTAAAGGTTCTGCAACAACCTCACACCACAAGAGAAAAACATGGGATTTTCTGCATATCTCAACTGCAATTTCTGCTCTGTCAATATGAAAGACAGTTGGGTGTCAAAAATAAGACAGATAGGGCTTGTCTTGAAAACAGCACTGAGGAAAATCCATGCTAGAACTGGGGTCTTTAAAAGCCAATAAATATGATATGCCAGTTTTTTCCTTCCTTTTATTTAAGAAAATAAAAGTTACATCCAAACTATCCTGAAATTAATGCAGAAATATCATGAGTTTGACAGGTCTCCAACAAACAAAAACCCTGCAACACAGGATTTGGTTTAATTCCAAAAATTACAAACAGACACACTATTTATTTGCAAAAATTTCATGGACAGTTTTGGAGCTCCAAGAAGATTTAAATCAGAAATTTTCTCATTTTACACAAAGAATTACGTTGGTTTAATAGAGACAAAAGTCCATCTGTGAGTACGCAGGGACACATTCACCCACCTGTTCCATCTCTGCAAGCCCAAATGGTTTCCATTTGAGTATGTGCCTGTCAAAACAAATCACAAGTCCCAAAATAATGGATGAAGAATCCCAAAAATGGATAATAAGAACTGACACACCAGGAAAAATATACTCAGCATATGTTATTGTAAGTGAACGAGGATCCTCCTGCTGCAGCAGGTTTCATTGCTGGAGACAGAATCCCAGAATCACTGAGGCTGGAAAAGACCTCCAAAATCATCGAGTCCAACCTGTGCCTGACCCTCATCTTGTCACCAGTCCACAGCACTGAGTGCCACATCCAGTAATTCCCTGGACACCTCCAGGGATGGGGACTCCACCACCACCCCGAGCAGCCCCTTCCATCCCTTCCATGAAGAAATTCTTCCTGAGACATCAAGATTTGTCACATTAAGAGCATAAAACAGGACTGGAAATCCAGATGGCCAAAGCACAAGGAAAAGTTGTGTGTATTTTAGGTAATTTTTTAAAAAAGGGACAACTCAGTTATTCTGACAAAACACAAATTTTCTACTCATGAAACCTCTAAGCAGGCAAAGAATCAGGGAAACTTCAATGGAAAATTAATTATACCCAGAAAAAATACTTTATGTATCTGGAACTACTGAAATCTAACGGCACCTTCCAGGTAACTGGGTCCTTGGCACTGCTATGCATTCTGAGACACAGGGTGGGCCTCCCACCCAACCTCCACTCCCACACAGGAACAGGAATTTCAGATCAGTGTCGTGCTGACAGCATGACACAGAATTCAATGAAAAGAAATGTAAGCCTACAGCAAACACTGTGGTATAAAAAGACTTTAAAAAGGGCAAAGTCTCTCCTGACACCAACAATTTTAAGCACAATATCCTTCAAAAATTAGCTTCAACATGAGCATCAGGCACTACAACAGTTTTTCCTCAAATTCTACCTTGGTAATGATTGTTTATTTACTTTTATTTCTAGAAGCTCTTTCAGTGAAAAGCAAATATTTCTTTCCCTCAGCACAAAGGAGTTTTATAATCCACTCAAATCGAATTTGCGGTCATTTCAGAACACAAAAAGGAAAACATTATCTCAATCCCATTGTTCTAACATTTTGAAAACAAACGACTTTAGAAGCTCTTTCAGTGAAAAGCAAATATTTCTTTCCCTCAGCACAAAGGAGTTTTATAATCCACTCAAATCGAATTTGCGGTCATTTCAGAACACAAAAAGGAAAACATTATCTGAATCCCATTGTTCTAACATTTTGAAAACAAATGACTTGGTGTCTGTAGCATTTTCAAGTCACTCCTCAGCAGTTCTATTTCAGCAATGCTCAGAAATCAAATTTTTTCATTGCACATTCATTTTATGTTTTGTATGAGAAATTCTGCACGTCTGAGCAAGGAGGTGACAAACTCAGATTATGTAAAATGATTGCAACAACCAAAACACAAAAAAACCACCAGCAGCATCACTCCATCTGACACTAACTCCCTCCTAGTAATGGCTTCCTTACCAACTCGGAGCCCCACAATCCCTTATTGTACATTGATTTTCTGCAGTTAGACGAGGCTGAGGAATGCCCGACACAATCCCGACCAAAGACAAATTGTCCAAATACTCACAGGGCTTTGCTTGCTCTCCCCACCAGCCAGGCTGGGGATTCAGGGGTAGTGCTGCCTGGAGAGCACTCTGGCACGGCTCCTGCTGTGATCCCTCCCTGTCCCCAGCGCTGGCTCCATCCTGCTGCTCCCCACGTCAGGCTGATGTTACAGGTGACACCTCCCGCTGCTGATGTCAAGCTCCGTTCCCAAAATCAGCAGCACCGTGTCCCTGCGGCGCTGGCTGCTCCTACAAGCATCACCTGCACATCCTCTGGGTGCCAGGAAACGAGCTCCAGCAGCATTCCAGAGAAGCTCATGGACACACACAGCCTTCCCTCTTCGTCAAGGCTCCCAGTGCTACAGAGCTGCTTTAATTCCTACCAGAACGCTGCAGCAAATGTAGCCTCCCCCGGGGTGGGGGGGGAAAGAAGGATTTTTATAGTTTCTTTCTGTGGTGCAGCTTAATTTGCCCTCTTCCTAGTGCTGAAAGAACAGGGAAATAAGGGATGAGGAGACCAGAGTGACTGACTCATGGATGCTCTCCCGAATATTTTGGAGTAAGCCGAGGGGCTGGTGATGCAGCCCAGGACCAGAGCTGATGAATGGCGCAGTGCTGCTGTTGTCATGGCAACCAAGAGGAAAAGGAAAAAAAGGCAGCACCATATAAGGAGCTGTGACATGGATTCTGGGAACAATTTATACTAAAAGGCTCTAAGCCCTAGGATACTTTAAAGCTGCAGCACCCCCTTGGTTGGGGACAGGTTTAATTGTTCACAAATTTCCGACAGGATCACGTCCAGACCAGACACATTTGTATCTGGAGGGTTGCACCAAAACAACATGATTCTGCAGTGCATGCAAGTAACTGGAACTGGAATAATTGAAATTATTAAATGGCTGGACACTAATAGGGACCCAAACTAACATCTGTGAAAACACGGTAGCCACAGGTAGGCAGAGCCCCACGCAGGTGAGGAGCTCTGTCCTTACAGGGCGAGGCTGAGATGAGGCAAACTGCAGCACCATCAGGTGGCTGAGTGCCTCAGCAGCACTGACACCAACACAGATCCTGCCAGGCCTCCCAGAGACAGCAGAACATTCCCAAATTAACCCACAACCCAGGCACTGCTGGGCAAGGGAGGCTGGCAGAGCCCCCAAAGCATCTTCAGGTGTGGCAGAGCAGGGACAGCCAGCTCACACACATCTGCCATCACAAGCTGTGAGCAAGGCCAAGGTTTGTATTCCACGTGCAACACTGGGGAAAAACACATTATTTACCAGAACCGTCTTCAGCTGCTTTTCACTTCATGCAAGTGCTCAAACAAACAACACACAGCGAGGGAAAGAATGGCCACTGTCCACCCAGCACAACCACGACACTGCAGGGCTGGAGCCTGGGCTCAGCAACTGAAACTTTGTCAGAAATCCTTTCCTTTGATGATTTATTTTATTTTTAAATGCAGAATCCCAGAATAGCCTGAGCTGGAAGGGACATTAAAGATCACCCAGTTGCTACTGCCGTGCCCATGGGCAGGGACACCTTCCACTGTCCCAGGCTGCTCCAAGCCTGGTCCAGCCTGGCCTTGGGCACCTCCAGGGATCCAGGGGCAGCCACGGCTTCTCTGGGCACCCTGTGCCAGGGCCTCACCACACTCACATCACAGAATCACCGTTATGCATGGAAAAGACCTTGAAGATGATCAAACCCAACCATCAACCTTGCAACACCACCACATTCCCCACTAAACCACGCAATCAAGTGCCAGAGGCACACGTTTTTTGAGCACTTCCAGGAGTAGTGACTTCACCACTTCCCACATGTGCCAGCACTGACAGCTTCCCCCCAGCACTCCCACCCCTGGAGCTGTGCCTCATCATCTCTCACGCTCCCACCCAACTGAGCTGGTACAACAAATTGGAGAGAACATGTGGTCCTGGGGGCTGCAGTCATTAATCTGGGTTTATCACCACTAAACTAGAACCAATAAAGTTTTCAAGTAGAGAGGTCTGAGCTTTTTAGTCCCACAATTACAAAGAATATTGAACCATTTGCTGAAGATACAGAGAAGGAAGATGTGACACTCCTCATGGCTACTCCCAAGAGATGCAAGGGATCCCATGAGGGATGGGGAGAAGACAAGACCCCAGCCCTACAAATGACATGTGTGATGGTGGCACAGAAAATCTTGTGTGTTGCCAGCCCAAATGGACCCGGAGGGTGTTGAGAACCACAGTGGTGGATCCTCACTGGCATCACTGGGAAGAGCAAGACTCCACCCCGCCCAGCCCTGCTCTCACCATCTCTGAAGGATCTAGTGAAAAAATATACATCTTCTTCAGGAAAGAGGCTGCTATGAACTGCCTGAACCCACTGATCTGTAGGAATATTCCTACTGATTTATATGAATTTTATTACTGGGGAAAGTTCCCACATTCCCCAAACACAATGAGAAATGCTCTCAAAGAGAGGATCTGCAATAAAACCAGTTCCCCAGCCCATCTCTTTGAAGGCAGCTAATTCACACTGGATACAACAAGATCAGGCCTCTGAGAATCCAAACTGAAACATCCAGGCCAGGTTTTGTTAGAAAAACACGATTTCTTTCCTAAATTTCTTGCTAATATTCTCCCCTCCTCACTCTCTGCACAGGCACTCACACACATGCTCTTTCTAAGAGAATCCCAACGCTTGCAATCTGTCATTCAATAGAAAAAATAGCAATAGCCAAGCACAGTGATGAATAAAATTATCCCTGCGCATATAAATGTACAATATGCAAATGAACGCTCCTTCCTGAGGAGGAGGAGGAGGAGTGGGATGCAGCACAGGGCTTTGTGCAAACCCTCTGCACATGGTGGGTTCCACAGGAGTGGAAGAAAACATCATGAGCTGAGTCTTTCAGCCCAGTATCTCCTTTATTAACCTAATGCATGTATTTCTGGCACTGATTGCCAAAAGCACTTCCATACATTCATCCCTCAGCACCCTCCTGGAAAGCACTGCTGTCCTCAAGGCAGGTACACAGAGCACCTGCATTATTTTCATCACAGTTATGGCTTGGAGTCAGCAATAACACACCCCTGATGTACAGCAGAATTTTTAAGCCCATTGTTTCAACAGCACTTGCTCTTTGTGCAGCAAGCATGGTAACTCTTAAGTGCTGATTTTACTGCAGACACAAACCAAAATGGTTGTGTCTTCCATTATTAACCTGGGCTGGGAGGGTGGGGAGTTTTCTTTCCATTTATTCCGTATTTTTCACATTATTTTTTGTTAATAAAGCCACTATTACCAAAAAAAAACCAAAAAACAAACTGAGATTGAATGTGCTGATTTAAGGTTGTTTTCAGCCAGTGCTAAACAAGAGGTGGCACCAGGCAGGAGGGGGAGAACTGATTACTTATGCTGACTATTACTTCACCCCTTAGAGTGACAATGAACCTTAGTTTTTCCTAATCACCAGACTATTCAGCAGAGTGGAAATTGCACCCACGTGGAATATTTATCACCCTCTGAACCCAGGCAAGTTTTCATACCCAGCAAACCCAGATACCAAGATGGGAGTGAGTGACCTTAGTTCCTCTGGGCAGAAAACTCTCACTCTGTGGAATCTGCTCCTGAGGCTTTTTACCAAAAATGGACATTTTAACTTTTCTGCAGATGAAAAGCTGCCTTGGTTAAAATCAGACAGATTAAGAACTTTAAAAGGTTCTATTATCATAGAATTATGGAATGGTTTGGGTTGGAAAGGACATCAAAGTCCACCCCCTGCCACGGGCCAGGGACATCTTCCCCTGTCCCAGGCTGCTCCAAGCCCTGTTCAACCTGGCCTTGGATGCTTCCAGGGATCCAGGGGCAGCCAGCAACCTGTGCCAGGGCCTGCCTACCCCCACAGCCAGGAATTTCTTCCACATGTCCAATCTAAATCTCCCCTCTTGCAGTCTGAACCCAATTTCCCCTTGTTTTTTGCTCCAGTTCCCAACAGAAAATCCCTCTTTGGCTGTAGGCTCCTTCAGATACTGCAAGACTGCTCTGAGTATCTGAGTAAATGGTCCTAGGACATAGATTTTTATTTTAAAAAATTAAAATATAAAGATTTTTTATGTACCATAAGGGTGAGGGTCCCATGCTCTCACCACCCACTCTGCAGACATGGAATTATGACAGGAACAGGATCTCTCTCCCCTATCCTTTCCAAGTTCTCCTTTCACCAGAGGGCAGAGGAAACAAAAGGTCCCAAGTGCATCAAAGCCCCCTTTTGTACACACAGATCAGATTATATTCCATAAAAACTCTTTTTGGAGATTTCCCTCAGCACAAGCACAGGACCCTGGCTGACCATAAAGCAGGGCACAGAGGGGGTCAGACTTTAGGCAAAAAGCGAGTTTCCCAAAAACTGTTACCAGGAGAAATACTCTTTTTCAGGCTTTTATAGAGATGTTGGACTCCAAGTGCTTTTGAAAATCACACTACTGCATCACCTCTAGGTATTCATACCACAGTCCTGACAGGTTAGATAAACAAAGCAGTATCTAAAAATATGCATCGACCAAAAATAAAATCTGTCATTCAGATTTTTTTTTAGCAAAGTATAACTTTGCTACAGAAGTTCATAATTTCTCTGATGTTCTCTCAACATTCACAATTTAAGCATCAATTTCTTTAAAATCATTGTAATGCTTCCACTGTGCATAACAGCAACACAAAGTGGAACTGAAACACACTCTGATAGAAATTTCTCAAAAATGAGAGATTATTTGTAAACCAGAGAGACCTTTTTTCAGCAAAGAAAGATTTCTCTGTCAACACAAAAATCCAATCCATCCCCAGCTGCAACAAACAAGCGAATGACTTCCACACAGAAACCACTCAAAGCTTTTTTTTCTTACAGATTTTTTTTTTTTGCACCAACGGACCTTAAAAGCCCCAGTGAACTTTATTTAAGTCCTTACCAGTTAACTTCTTCACAGGTTGGAGCCGAACACTGATAGACTGATGTGTGAGTAAGGGGGAGGATGGAAGGGAGCGGGACATGCCCTCCATTATCCGAATGTGCTGCATACCTTCGGTCACTGGGAGCGGCGGAATTGCGTAGTCAGGTTCAAAAGCACAGTCGTTCTCTGTGGAGGTGCCTGATGGGCAGAGGAAAAGCAAAATCACTTAGAATGTAAGGGAAATAATCCTGCTTTCATCATTCCAAAAGGGCTGGCTGGAGGGAGCTCTGTGCAGAGCTGATTTGCCAACTGCTCGTTCCCTTTGCACATCCCTTGAAGAAGTTTTAAAGAGTATCTCAGTACCCCTCTCTGTATGATGAGCAGCAGAACCATGAAGAATTTCTTTCAGTGCTCTTAATTTGTCTTTCAGAGTCTTAGAGTCACCAGTTTTCAATATAATGACCATAGTTTTTAGATTGTTGGTTTCTAATAAAAAACCTCCCAGCTGAATTAAATTTCAATAGGACCTTTAGCCTAAAAAAAGCCCACAAGCCCCAAATAAAATGAAGAACAAACACCTCTAAAAACAGCCACCAGCTCCAACTCTCCCAAGAGACACACAAAGCCCGTGTGGGGGTCGCATCACTACACATCCACAATGAAATACAAGGAATACCATGAGAACAAGTGAAGATAGAACAACAAAAGGACTCGACCCTAATTGTAATTAATATTAATGAACAGTGAAGGGAAGGTGCTGCAGATCAGGAAGAGTCAGGAGCCATAAGGTTCCTTCTATTAGCAGCAGATATGGAAAACTTGGGGCCAGGGACACCTGGATCTCCATTCTTGTCGGCAAGAAGAACAACCTGACCCAGACAACTAATAATTCATTTGCAAAACCAACCCAAACTGTTATCATTAATATGTCACTAATTTTTCAATAATGTGAGAAGGCCAGACTTGTGTCACTCTGTTACAAGATAGATATTAGCTCTTATTGTGTGCTGATGTTTTCCCTCCATAAAGACATTCCTCACTGGATTTCCACTGGATAGCTGTGCTGTTCTCAGTGGCTTGTGAAAGTTAATTATAGGTTGGCAAAGTTTTCCCTCTTAAAATTCAAAGGCTTTACAACAAAACAGTGAACTCACAAAACATACACAAGGTACTACCTTCATTTTACATGTACCAAAATTCCTTTCTCCTCCTTGGCAGAGTAAATAAACACACAAGCAAAACCCCTGAAACAGTCTGAAATTTGTTTTGGTCAGAAAGAATACATGGCTTATCAAACCCTGGAATTAGGGCTTATTGATGGCTGAACTGGAACTTTAACAGTTTGCTTATATAATATATTTAAATAAAATGTTACTGCAAAGTGCATATTTGAACTAATAAACTATTTATTGGAGTTTTACAAGATTACCACAGAATCATTCAGGTTGGACTCTTAAAATCATCAAGTCCAACCATCAACCCAGCATCACCACTAAACCATGTCCCCAAGTGTCACATTCACACCTTCCTGGAACACTTCCAGGGATGGTGACTCCACCACTGCCCTGCCCAGTCTGTTCCAGGGCTTGACAATTCTTTCCATGAAAAACATTTTCCTATATTTCCAAAACCTCCAACCTAAAGCTCCCCTGGCACAACTTGAGGCTGTTTCCTCTTGTCCTGCCAATGAAGCTTTGAAGACACCTGGGTATCACACCTGGTAGCATGAAAGGTCAGACAGCAGGAAGACAACTGCCCCATTTCAGCTGGATGCTTTATCCAAGGATAATAAACATGAAAAATACCCATTAGCACGTGCAGACAGATTTCAAGGGATGGACACAGAACAGGGAAAAGTTAGAGAAAATGCTTCCATAGAGCAGAGACTTCTTCCATACTGCAGAAAGCCTGCCTCTACAATTGCATCCACTGATCCAAATGGAAATATTTAGCTCAGAACTTGGAAGCTTTTTAACCTTTTCCCTTTCTATTCCCTCTCATGCTGAAACTTCTTGCTGGTTACTGCAGTTCCTTCAGTCAGTCACCAAAGAGGTACAGGTCGGTGATTCTTGAGAAAGGATTTGCAAAAAAAAGATCCTCTCTCACTCTGCCAAAACCCATGCCTTTCCCACAGCAGCAGAGATCCAGAATAGATGGGTTGAAAGGGAACTTGAGAGAAGAGAATGTGTTCAGATAGCTCCCAGCAGCAGCTGCATCTGAGCTGCTCTGCCCCATAGCAAGAAAGCACTGGACACAAGCCAGACACAGAGAAGGACATGCCAGGGACCCATGGCAGAGCCTCCAGCACACAGTTACACAGCAACAGCTCCATCTGAGCTCAGAGTGGGAAAGAACAGCCACTCTCCCTGAATGTCAAAGCACTCTTCCTTCTATGCAAGCTGCCATGGGATATTTACAGTTATAAATTCCCTAATTCCTTCCTAATTTTACTTTAATGCTACCTCAAAACAATAAAATAAAAAAATAATAAATTTAAATACAGTAATTGAAAGATCCTGTGTGAAAGAAGCAGTTGACACTTCTGAGCTTCAGGGTTTTAACTACCAATTCCGATCCCCCTAATTCTGATCACAGCTTCAGTGACTGACAATCATCTCACCCAGGCAACACTGGAATACTGCCAAAAAAGGACGATTCTCTGGAGAAAATGTCCCCATAATAAGTCATTAGGACACCATGACAACAACAGGCTTGAGCCTAAATGAAAGGAAAATTATTGCTGCAATCCCAAAGACACAGTAAGTCAATGCACATAGAATCTACCAGAGGCCTCACTTCCAAAAAACACTGCTCAGTCTTAAAGCTGTCTGAGAATACATTTTCACAACCCTCACAAATGAGAAAATGCTTAAAAACTTAGTAAATCTGCTTCAAAGGACACATAACCCAGCACAGATCTAAGACCAGCTGCTGCCAGGGACAGAAATCCCCATTACAGGACTCTGTGTAGTGTTAACCAATCACCAAAGCTACTCTGAGTGATGGATACTCAACAAAAGAGTCTGCTGCATTGTTATCTAAAGAATATAAACCCTGGTTTTAGTATTTCTTTCCTTTTGTCCTCTTCCTGCAGGATGAAACAAACCGAAGCAGAAGATGTAAGGTGGGGCTGCTCAGCCCCCAGACAGGTACACAGAGGTCCTTCTCCACTGCATCCCAGGGCTTGGGGAGGGATAACCTGGTTGTGGTGAACCTGCCACGTTCCCCCTTTGATATCAGGGGGAAGACAAGTAAAAACTTGGAAAAATAATGCTGGTTTGGGCTGGTATGTGCTGAAGAATTCCAGCAGCAGAAGACTCTGTGGCTGCAGGATGGAGACACCAGCTCTGCAGGTCCACCTGAGCTGCACAGGAGTCAGGTCAAACTCCTTCAGCCACTCAAAGACTGTCTGCTTTGTGAATCTCAGCACCTTGGCAGCTGTGTGGACAATAACCACGGGTGCAAAGTCTGTCAGGTCACAGAGTGTGACGGGAAACACGACACGTGGGAAATAGCAAAGGTGAACAAACGAGACGAGGCCCCGAGGCAGAACAACACCCAGGTTTTACCTTGGCCAGCTCGGCTCTGACGGGAGTCTACACTTGCCTGTCTTCGGTCTGCTGGCTCCTCGTTCCCTCCATCTGCACGAGAACCAAAACAGCACAAGTAGAACATCATAGTGGACACGTCAGGCAGATGCAACTTTTCCTTGAGTCCCATCACCTATCTCAGAGGAACAGCAGGACAAAAGGTCCCTCTGGCAGACTGAAACTGGGGAAACTGCTGCTTGGCTCTGCGGCTCCTTCCACCTTTGCCCCAGCTCACTGCAATGAAATCCATGAGGTCCTCGGGGACAGAAGGAAGGTTTACTTGCTCCTATTGATCCCACAGATATCTCAATGAGATATAAACCAAACTGTGCATCTTCAAAGAATTCCTTCACTTTGGGCTGTTACATCAAAATATAAAAATATTAAGTGTTGGAATAAAGAGATCCAGAAAAAAAATTTGAAATATGAAATTTGAAAATGAGTCCCTTTAAAATTATTTGTTCGCTAAAAACCAGGAAAGCTGGGAAGAATAAAACCTCTTATTACATCCTCTTGAAACTGTTTAGAAAAGCAGCTACAGTTAACAAATCCCAAATCCATCTGTGTAAATGCAGAGTGGGACATTGTGTACAATATTATACAATTAATTACAGGCTGCTCTTCATTGATCAACTGACCAGATTAGAAACAATAGATACACCCATCAATACAGATGCTTGAGTACATGGAGTCTCTGGCAGCTGAGAGCAAAAAGAAGCCCAACTCCACAGACTGGGAAAAAGCAAACCTAGGGATTTCAAATTCAGGCTGTATTTCAGCAGCTCTTTCCCATGGCAGGGGAAGGGGAAGCTTTTAAAATCTTTAAAAACGGTTTTGAAATAACTGAATTCTTAAATAGCTGTTTAAAAACCTCAATAGCTGGTTTAGCACTGATGTGTTCTGATGATATAACTGCATTTTGATATATTTGTATCTCTGGATAGCTCTGTACAAGTTATTTGGTGGAGGGGCCTGTTGTGCCATAATTTAACTTTATCCACTCTGCTACATTTGAGCTATACGTGGCTTGATGAGAAGTTGTGAATTGTAGCACAAGAGCAGAACTAAATGGGGACTAAAAATTTTAGCCTACCCCCACCTCCAACAAGAGAGGAACCACACCCCAGGCCAGGAGAAGTTTTCTGCTCCCTCCTCCCTCGGTGAAATGCTCCCAGCCCTCAGCTTTCCTGAAGCAATGCTCAGGCACCTTGAACAGATGCCAGCCAGGCCATTTCTGTCACCTCCGCATCTTTCCCTGCTGACACAGCAGCTGCATGTGAAGGTCGTCTGGCTACAGCAGAATCCTGATTTTAGATGAGCTGCACCCACCCCAACAAGCCAACAGTTGCCAGGGAGGCCACAGACCACGACACTTGCCCAGTTCCCTTTTGCACTCTGATTGCCAGAAGGATGTCACACTGCAAATACAACTGCAACATTATCATCATCATCATCATCCCTAATTGCCCCTGGCTATGAGCCCCCACAGGCAACCTCCAAGTCATGGAGAAAAACCCTTTTGAGCAATGAACATAAATCCAAACGCAAAATAATTGTAAGGACTAAACATTTCAAAAGACAAGGAAGTCCCAGGATTAAAATCAGGAGTAAACCCCTGTATTTATCCAAAGACACATGATCATCAGCAAAAGACAAACCCTGAAGGTTTCATCATCCTTTCAAGTGCTCAAAACTACACAGGGCTTGGTGGGTGGAACTGGAGGAGCTTTAAGGTCCCTTCCAACCCTAAGATTTCTGATGATTCTATGAATCAATCTCCTTGATCATGTGAAAAAACAACTCCTCTGCTGTACAGTTACACCCAGGGGCATCAAACCCTGCCTTGAGAACAAGCCATGGCCAAGGGAGGGGCTGGGGCAGCAGATCTGGGGTCCTGCTCCCCAAAACGCCCCAACACTCAATGGTGGGACACAAAATGGTGACAACAGGCTGCCAAAGCCATTGGGTTGGAGAACAGGAACAGGAATCAAGAGTCTGGGATGGATCTCCCTGCAAGTTACACAACATATTAAGGGGGAAAGAAAGCTCATGGTAAATTAATCTCCAAAATGCATTTAGCGGGCGGGAACGGAAAAAATAAATCAGATGACTCAGCAAATATTAAATCTTCAGTCAGCATACAACTGCTGCTGCATTTGATTTGGATGCAGCAAGGTGGAGCTTGGGGGAAACCAAGGATGGAAAGGAACAGCCACAGTTAAGAGCTGAATAACTGAACTACTTAAATTTTTTTTTTTCTCTTCACTGCAAATCAAAATGTTAAGCATAATCTGTTCCCGGCAGTGGAGGAGCAAGGTTAGCAGGGAACAATACCACATTTAATTATGAAGTTATCTCACTGCACATGCAGAAAAGGGGAGATTACTGTTTCTAAGGGAATATTAATTCTCACATTTTTTGAACTTCCAAGTGTTGTATTTCCATCCACCTCTGTGTGCACATCAGGACTCTGTCATTGCAGCAACACTCCTAGATATTTTATTTATGCATGATTTTAGGTAGCTGTTCCTATTGTTTATAGACATGACCTACTATTCAGACAACATTTAGGGACAGTATCACTCCTGAAGTTCAATTGACTCAGTTGCTCTAATGATTGCCAGGGTGGTGAAACACCAAAGTTATTGACAAATCCTTCAATACAACAGCTAAAATAGGTCACCAGAAGTAAATCAGTTGTGAAATCATTGCTAGAGAACACAGCTATCCATGTTAATTTAAAATAAAGACCAGCACAGACTGAGAACCTGTTTAAGAAGCTTTACAGAAGTTATCAAGCAAAAGAGAAAACAACCAAACGCCATGAAGGAAGTGAATAATATTGTAAATATTGACTCAGTAATTCATACTCTCTTGCATCTCACTGTGAAAGGGAGAAAAACTTTTGTGATCTTTTAAAAAATTTCAGCATTAAGAAAATCCATTAACTCTTACACAGAATTTTAGTTTTTGAAAGCTGCTGTCTCCTCAGTGTCCAGCATCTGCCCACCTGGGATGCTGGACACAGGTCAGAAACCTGACAAGGCTTCTGAGTGCCCAGTTCTGAGTCAAGAACAGAGTCATGGCTATTACCTTTTTCTCTCACTTACAAGGAGATGAAGGGATCTTAAAGATCATGATCAGTCACAGGAGCAGCAGAGTAGCCTCTCCTGCTAGAGCCAGGTATGAGAAACACTCCTGCTGCCTCTTCTCCCTCCATCCCCGTGAAAACAAACAACACAACAAATCCTCCCCCAACTGGATTCTTTGAACTGACTGCTTTGACAGGGAAAGAAAATCTCAAGGTTTCAGCATTCCTAAACAAATTCCCCAATCCTCCCCCAACTGGATTCTTTGAACTGACTGCTTTGACAGGGAAAGAAAATCTCAGCATTCCTAAACAAATTCCCTGCACAAAGCACCACAATTAGTATGAGGGGCTGCAAACAGGAGCCAGATCTGCACCAGCACATCTGATGTCAGAAAATCCCACAGCACCTCTGGCATCAGCTCTGTCAGCACCTCCTGCCAGGCATTCTCGTTAAAGGCAAACAGAACAAGTTTCATACAAAATCAAGATCTAGCAGCCCAATATTTCTGGTTTCCTATTTAATTAAAAGTCCTTTAAAACCCACACTGTGACTAAAGCGTCTCTCAAGATCCCTGATCTGACAAAGCAATTTTTAAGGCAGAGGAATCCAAGGGTGGGTGAGGCTGCCGCACGCATGCTGGGGAATCTGCGGCAGGAACCGACTGCATTGGATGTGCTGCTGCTCTCACAGCAACCAGCAGAGCACACTCCACTGTAAGAGCTGATAAATCAATAGCTTCAATCCGTATCGTATCAAAATTGTATCCGGAAAAGGAGGAAGACTCACACAAAGCCAGTCAAGCTGTCAGGGACGGCTCCGATTCCAGCCCAGCCCAGCATCCCTGCAGAAGCATCCCTGCACACAGCGTCTGGAGATGTGGCTCCCAGCTGCCATTGTGCTCCCAAAACAAAGACACGGGGGAAAAAAAACCCTGAAATAGATAAATCAGACAGCTCCAGGGGCTAGAGCCCACCGGGAGGATCCCGGAGCTGCCGGCACTGCTGCTGCAGGAGCCAGGGCTGGGTCTGAGCCCGGCACGCGCCGCAGCGGTGCCGGCGTAGGAGAGGGAGCTGCAAATCTTCTTCTCAGCATTCCCGGTGGATCCCAGCCTGGTGAGAAATGACACGTGCCACATGATCTGCCTGCTGCTCTCCCAGGGTGAGGTGTGCCTGGGAAGGGGCAAAGTGTTTCCCAGCCGGAGCAGGAGAGAAGAGGGAGCCCAGTCTGGTGGTGAAAACAATTCTTTTCATCCCAAGTCCTTCCTGATCATTTAGTATGTGTGTATTTTTCAGCCTCAAAAACAATATGCATCACCATTACAAATTCTTATTATGCTATGATTAATTCTATTAGGAATTCCATTAGAAATTCTATTAAATATTCTATTAATTATATTATTATTATTGTTGTTGTTGTTGTTGCTATAAAATAGCAACTTGGCTTAAGAGGCTTTGGCAATTCATAAACATGCTTAAGTCCATCTATTTATCATCCAAGTTCCTCTGTTTTTGAGGGAAGTCATTTGGGCAGAGCAGGAATTATGGATTTGTTTGGTTTTTCAAGGGAGCTCTAATACAGATCCAGGGAAGCATCACCCAGCGAATGTGATGCTAAAATCCCTCAGCACCTTCCAAAACTTAGCACTTTTTTTCTCCACCTGCTCCTGCTACATTTTTATGGCAAAAACTTCCTTTTTTTAGAAGCAGAGCATGGGCACTTGCTGGGACAGTGCAGACAACACAGGCACTTCCTAACAGGTTCCCAGAGCAGTGCCCAGGATCCCTGGCAGTGCCCAAGGCCAGGCTGGATATTGGGAGGTGTCCCTGCCATGGCACTTTAAGGTCCCTTCCCACCCAAACCACTCTGAAATTCAATGATAAACTGACTTCAAACTGTAAAGGTCTTCTTGTGGGATATCCTGCATCAACTCTCCATGTTGCTCATTAATCATGAAAATCCACAGGGAAAAAAAAAAATCCAACAAACCAACAATAAAACCAACCCAGTGGTCAGAGGCCAAAAGACTTCTTAGAGGAGCCACAGATTTAAAAAAAATTCTTTGCCTCTGCAAGTCCATTTGTGTTTATTTTTATTGCTGCAGTACTTGGAAGCCTGAACTGAAATTAAGGTCCTACTGTGTTGGCAGCTTGCACAAAAAACACAGCAAGGAAACACCCTTGTCATGAGAAATTTATTAACTTAAGTCCTATTCCTACAAGAGACATTTCCAGTATTCCTGCCCAGGAATTTCAGTCACAAGTACAAATGAGGTTTTTCTCCAGCATGTTTAGGAAATCAGAAATCATCTACACCAACATCTGAGTTATTCTGGAGCAGAAGGAACCCGAAGTAAATTCAGGTATCAGTGACACAGATCTGTGCCTTCATCAGCTCAGAAGCTGGTATTTGTCATTGGAAAAAAGCAGGTACTTCTCATCTGGGGAACAATTCATCTCACCTATTTCATGCAGAAAAAGCAGCATCCTTGTTTCTATTAACATCAAATGACTTTTATCCAGAGTCACCTATACTGAGTATGTAAATCAAACCCAACAACCCCTCCTCTTTTTTTTTTTTTGATGTGGGAAGATGACTTCATGACAAAAATATATGGAGTAAAAAACTGTGTTGCTAATAATATTTGGAATTTATACAGTGTATTCCATTCATTAATTTTAAAACCACTGTAACAATGTATAAGTCAAAAGCAGACTATATTTAGTATATAATTAAATTGTGTCACTTTAAATCATAACAAAAACAAACACAAATATAAATTAAAAGCCTCTTTTTAAATCTGTATGTTGGAATAATGAGATAATCTATAATCTTTATTTAATACTCTAAGAACAGTCCAAAGGTCCAGTTCAACAGATTATTTTGTCTACCAGCAAATCAGTAACAGAGTCTCAGAGGAGAAGTGATGGCTGATAATCATTCTGAACTCACCCAAAGAAGATTTTCAAACCTATTTAGATGATAAAAAGTATGTTCTGCCCAGGTCTGGACACCTTATCAAAGCTTCTAATAAAATGTCCATAGCTTGTTTGGATTTTGAGAGTTTTTTGTACTCTAAGAGAATATGGGTCGGCTTCTATACTGATCTCACCCTCAAAAAGAAAATTATATAAAAGGAAACATAAATCCTTCCACTTCAGAAAGATCTTGCAGCAAAAATTTCCACAATTCCTTCAAATAGGTCAGTTATAGATGGAAGCTCAAGCAAAAATTATCCATGAGTTATCTAAAAATATATCTGATACTAAAAAAAATAGTCCTCACAGACATGCTGAGGAGAAGTTTGTGTGAGCAGTAGAAGGGGCTGAAGAGGAGAAACTCCTGAAAAGGTGCAGCTTGGAAGTCAATCCTCCCCCAAAGAAATTATTTTTCCATTAAAAGTATTAGTAAGTTATAGATATTTACTCCTCCTTAAGGAAAAAAAGGAAAAAGGAAGGGAAACTGCAACTCCAAAAAGAGAATTTCATGATGGAATTGCAGAGTCATCCCTCACACCTGGCACAGGTACCTCCTGCAGCCAAGAAATGCTTTATGTGAGCCAAGAGGAACGTGCACCTTGGAGAAGCAGTGCTGATCGTAAAAATCCCTCACAAATAAAAACATTAGGCATACCTGGAATAAAATCCTCAAATGGATCAATACAGATTCAATATCTGTCAATGTAATAAACAACTGCAAGAATCTACACTGACACTTCCCAGTGTTATACACTGAATATAAATAATAACACTGAATATAAATAATATTTATCTTTAGGAACTGGGGGAAAAAAGAGATATGGAAAACTCTCACATCTTGGAGACATGAAAACATCTTATATATTCAACACCCTGAGGTAAAATGGCAAAATCAATTTGCATATTTCTAAAACAATTTATTTATTTAGAAACATTTAACACTTAGTAAGTTTCTGGAATTGTGAGAAGCATTATTTTCGGTTGCTTGTATAAAATCCAAAAATCCATTTTAATAGATCAGATTACAGATTTTGTTTAAATCCTGCTTTAAAGGAAGGAATCCAAGTTTGCTCCTGGGGCCAGGCCTCTTTCAGCAGGAAACCCCCAAGTTACACGACATCTCAATGATTTCTTACTAATTTTCCAGGTGAAAATGTTGAATTCACTCAAATACACATTATTTCCTTAAAAGATTTGATTGGATTTTTAAACTATTACAGATATACAAATCCCAATGTTTCCTCAGACATTCTGGAAAGGACATTCCACTTTCCCAACAGTTTGGCTGAACAAATCCCTCAAATTTATATTATATCCCTCAAATATATATTATTTATATTATTATATTATTGAAGGTAGTATGTATATTCTTTTTGAACTGTTATCCCTCAAATATACATTATTTATATTATTATATTATATTATTGAAGGTAGTATGTATATTCTTTTTGAACTGTTATCCCTCAAATATACATTATTTATATTATTATATTATATTATTGAAGGTAGTATGTATATTCTTTTTGAACTGTATATGAGAATTTTTTTTTTTATGCTGAATAAGAGAAGACAAGGTCATTTGATGCGGGAAGATGTAACTTCATCTCCTTTGCACATCAGCACAGGAATTTCAGTGGGATTTGATGGAAAACTCCTGCTCCCTCTACTGGCTTCAATATTTCATCACAAATCTGTCAGGAAATGGGAGGAACACCACAAAACCCCACACGGATCCAAAATGTGAGTCCTGGGGCTCTCACTGCAAGGAAGACCAGGTCCAGGGAAGGAAAAGGGCTCAGCCTGGAGAAAAGGAGCCTCAGGGGGACATTCTGGCTCTGCACGTGTTCTTACAGTTGGTGATAGTCACAGATGTGAAAATATTTGTGAATCAGAAGGAAATAAATACATATTAGTCTAACACAGGCTGCTAAAATTCCCTTTATGAAGATAGTGCAGGAAAGAAGCAGAAATTTCATTGCCCAAACATCTTGTATTTGTCTGGGAAGGGAGTCTGGGACACGAACATGACATATTTTGATCAAATAAATCAGAATATTAGGAACCAAACAGCATGCCTGTGTACATATACATCTTCCTGCCACACTGCCTTCTTCAGAAGGAAAACACTGAATTACATAAATGCAAAACAAACTTTCAGGAAAGGTCAGTTCATGCTTGAACAAACTCAAGGACAAACTTCACCATGGTCAGAGATTTGTCAACACACTCAAGCCTTGTTTAAAAATGGATTTATGATAAACCATCCATCTTTGTGGAAGAACAGGATCTGAATTATTATTTGAGTGGAATACCTTGAACATGTGGATACAGTCAGTATTCAGGACCATAATAAATGATGGGCCTTTTAATACCTCATTTTTAACACTTTATTAAATTAAGTTGCCTGACATCTACAGGACCCACCAACTGGATCTCATCACTCAGCAATTTCTTTCAGAAATTAAACTGAAAAAGCAGTTGTGACCCTCAAACTCTTCTGGGGTAAAAGTTATCCTCAGACTTCCACAAGAGATCAGACAGATGAGAAACTGCACAGAGATGTGGCCAGGCAGAAATGAGACCTTCACAGAAATGCCTTTTATCTTCAAAAGGCAGGAATTGAAGGAGAAGAGCATTTGACATGGGCCTTTTCAGTCCCAGAATTAAAATATAAAGTGGCAGGTTCCAAAAAGCCCTATAAATACATTGGAATGAGAAGTAATTGGGTCTTTTGCAAACCAGGAAAGAAGAAGAGGTTTTTTAAAACCCTGTGCCAAAAATATTCTGAATGACAGGCAGGCTCCTGGCTGGGAAGCTCCAGATAAAAATTGTGTATTTTATAGTCAAGAACAAGCAAGATGGAATTCCTAACTAACTCAGAAGAGAAAAGCAGACCCTTTGGGCTAATCTGTCTCAGATTTTAGAGTACTTGCCTTGCCTTGATTTATTTGTTTGTTTTTTCTGTGTGTGGGTGGGGTTGTTTGTTTTTTAGTTTAATTTTGTTGTTGTTATTGTTGTTTTCTTGTTGCTTTTTTGTTTCATTTCATTGTTCTTTAGTTGGGTTTTTTGGTTTTGTTTTGTTTTCCCCCTGGTTTTTCCTTTTGTTGAATGTTACATTTATCTTGGCCTCTGTCAGAAATAATCAGCACAAATTCTTGGGTTTATTCCTCACAAAGCGAAGGGAAATACAAAACCAAACAAAATGTGCAGTTTTGCAGCTCAATTTCACCAGGTTCTAAAGGGAATCCAAACTCTTACAGCAGCATTAATTTAATTTGATAATGTAAGAGGGAAATAAGTCCATCTGCTTGGAAAAGAACAAGGATAACTGTAACAGGAATGATGAATCCCTTACATGGGCTTATTTCCCTAACAGGATGCTGGAATGAATACAAGTGGATGCATTTGATGTGCACTACTTCAATATACACCCAGACCAGGGAATGATTAATACAAGCAAGGAAACTGCAGATAAATGAGACAGGTCTTTCATAAAAAAATAATTAAAAAAACTTTTAAAAAATTTAAGAAAAAAAGAAAGAAAACATAGAAACTCACAGTCTCTGGATTCAGAGAATAGAACTGCCCCAGAAGAACTGAATTAGGGGGGAAGAAGCCACAAACATCTCTTACAAGCAGCAGCAGCAGGTTTGCCTTTCTGCAGATTAATCCACCTGCTGGCTCTGACCAAAGGGCTCTGGCCACAACAATCCTGCTGGATCTTCATCCAGAAGGAATAACACAGGAGAAAAACAGTCCTTTTAAACTTCAAAACAAACTCATCTCATGTAATATAGCTGTGGATATAAACAAATAAGAAAGCTTGTATGTCTGTGTATCTCTGAGTTAATTTACACTGGAAAAACAAAGGTAATCTGCAAACACACTGAGATCAGATTTCAGCAGCACAGATGCTAGCTGGCAGCTTTGTGGAATATCCGTTTATATCAGAAAAAAAACAACCTCATCAAAATACTGTTGCAGGCATCTTGTGTCCTCAAGGCATTGCTGTAAACCACCCTGAGCACTCCTGAGTCATGAGAGAATTTTTCTTTAGACAAGACATTAAGTATGTGCACACATATGTGCACTGAGCACTGTGAAACTCCAGCACTGAAGCTCTGAAAGGACACCCAGACAGCCAGAATTAATCACAGGAGATTACCCAGGCTGATGCTGCAGTAGAAATTAATTGATTTTAATTAGCACTACTGTCTATTTGGATGCATGTAATTGTATTCCTATTTTATAAATATTTTGTGCGTTCCTGAATCACACCATCAAGCAGCAAAGGGTAAAACCCACCCTGGCTGAGGTAAAATAAATGTTAACCACAGCTCTCAGAGAAGTTGCTTAGCAGTTTCTAACAAGGAAAATTAAGAAGGATGACTGCTGTCATTCTTTTAATCACCAAGAATTATCCAAACCACATCACATCTAGGAATCATTAGCTTGACTCCACTGCTCCTGTTTGTCAAGTGCTGCTGCAAACGAAAGACACAGCAAAGCACAGGAATTTCAAAGGCCAGTGTGCTCCTCTGGATTCCCCAAGAAAAGAGCACAACGCCTTTAACCCTGCTTCAAAGGTTTATTCCCACACTGGAATGAAAATGAGTGGAGTGTAGGAAATGAAGACACAACACAATTTCAGAGACAATTTCAGAGACATCTGGGTGGGCTGTCACCAACCCACAAGACTCAGACTCAGTACAAGGCACACCTGAAACCTCCAACAGATGATTTTCCTAACATGGACTTCAGGATTTTGTCCACAATTCTCAGAGATGGGTGTAGCTCTGATGGGGCAAATCAGAGCACCAAAACCATCAGGGAAGCTTAATTTCCAGCTTCTAATTAGCATGCTAAATCACGTGAATGATAAACAAAATTTTAAAATTTCAGTATCTTTTTAGAGCACTTGAATGACAAAAAATCCAAAACCTGCAGTGTCCCACCTATGACCCTACAGAAACTGCCAAGACAAAACCCACCAGTGAAGACAACACTGTTGGAGAGATCTGAAACACAGCACTGAGTGTACCAGAAGTACCCAATTTGTAATTTGCCAGAACTGCAAAGCAAATAAATACAGCAAGTTTCAGGCTCCCAGTACTGCCTGCAACACAGAAAATGTACACTGAAGATTTACTGATTGTTTTCCTTACTGAGTTGCAAAAAAACCCAGACTTAAATATATTTATCTTTTAAAAAATCTAGGCAGTGATGAATTCATCTTATGTCATGTAAGAGTTTAGAAGCTTAACAACTATCTGAAAAATTCTTATGCAGTGCAGGGATGTTTGCCACTTAGTCACAAACAATATAAACAAATCTGATCATCTCATTTTCCCATTCCCTCTCTTGCCCTGAAGAATGCCAAACATAATTTCTCAATAAAGCAACTTATTGCAGTAAATTTAACATACACTCAGTCACTAGGCATCAGAGAGAACCTCATCAATTCAATTCTGTCATATTATTTTTCAATATATTAATAAGAAAACACATCTCTTCTTCTGCTTTGCCCAAAACCAGACTGTGGAATCTCTGTACTTCAGAAGTGACATTTTTCATTCACAAAATAAGAAACACGTATTTGCAGAGCTTGGCATATACAAAATCCTTAATATTGCTTCTGGGAGATAAGCCAAAAGGAATACCAGGGCCTGTTAGCAGCACATCTGACAAAGAGAGGGCTTTGTACAGAAATCACAAGTGAAGGTGATTTGTCTGCGTACACTTTTCTAAAGGTATCATCAAAGGACTTGTACTTTCAAACAGCAAACGTGACACAAATCACAAGAGGATGGAGCCATCTGCTCACATCTTCCACAAGCCTGGCTTTTCATGCAGGCACCTCCCTCACACCAACCACTCCTGCTACAAGAGGAGTTCTTTGGGGAGGAAATCTCCTCCATAAAAGCAATGAACAGCCACCACCTCAGGCCTGAATTCTTATGGGGCCTTTGCAAAACAAACTTTTACCTGCTTTGAGATCAACTACAACACCACGGTGCATGCTTGAACTGCCCAACCAACACCCCACAGCTGTCACCAGACAGCTGGAAGTCACTGGAAGAAGGGACCACAAACAAACTTTTACCTGCTTTGAGATCAACTACAACACCACGGTGCATGCTTGAACTGCCCAACCAACATCCCACAGCTGCCACCAGACACTGGAAGAAGGGACCACTGATGTCCAAGGCATCAGTGCTGCCCCACAACGCTCCTTCCCTAAATACAACATGGCCAGGAAGATATTAACCATGGCCAAATTCTGGCAGTGTGACAAGCACAGAACTTATTCAAACCAAAAGAAAACAGCCCATTTTCCCACTGCCTTTACCACTGAGACTCCTCATCCTCACCTCTGGTTTCTCAAGGAACATCCATATGATCCATAACATAAATATCCACAATAAAGCAGATGTACGAGCACAAATAAACACTGTTATCCCAAAATATTTAAAACGTGCTGCCAGATGGCTTTAAAATTCAAAATGAAAGATCTAATTAAAAGCTCTTCTCCTGCCAACACTCCATTTTTGGAAAAAACGACAAAAGTTAAATAAAAATGTTTTTAAAGCCTATCAATATTTTGTAATGTTTTGGTTTACAATTACAATCTCCCCCCATCTCCGTCATGGATGAAACAGGCCAAGTCACGTGAACCAATACTAACTGTAAACTCCTTTCCCCAGACCGTGGAAAAATGAAATTGATGTAAATGATGACTAAATTTGGGCAATTTCTCCTTTAATTTCAACTATCCCCATTCCTCTCTCTCCCTCCTGTTTAAAAATAAAAGCTGAAAAGAAATTCTGCTTCTCTCACAAGTTCTGGCTGTAATTAAGCAGGTTTCACTGCCACAAGTCATCACAGACATTTCAGAAGAAAAAAAATGTCTCACTTTCCGTAAATGAAACGTGAACCTTGATGCTTGTTTACTACAAGATTATGTACAACTCTTGCTTGGTTTTCCCTGCACCTTATCTCCCCAATAAAACCAGATGATGGTTTACACATCCATTTAAAAAATAAACACACATATAGTCTCAAATTCAAAGTACAGCACCATATTAAAATGAAGTATAATGATGTTTGGAGTCTACAAGATCGTCAGCTGAGTTCATTAACAAGAAGAAAGTCCTGCTAAGACCAAAACAAACATGAAAGGAGGGCTCCAGGAGCGCCAGGATCCCACGTGCACAGGAGGTGATGGTTACTTACCGCTGGACCTGTTTTTGCGGTTCGACTTCCCTCCTGTGAGAAGCATCTTGAGACTGTTTCGAAACATGGCGATCCTGTTCCGCTCGGTTTATTGCAAACACTGTGGGAGACAGAACAACAGACACTCAAAATGTACACTGCCATTCAGACCCTGGAAGCATCTTGAGACTGTTTCGAAACATGGCGATCCTGTTCCGCTCGGTTTATTGCAAACGCTGTGGGAGACAGAACAACAGACACTGAAAATCAACGCTGCCATTCGGACCCTGGAAGCCACTATGGAGAACAGGTAAAGAAGAGTTAAAACCACGATAAAGTAATGAAAAACTGTTTTGACAATAAAATTCCTAACAACAAACTCCTCCTTCAAAGCACGGCCTGCCCAGAACCACCTTTTCCCGTGCTGGGGCAGAGACAAGTGACAGCCGACCCCGGCACCTACCACTCAGTTTGCTTTCAGATATCTAGGCTTCATTTACAGGACAACACAATTCCAGTGCTGCTGGAAGAGCCAACCTATTTTGCCAAATAATTTCTCATCACACAGAAGTGGGAAAGACACAGCATTTAGCAAATTGCCTCCATTTCCCATCACTATTAAAGCCAAACACATCAGAAGGAGCTGCTGCCCGTCCTGTTGCCCAGAAAATCAATCCTGCTGACACCAACCACAACTCCACATGCTCTGCAGCTCCTGGGCTGGTTGACTGTCAAATTCTCCTGTGAGTTGAATAAATTGTCATGAGGAGACAAGTCACTCAAACCCAGAGTAACTGGTGCAAAAAATCAAACAGAAACATTATCCCTATATTTTCCTTGCTGTGTATGTCTTGGGAGAGAGAAAAAAAAAGGTTATTTGAGTATTGCTGAACATAAAAGAGTGTCTGGGATCACCAGGCACACTGACAGCCTGTGCTGGGGAGCAGCCACTTATTAAAGCATGTAAAGCATGAAAACACCTACAACAAAAGCAGTTCAAACCAGACCAAAAGAATTGTGAAGAGTCTTTGATCAGTACATACAATAAACCACAATTTTCTTTCTATTGCACACATGATATTTCATAGTTACAAGATAACACATTCATCTTTTAAAAACAAATAATGATTTTTTTTTGTTCCCTGTAACAATATTTGTTTCCTCTTGGAGGATGCTCAGTAAATGCCATCTTGCATTTCTTCCCATTTCTCTGATACTTTCAAGTCTAATAATACAATAATGCTCAGTTCAAAGAGCTTTATATGTATATTTAAAGCCACTGGAAGTCCTTTTAATATGGTGTACTCACTCACTGAGAGACACCAGCATTCCAGGGCAGCAGCTCAGGGTACATAAATCCCAAACCCCAGTAATACATAAATCCCAAACCCCAGTAAGCAAACAGGGATGGCAGCAACTGCAGCCCTTCCTAACACAAGCTCCCATTCACTTACCAGATCCACAAACAGATTTGTGTGCCTCCATGGATGAGAATTAAACATGGAATCTGTATTTCCTTTGCATTTATGAATCCCTTGAGCATCCCCTGGCACCAAGACACAAGGAGCTGGTGTTCAGGCTCATTCCCAAGGCTCCTAAACAAGGCTTAGGTCCCCTTCAGAGCATCCCACTGTTACATGACTATCAAAAAAAAATTCCATTTGGGTACACAGACAATTGTTTTGGGACTTTCCCCATAGTGGCTTGCACTGCATGCCACCAGTGCTGAGCTACAAGTGAATTCAACCAAATTCTGTCAAAGAAGCCACCCAGCCTGGGCCTAGGCCACGCCAAAGGCAAGCCTGATAGTTTGCTAATAATTATATTTACATATCTTGCACATGGCAAACAGAGCCAGGAGATGCAGTGCTGCTGCTAGGGCTGAATTAAGGCTCTGCACAGGGCACAGACAGAGCACTGGTGAATTTGCTCCTAAGAACCCCAGCGTGGAGAGAGAATTGATGTCCTGCATAAAGACCCTGGGTTACCAGCCAAGGGACATCCCAAGGACTGATTCCACACTCTCAGGGGACTGCAGGACTACAGGAAGAGGACTCTGCCCATGCCAGGGAGGTGGAACTAGGTGGTCTTTAAGGTCCCTTCAACCCAAAGCACTCAGTGATTCTGTGACTCTGCTTTCCCTGACATTGTCACTTACAGCACTGATGTATTCTGAGTGTAAGCACTCATTAGACCTAGATCCTGATTAGTTAAGGTGTTCACAGAGGAGCAGGTGCCCAAAATCAGCTGCTGCTTTTCATTTTCATGCACAACTGCGTCCCTTTGTGGCTTTGAGCAAACATGGGCACAGCTCTTCCTCTGTTCAACCAACACCACTAAGCCAGAAGTAATATTTAAGAATAAGCACTCGAAATTAAAAATCCTGTTGGTTGTATTAGTTCATGGAATTAGAAGCATTAAACAGCAAACAGAATTACAGTACTGGGAAGAGCTGAACAGAGAACTTTTCATCCTAACCCATGAACTCCTTCATGCACCTCTCAGCCCAGGTTAATTCCTTTCTCCAGGCTCAGCAGAAGCAAAAGCTGCAGGAATGTGACGGGGATCCTTCACACCCCCACTAACACTGCAACAATTTGGGCAGCCAAGAGCTACTACACTTGATTTGTCATTTATCTTGTCGTTTGTAAGTTTACCAAACAAAATGAAGACATTGTATGAGCATGAGTCTCCAAACAGCATCAGCAGATGAATAAAAAGATATAATTTCTATGCAGCATTTTTAGAAAAAACAGCTCAAGAATCTCCTGGTTTATGTCCAGACACTCTGACACACGCTGTTTGATGGCCTAATAAATCTAAATTTCAATGAAATACATAAACAATAATAACTTTCTGGAGCATAAGAAGGCAGTAGTACAAACAGGATGAGGAAAAAAACTCCAAAGTGGAGGGGGCAGAGGCAGACTGAGCTCTGCAAGCTGCAAACTTACACCAAATGCTAAGCTTGAACAAGTCAGCGACATCTCATTAAATCCTTTGGGATGACTAAGGCCTGTTCCAGTGTTTTCTTAGTCTTAAAACAGAGTTTGTAGACAGGCTGCAAAAGCCACCTCATGTTTTCGGTGGCTACAGATTATTATAGCCCACAAAAGTAACTTTTGCTTCTTTTTATAGAGATATTGTCTGTCAGACACAGAATTACAAAATCAAAGCAAATTTTTTTGCCTATATACCACCAGTAGAACAACCAGATCCCTGTATTCTCCTCCTCTCTGATCGCCCCACTAAAAATAAAATTTTATTTTATATAAAGCTGATTAGCAAAGCTAAGCTCTTGTTCAAAGGAGTGTTTGATGTCCAGTGAGTCGTACAAACATTGCTGGCAAATTCTGGGCATGTCAGCATGAGAAGATATTAAATGTATATTTTAAAATTAGAATTCTGTGTTTTTTCCAATAAGACCAATTTCTTGACAAGTGGCAGGAGCTCCATGATGATCAAATCCATTAAAATCTGCCTCACCACAGGGGTGGGAACAACTGATTACAATAACACTGAAGTCTAAGGAAATATATATTTATAAGCTTGATCCATGAACATTTAAACACACAGGAGCAGAATTTAGAGATTAAGTTTAGAGATTAAATATTTCTAGGAACTTTAGGAATGAAAACAGCACTGTTGTGACCTAGCAAGCTTGCCAAGAACTTCCAGGATTATTTGGAAATACGAAAACAGCAAAGGTATTAAATGCACTAAACCCCACCAATTAGAGGTCTTTAAGCAATTAAGAGTTTATTAAACAGAGTTCTCTAATAGGCTTTAGAACACCAAAATTAATTGTTTGGTGTTATGTTTCCCCACAAAAGCCTGAACACAAATAAGTAACTTGGGGGGCCTGACATGAAGGTCAATCTGCAGATCCACTCCTGAACAAAATACTTGGAGATCTCTGGACAGGATCTTTCCTACAGATCCTGCATGGACTCCCATAATCCCAGAACCCTGACCTCACTGTCTTTGCTTCTCCAACTATCTCTGACAGAAATCCATAAAAATACACCCTAAAACACCAGAGTATTCCCGCTGGAAAAACGTGTAATGTTCCACAAGGAAGCAGGAGCTTGGCCTCAATCCCTGCCTTTATTTTATCAAAAGAAGCAGCTGTTAATGCTCCAGTTAAAAAGCAATTCTGAGAGCATATCAAAGTAATATTCCCGTGTTTGTGAAGATCCAACAACAGCCCTAAGGTGGATGTGGCCATATAAATTCCCTGACGAGTCTGTGGTGATTTTGCTCACTCAAAGTCTGTGGCATTTATTTCAGAGGTAATTTTTATACAGTTACAGCCTGGGAGGAAGGAGACAAGCACTGTATTATTATGGAAACCCACAGACTTTAGCAGGAACAGCTCATTTTGGTGCTGTGCTTGGAACACAGCACTTCCAGAGGCTGAAGCTGTACCTGGAGCTGCACCAGCAGGAAGATGCAAGGCTCAATCCCCCAGCACACACGTGCTCTGTGCAGGCTCCAGCTTCCCCTGCTCTGCTAACATCAGATTGTTTTTCTTTTTGTCTGGAACACAGTCATACTTCAAGGAAGGACAAAGGAGAAAGACTGCACTGACAGACAGCTTGTGACTCACTCTGAATCCAGAGAAACTCACTACTCTCAAACAATAACAATCCACCTGAGATAACCCTGCCAGCCACAGAATACCAACTAATACCCCTTGTAACCATAACTTTTTGGTCAACATTTCAATTCACTTTTCTGGGAAAAAGATTTCTCCAGCAATACTTAAGTGTTGACATTTAACACCTATTTAAAACGAGATCAGAAACGTTGCAGAAAATAATGCAATCACTCACTAGGAGAAAGCCAAAAGTCAGTTCTCACCTCAACATGAAAATGGGATGACCTTGAAATTCAGGAAATTTAATTTTGAACCAGGCTTTGTCATTTTGCATAACCTGGTTTCTAATTCTAGATTAATGATACAGACTGAATTCCCAAAGGACACTTCCATTCTCCACATACAACGTCATAATTATCCAGCCTTGGAGAAAAATGACAACCAAACAAAAGCTAGAAATGCTATCACCTCATTTTCATCAATTCACCTGTGGTGCTTTTAGTGTCTTCTCTGTTGCTCATAACAGTAAAAATTATTGCTTTGGTTTTAAATATTACTAGTAACTGTCTCCATCAACAAACAAGTAAGTATCTAAGCTTGAAATAAAATGTGGCACAGTTCTGCATAAGCTGAGTCTTGCTAAACTGCCTTGAAATAAATTTTAGGGCACTTTCTACAAGCTGGAATCATAAAATGGCCAAGACTGGAATGGACCTTAAAGTTCATCCTGTCCCACACCTGCCATGGCAGGGACACCTCCTGTTGTCCCAGGCTGCTCCCAGCCCTGTCCAGCCTGGCCTTGGGCACCTCCAGGGATCCAGGGGCAACCAGAGCTGCTCTGGGCACCCTGTGCCAGGGCCTCACTTCCCCCACAGGGAACAATTCCTCAATCTAATCAAATCTAATGTGTGAAAGCTCTTACATCTTTTTCTCTAATACAATCAGGTTAAGAATTGGTAAAACTGTTACAGAAAACTTGTTCCACTTTCAGCTGATCACACATTAACAAAGAAATGACAGAAGACAACTGCAACTCTAAATAATTTAATTATGCCTGCAAAGAACACATGGGATTGTAGGAAGAAAAATTCTCCTACCTTGATATCTTTAGACAAGTTAAATCTTTAGCAAGAAGTGTCCTCCTCCATCCACTTCAAGTCCTGAAAGACAAAGAAATGCAACAGAATTTAGCAGCAGCTTCTCAGCCCCTCTGTGCCCCACCCTGTCCACATGCACACACAGAGCTTCAATAATCTCATCCCAGGAATAAACCCACAACTTTTCCAGAGGATTACTGTGTAAGCATCAGGCAGATCCCACTCCTCATCCTTACACTTAGAAAGTAAATGCTCCTGCTTTTAAATCGCTGTTAATCAATGCTAACTTTGGTCACTTGCCTCTTCCTTCTCACCACTTTTCAAATGGGAAGAGAAAAAAGCAGATATACTGCCCTTTGACACACATCATGGTTTAACAAGTATATTTCCCTTCATCCTATCAAGTTCTCCTGCTAAAAACCTCCAACCTCCCCGCTGTGTTTTTTTAAAACTCAATCCTTACATAAACATAATTCCCAAGAGGAATCCAGCACTAAATCAAGGGTTCAGTACTTGGCCCTTTGCTCTGTCATCGTGTACTGAGAACATGAAGTTCATCAAGGAAAAGCCACAAGAAATCTATCTGGCCACTTACTGAAAAAGATGACAGCAGCTATTTTATTCCCAGCCTGTATTTTATTTGTGCTGATGATACTGTATTACAGCCTGCACCAATCTATTGTTTTAGAAATCTCATTTGAGAACCAGCAAGTAGAAGGAAATAGAGACACATTTCATTTGTCACCCAACAAACAAACAACAAGAACCAAAGTAAATTGAGGCCACCTTGTATTTGCAAGTTCAAAGCAAAGTAGAGTAAGTGTTTAACTGCATCAGTCAGGTTTTTTGTTCTCCTGCAAGAGGATACTGAGAAGTCACTGACAGCTTTACTTGGGATTCATGGTGCTCCCAGAACTGTAACAGCAACTTCTCTGATGGTCTTGGATTAATAGTTTTGTCTAGAAGACATTCTATAAATTAATCTAAACCCCTATTTTATTTCTCAGAGCTGCCAATTACCTCCCTGCTTTTGATTTTTCATTTCTCTGGGAAAACACAGAGCTAACAACCAGCAGAGCCCTTCCAGGGGAGCAGGGAGGTTTTGCTCAGTCAAGCAAGGAAACACCTCCAAAGGCAGCTGATCCTGCAGCACCAAGGGGCATCCCTGTGATGGGAGGAATGTCCCAAAGCCTCTGCCCTGGGCTCTGTCCCACCAGCTGCTCTGCCAGAGGATGCTCCTTCTTCAAACTCCCTTCCTGGCTCGTACAAACTGCCTGTGCCCCAAATGCCCAAGCATTTAGCCTTTGGCAGAACTGTCTGCTCAGAAAGACTCAGCTGCAAATTTTTCAGTGTCCAATCACACAGAGCACAAGACCAGCACAGAACCTAAACCCAAACAGGCTCAGATGAAGCAAGGCTTCTATTAGATATTACTTCACATGATTTTAGTCCCTAGAGGGGGAGTTTTTGTAGCTTTTGTAAGTTTTTGTTCTGTCAGTGTTTGACAGAACAAGGGGAGAATGGCCTTAAGCTGAAGGAGGGCAGGGTTAGATCAAACACTGGGCAGAAATTGTCTCCTGTGAGGGTGGTGAGGCCCTGGCACAGGGTGCCCAGAGGAGCTGTGGCTGCCCCATCCCTGGAAATGTCCAAGGCCAGGCTGGATGGGGCTCAGAGCAATCTGGTCTAGTGGAAGGTGTCCCTGCCTATGGTACGGTGTGGAACTGGATGAGCTTTAAGGTCCATTTCACCCCAAACCATTCTGGGATTCTATAATTCTAAAAAATCCCTCTATTCCTTAGATCCTAAATAGACAAAAGAAAAAACAGATCTTAAAATAATTATTTGGTCTTCTCCACAATTCTTTTAAATAGTTCAAATCTGGGTACTTGCAAACGCCTCAGATGAGCGAGTGATTTTTTTCAAAAGCAGCAACGTTACAATTTTAGGAAAACTGAAAACATTCATAGAATAACTAAAAAGAAATCCTTATAAATGTTTCAGTGTGCTGCCATCTATCTTCTTAATGCAGCTCTAAACGTGATACCCTGTAAAACAAAGAACAGGAATGGCCTGTGCTGCAGACAAGCACTCCCAACCCATGCTCTGCTCAGGAACTCCCCATCTGCACTCCATGAGCAGATAAAATGCATCTGCTTTGCACGGAGCTTTTAAACAGCAGAGCTTTTATCTGCTCACAGGATTACATGAGAAATCTTTATGTGAATGCTGCAGATATTAGTGGGTTGTCAATAAAAACTGAATGTCATTAAAGTGCTTTAATTCTTTAAATGCCTTTAACCCTCTAATTATATTTGTAAATTCTGCTATTAAACTTATATAATTTATAAGTTATAAATTCTGACATGTTGTATCACAACCAATACATTTAGAGACTAATAAACAAACAGCTCTGGTGGCAGGGAATCACTTTTAGAATAATTCCCTCTTGATTAAACACACAAATCACCAACTAGCACGTTTCAATCAGAAGCAACATTCAGTCAGGGTTTCTGAAGTTTGGAGTGTTAAAACCTCTGGCTGGCTGCAAGTATTATTATTATAATTATTATTATTATTATTATTATTATTGTTGTTGTTGTTATTATTATTGGTTTTGTTTTGGGGTTTTTTGGAGGCTTTTTTTGTTTTGGTTTGGTTTTGGGTTTTTTTTTGTTTTGTTTTGGGGTGGGGTTTTTTTGTTTGTTTTGGGGGGGGGGTTGGTTTTTGGTTTTTTTTGTGTGGGGTTTTTTGTTTGTTTTTTTGGGGGGGGGTTTGTTTTTTGGGGGTTTTTTTGTGTGTTTTGTTTTGTTGGTTTTGTTTTTGTTTTTTTTCCCAGCATTGTTTTTCCAAGTTCTGCCAGACTTGGCAGGGAGATCTTAACTCTTCCCTCCAAACCAGTAACTGACCAGTTACCACTTGGCTCTGCTGATTCCTTGCCAGGCACAAGGTGGGTGCTGGGTGACACAGACCCTGCTGAACTGCTGCAGTCTTCAGGCTCCTCCTGCCTCTGCCCATGAAGCCAACTGCTGCCAAGTGGGATTTTTTGCCCATCAAATCCAGCTAGGAATTGCCAATTACCAACTCCAAACTGCCATCCAGGTTTGCAAATATAAAACATGACCATGGAATAGGAATATTCCTGAGTTCTACCATAAAGACAATAATATAATGAATGCTTTTTGCCAAGTTTCAGGTAATTTACATCAGAAAACATAGAGAAAACCCACTGAGAGTGTCACAAGGCCCTCCTGTGCTACAGAACAGGAAAATACACTTCACCCGTGGATCCTTTCACTGACTTTGCAACCAACTGCTGATTCCTTTTCCTCTGAACAATTCTCAGCCCAGAACAGAATCAATTCACATATACATTTCTTATAGCATGTTTACTGTTCCAGGGCATCCATCACTTCATTCATATCCATCACTATAACAGAAATGATCCAATTCAAACAGTTTTTGATAATTCTCTGTGTTTGGGACCTTTTCACTGCTTCAGACATTTTCTGACTGAAGCCATCACGGACAGAGCTGCTCAGACAGTTGAGAATGAACAGATTATTATGTAATTTCCAGAGTAAGAGAACAAAGAAATGCTATTAAAAAGTACAAGCTGGTAATGATGTCACAAAGCCATGTAAGCAAACACTTGAAAGCTAACACTCAGGAGAGGAGGTAGTTTAGTAACTCAGACACAAACTAATCATCCTCCAGTCCCAAATAATTTCTTGCTTATTGTTATTATTATTATTACTCTGATAGCTAATAACCACTGAGTTCTTCTGCAAAGACTGTGGTAAAAACTGAAGTGTAAAACAGCAAAAAGCTGCACATTCACCACCCTTTTAACAACCTTCACATCCATGTTGAAATATTTCTTAAAAAGAGCTTTTCTTGTATTCTGTTAAACCTGTAAGTATATGGCACGCAAATTAACTCAATTTTTGAATATCCTAGTGAATGAATGCACCCAAAAAAAAGCATAAAATCAAAGCCAGCTGAGGGACTGCCCAAGAGAAGGGCTCCTACCTAATGTGGGAATTACTGAAATAGGCAAGAATGGTTTATGAAAAAAAAATCCCAATATTGTCGACACTTTCAGCTGTCAGAATTAAGCACCTTCCTGTCACTCTAATACAGAAAATTCCTATATAAGGAATGAATACTTTCAGGTCCAGCAGCACACATTGTAGCTGCAATATTTTCCTGTCAGGCTAAAATCCATGAAGAAAAAAAAAAATTAAAGCTTTAAGATTCGAGGCAGAAACCAGAAAAGCTGCCATCCATGGAAACTTGACTACGTAGTCTGAAATCACACCAGAATGTTTGATTTCACAGCAGCAAGTTTGAGAAATGTTATGAGATATCTTGAGCTGAATACCACCCATCCTATATTTGAAAATATTCAACATTAGTACTGAGAAACATCCAAATAAAACTAGTTTTCTATTTATCCTAGAATAAAGAAAGGAACCTTTTTTTCCCCTCAATCCAAGCAAGCAGGTAAAAATTCACAGCAATTTTGAAAAGCTAATTGAATCTGAAGCCTCTGGACCAAACATAGCACAGGTCACATGTATCCTGATCTCAACAGTTTAATTATATTTTCCCAGAGAAATTAGCAACTTACTCATACTTTTATCAACAGAACATTAATACACAGACATTAAACACAATGGCCATCTGTCTTTGAAAACCAAAACTATCCCAATGATCAGAACATGCTGCTCAACCAGTCCTGCTGGAAAGCAAAGGCTCTAAAATGGTCTCATGAATAGGGATTTCCATCTTTACATGCAGTTATTTTTCTAGTTTTGGCTGTCAGATGCACCAGCTGGTATAAATTCAGTAAGCCTGGATGGTATTCTAAAATCAAATCAAATCAAATCACAGTTTAAATTCCTTGCACATATATACATGCTGGAAACAAAATGCATACTGACTAAAAATAATCTTGATTTCAGTTCGAACTTGCGGAAATTAATTTTTAAGCAAAAAGTGTGTTTTAATGATGTCTGTCATGTAACAAATCAAAGATCAGGAAAATGACAGAATTCTTTAAATTATTATCATGTAACTACGCCTGCCCTAATTTTACTGGGGACTAATCTGGGAAAAAAGTCTCATGTTTCCATCTTGACACAGAGTTTGTCTTCTCAACCTCATATTCTCTAACTAAAAGTAAGATTTGAATCATATGTTGCCACACGTAATGACTGCACTTACACACTTCATTACACAGGAAAGCAGACCATTGATAAATCAAGAATTCCACAAATAAAACCATACAACATAACACTCCAGTCCAGAATTAGATACCTCTTGGCTGATTTTCAACAGCATTAAACAAGCATCCAATCTACCATATTTTAAGTTGGCAACAGTTTCTTCATGATCATCACTCGAAATAACTATGGGAAAGCATCCAGACCTCAATGGAATAATGAAAAAAAATCAGAAAACTGACCATGCTTTGAATTAAGTTGGTTTTTTTTGCTTATCACGTATGCCTTAAAAAAACCCACCCTGTGTGTTAAATCCAGATGACATCCACATTCTGCTCTTCACAACTCACAATCCTGATTTTATATTGCAATTATAAGGAGCTCCCATTTTATTTTCTGCTTACAAATACTTCCAACTCATGAAGGACTGCATTTTTTAGCATCTTAATCCTGTTTATCAAAATTAACAAACTTACCTATTTACCACTTTTTTCCCAGCAATCTGGGGGCAGGAGCTGTTACTGTTTTATGGTACCTGGTGGTCCCCAGCCCTCACCTCTCTAATATTTTCACACTCTAATTATCATCTTCTGTTTAATAACTCTGACAGACAGAGACTGTTAGAGTAATGTAGGAGTTAGTGGTGGTGCCCCAGCAGAAAGGAGCAATAAATAAGTCTTGGGTCATGTTTCTCTCACCAGCAAATCTGCTCAATGGCTTTAGAGAGAGAACAAGTGTGAGCGAGTGTTGATTATTCCTGGTCTTCATTTCAAGTATTCCAATAGTGTAAGCTCCAGAAGGAAAGCAAGCCAGTTATTTTTGTTGTTTCTTCTCGTTTTCCTTGGTTGTGCACGCTCTTCAATGCCAAGAAATGGACAGGATTTGGGATTTTCTCAGTGAATGATGACATAAGTTATTGGTGATTATACATGCCTACACTTGCATTCCAAATGTAGGGGGAAACACATTCCCCTTCCTTCCATCTCTAGGAGGCATTAGATCTTCTCCCTAGGACAGACTATAGATACGATTTAAAAAATCAATTGGTTTTTGTTGTTATGCAACTTTATGGAGTAAACTCACCCATCACTGCTAAACTTTTATTAAAGCTAAAAATGGGGGAGTGGTGTAAAGGCTGTGTCTAAAACCCCAACCAACACTGCAGTATTCAGCTCTGCTGTGTTATCACTGACTTTGATACACACTTTTTGATACTCCTCGGCTACTCCACGAGTATCACTGAGCATTTTCTTTCCCAGAATGAAAGAGAACAGTGTCCCCTGGCATTCTGGTTCTGGAGGGACTCAGAAAAGCACTGGAGCTGCAGCATCACCACCACCCTGTTCACTTGGCTCTCTGTGAAACCAGGGACTGTGCAGTAAAGCAGGCAGGAGGGGTAGGGCAAAGCAAATTGCACCTCTGGTTTTTCCAATGCTCCTGTATTAGGTTCTGTTTTGTCGGGCCAGGGTTTTATGAGCCTTCAAAAGGGAACCTCATACCCCAAGGATAGCTTGGCTATTACCTTTGGAGGCGAAGAATGAGCAGGATGGCTTCTGCTGCAGTGTTTGAAACAAAAAGGTTTAATAAAAGGCAAAATAACAAACAGAAAATCCGAGCCAGGTACAGAGGTCTGCTCCTCCTGGTAGAAACACGTTCACAAAAGCCGTTCAGATATTTTGTCCTCCTCTTTTTCTACCTTATGGCCCAGGCGGGACTTTTTGGCTTCTATCCAATTAGGTGACCCCGAGTTTTTGGTGAAGTCTCTGGGGTCCTATAAGGTGGCTTTTCACCTGTTCATTGGGAGAAACTTCTGGGCTTCTTTCCTTTTTTGGGGGACAAAGGCTAGCTTTGCCACTCTGTCATTGGGGGGCACACTCCTACACTCCTGCACCAGCCAGCTGAAGTGACCAAGGCACTTCTGAGCCACAGGCAAGGATCCTGAAGCCAATATTTATCCCAGTTTACAACTGGGATAAGTTAAGAGGGTACTTGGTTATTCAAAGCCGACTTCTTAAGCCGTGGTAATGCAGTTTTCAGTAGTCACATTGAAAGTAACTCAGTCCTGCATTTGGGAAGCGCTCAGCTTTCTCTGGGCTCTCTCACTAGGAATGTTTTCTGCCTGCTACTGTTTATCTCCTCAAGGCTTTGTGGATTTTGTTCTTTGATTCCCTCTGTGGACCCCTAACAGCTTGCTTTATGGTTAGCTGATTTCTCCTGCTAAAAAAAAGATCTCACTGGGCTTTCAGCTCTCACTTGCATCAGACTGAGGAAGCACAGTTGTTTTTGCCAGAACTGTAACTCTGTAATCTCCATTTTTGCTGCTGGTTGTGGGATGAAACCATAAACTCCTGATTGTTGTTAGCTGAGGAGGACAGTGTGAAGTGGAGCTCGTGTATACAACACTGAATTCTTTTGAAGCCTGCTATGTGCTGTAATTTCAAATGTCCTCATACAATGGCTTCATTTATAACTCATAGTTTAAACACAGTGTCTGAAGTAACCCCTTTGGTTACACTCCCCATTCACTGGTCTCAGCCTTAAACAGCAGCCCATTGTCTCCTCTGCTGTAGCTAACACAGCCAAAATGCCTGATTCACCTTTATTATACTCTGAAACAATGTCTATTAAGAAACAATGCTCTGAAATCTCCTCAGGCAAGTTCTGCAGAAAAACATTTCTGACATCAAGATGCGTTACAGCAAATACAGCAATCGCCTGGCTGTATCACCACCCGTATCAAAAAGGCTTTTTTCTTCAGCAAGAATGAGTCTGAAACATGAAAAATAGTTTAATGTTCAGAATCTTGTAGCTAGATGGGATTATCTTACGTCTAAATTGAGTATGGATAGCATAAAGTTTATTGCTTTGAAAGCCAAATCATGCAAACGATACTGCAGAAACCACTTCAGGATAGTCTTAACACAAATCTAAAAAAAGACATATTTTCTCAGCTACCAGAGAGCTTTTTATGCTCTATAAACACGCACAAGGAAAGCAAAGGAGGAAAATCTGCTCTCAGCCTTTGGGCTCTTGCTATTAAAGCAATATTCATAATCCCTACTGCCCAGCTGTGTGATACAGTCATTTAACTTGTTAACCTTCAGAGATCACAAGACCCATGAATAAATCTCTCCTTAATACACGATGGTAGCAACCCCCCAGCTCAGCAACACCCCCAGGAACTGAGCCAAGGCAAGAAGATGAACACTGATACCAAAGAACACAAGGAAAGCTGCATGACCTCACTTCCAGCAAGGATTCAAAGGGCATCATGCTGAGAGACAAGCATGGTGCATACCATGCACATATTTTGTATATTCCACTTGAAATCCGTGCTTTATTCACTCTTTTCCAACAATTGGTTTTAAAATGCATCTCCTCTGCTGCACAGCTCTTCTGTACTCTGTCATTCCTTTTCTACCTAAGCCATGTCCTGTTTCAAGTCTTCCTCAGCTCTAAAATATCTTCTTTAAAACAACTGAAACAGAATGAAAGTGACTCCTGGGAAAATTTCTTGGTTCACTTTATTTACAAGTTTGTTTCTATTAACCAAACCACTGAGCCACTACAACATCCCTCCGTAACAACTGATACAGATCTCAAAAATTCCTTCAAGGTGAAACTATTAAAACACTGAGGGAAAACATAGGAAAGCTGCTGACTAAGAAATCACTTCTCTCCTCTAGAAAGCCCTGGCAATTAAGATTACAGTAAATGAAGCCTGCAGAATAAAAACCAAAAATCTTCCTTCTCCCAGCAAGCCCATTCTGCAGAGCCAATAAATGTTTGCCTTTGGTTTTCCGGGTATAGGAAATCCATTTCCTCCACTGCTCCTGCAGCCACTGCAGGAGAGAGCAACAATGACCAGAAAAAGAAACTAAAAATAAGAAAATCTCAACCGAGTCAACACTGAACCTGCAGCCCACTGCAGGAGAGAGCAACAATGACCAGAAAAAGAAACTGAAAAAAGAAAATCTCAACTGACTCAACACTGAACCTAAAATTACTCCTTCAGTGTCAAGCTCAGGTCTCTCCTGTTAAAAGGTTACTCTGTTCATGAGTGACTTTTTGTCATATTTTGTAATAATTACTTTTAATACACTAATAGACACAGGCATAAACTGTGATTTTGTTGCAGTCCCTATGCTGCTCTATCAAGGAAAACAAGGATTCTTCCACTTGCACCAGAATAAAGAGGCCTCCTCCCTTCCAACACAGTTTGAATCATGTATCAGTATGTGACATATAACACAAATTCTGTGTTAGTTCTAGGTAATTTGACAGTAGAGAATTAGATTCCGAGCTTGAAATCCTTCTAGGAAGTCATTACTGCTGCAAAATTACTATAATATGACTACTGCAACAGTTAATTAAAAAGATCTGTCACCATGTTGAGGAAAGAATTTTTTCACAGGCTGTTTCTGCTCTGAACTCCACCTGCTTTAAGTACTCACACTCTACTGGCAGTAAGTGGAATGCTTAGCTGAATCTATGTAAGCAAACTTAAAATAACTACACCCCTGAAGAAATTAAAAGAGGAAGATAAGGAATGAATTTCAATATTACTAACAACACCCCTTCTCTTTAACTCTCACTTATACTTGTTTGTATAAAAATCATTTGTGTCGGGGCACATTTTATTAGCTTGCTCTAAAACATCTCTGGAAAACTCAGGCAGCAATTAGACAGATTAATGTCTAATACTGAAGAGTAATTTAGCCCATTCCCCACTGCCAGCTAAGAAATGCTACTCAGTCCTCTCTAAATGTACTCTTGCTACACTTTTCCAGTCTACTGCAGAATATAAATTATGGCTATAAATACATACAGACAGAAAATTTTTAAGGACTATATCAAATTGTTAGAAAAAGGGAAACCATATAAAATTCTCTATTAGATGTTACAGTCAACAAGACACCAAGTCCCAAAGATCTTATTACAAATACACATAAACAACATGGTAAATCCAGAAGAACTTGGGGAAAAAAAAGATATAAGGATCTACCAGGTTCAAATACTCAGCTAATAATTAAAGATGTGAAAATCCACTAAACATCCACTGAGAAGATGCTGCTTAGAGCAAAAGGTGACCTGTAACCTTTGCTATGAGGGTGTGTAGAAAAATCATGCTGATTCGCATTCCAATTGAGTCTCAAGCCTGTCTGCCCTGCAGATAAGATAAATGCATTTGTAACACCAGGCAGTTTTCATCAGAAACAAACACACAACTACATTCCCTACAGCCCAGTCTCAGCAGCACCCACCCCCTTAACCACTGCCCCACCAACAAATTCTTGTGAGAAGTGCATTAAATAAAATTTAAAACTCCTTTCCTCACATTTATTTGAAAATTATTATTATTGTTGTTAATAATAATAATAATAATGATGATGATAATAATAATTATAATAAATAAAAATAGTAATTTTTAAAACCTTTGATCCAAGGTGCCATGAAAGGGCAATACATGTGCATTCAAGGAGAAAAAGCAGCTGTACACTGATCCATCCCTGATAGCGAGTGCAGTGATCCCTTCTGTTCAGAAGGATGTTGACTGGCATTTGTAGCACAGTTATAAATGTGTCAAAATCCTGTCTGACTTCTAAATCACTCAACCAAGTCAGTCTTAATTTTCAGATGAGCTTTTGTTCTCTCTAAATGCTCCTTTAGGAGACTGGGAGCCTTTTTCACACAAGCTTTGCAAAATACATTATTACTAAGTTCACCACTTTTGGGTTACTCTTCCCACCAGCCTATCCACATGTTTATTTACATGCAATTATCTATTCAGGAAACACATTTACAAATTCAGAAACATCTCATTGCTGCTCTCTCCCTCACTACCTGAGTTCTCCAATAATTTATTTGCTCATCTTCCTTCACCCTCAGGATGCCCAAGACAAGAGTGAGAAATATAAACCCTGGTACTTACAGACCTGCAGGAGCAGCTCACAGCAAGGGAGAAGAAAATAACATTATTCTCACACACAGGCAGCTCCTGGGTCATCTTCACAAGCAGGACAACTCAGGAGGGAAAAGTACCCAGGAATGCTGGGAAAATACAGAGATTGCCATCCCAGAAAAGATTTCCTTTCAGCCTACTGAAAGGCACAGAGCAGAAGGCAGAAAATAGACTCTGGTAGAAGAGAATAGGGATGACAACCTGACATCTTTCTGGGAGACCTCACAGGATGAAGGACAAACAGATTTGCTCAGCCCAAGGGGGTTCTGAAGGTGACGCTGCAAAGAGCAGACACACCACTCTCAGTTCTGCACAGCAGCACAGACCCTTTGGAAGAAGAATAATTTCTCACTTCCTTTTTTGTCTCTCAAGATCACATAGAAACACTTTCCCATGGCTGCTTTTCATGGTTTAAAAGTTTGCACGTTGATGGAGGAGGAAAGTTGGAAAGAGCTTCTCTCTGTGTGATTATTTACTTAAATCCTTCCCATTACTAAAAAGCAAAATGATAAAAACCACCTAAGCTTGAGGAGGTGGAAGACTTCACTTCTTACAAATTATTTCATTTCAGAAGGTCTGAGCACACAGGAGCAGAGGGAAATCCATGGTGTTTGTGCAGCAGGGCTTGCCCACAGCTCACTCTGCACCCGAAGAACCAGAAATGAACTCCTGGCCCTGCCACCCCAATTCAGCAACGCCACGAAGACAAACCAGCAGCAGGATGAGAAGGGGGAGGGAGGAGGAAGAGGAAGAGCTCAAATAAAGGAAGGAAAACCAAGCTGATGTTCCTCTAATGAGCGACGTGCAAAAGCTCCCCATCTGAGATCCATGCTGTAAAAACAACTTTTGGAGGAAAACAAACAAAATGCAGTTGAAAAAGAACATTCCGGGTTCTTTCTGGAGCTTTCTTACAATAGTTCCAGGCTACTCCACATTTTTGTCTGCAGTGTTTCTACACTGTATTATTTAGCAAACTGCACATAGATAAAATCCATCTCCTCAAGGAAAATCTAGAATTCCCAAGTAACACAATATGAAATCTGGAGACATCCTTCCTTTATCTAAAAGGCAGACAGCTATAAATACTGCACCTTTCCATCAAATTAGGCACATTAAACATGTAAGTGAAGTGACTAATATTTTAAGTGGTTTCTTATTTGGAAGAAAATAATAAAATTCAATTTTATGAAGTATTTATACTTTCAATAATAATTTACTGTTTATGTTTAATTTTTTTTTTTTTTTTGAAATCAAGTCCCACTTGCACAAGCACTTCAGATAGAACAACCTGACACCAGGAATGGAAACTCAGGATTTTCCAAGAGGGAGAATGGACACAAAGTGCTTTTTCCTGGGCTCTCTCTAGTTATATTTGATGTGAATGATGTGTTACAGAGCATCTTAAAAATACAAACAGGCATCCTACACAACAATTTTGTATTTCCTTTGAATTATCCAAAATAATTCCAGGCTGAGACTGAACTTCCCTTCCTACACAGGCCCTCCAGAACATTTAAAAATACAAAATTTGCATTGACATACACAAGCATGGACTGTATCAAATAAAAAGCTATTTCTCCCCAAAACCCATAAAGATTAATTTATATATATAATTCTGTAGGTTACTATGAGCTTGTTTTTTAACTTTTTCTGAGCTTGGTTTAGTCATGTCTATGATACACTAAAAGGACAGAGCCAGACTCTGTGCCCTTGCAGAGAGTTAGAAAAGGCTCCAGAATTTATTCCCTTTGTTGTTGATGAAATTCAGGATATTCTTTTGGATATTCTGTTTGCTGGTGTGTCATGAAAATTCTCAGAAAACCAAAACCATTTGAAAGTTCAGCCCAGGTTTGGAAAATCTCACAAACAAAAGCAGCCTGGATAGTCAGGAAACAAGTGCTTTGTTCTATCCATGGCTTTGTCAGCCTCAGTTTCAAGGAGATTTGGGGTTTTTTTTTTTGTTATAGAGAACTCAGAAGTCACTATACACAATTTATGTGGAACCAAAATTATTGTTTTCCCAGGGAGAGAGTCTGGGAGGTCAAAAAAAGATTGAATCTTTTTTATAAAGCTTACTGTATCTCTTGTACATTAAAAGTTCCAAAACAGGACAATATATAAAAAATAGTTCTTGATATTAATTAATTGTAAAAATCAAGACCAGATCCTCTTTCTAATGATAAATTATAAACTACCAAGCGTATTCAGTGCCAAAAGGAAATACATGTATTTTTTTTTTCATGGCAGTGAAACCCATTCCAATTAAGAGCCATTACATTTGCTCCTATCCCACACTAATGAGGCCCGAGTGGAGTCTGCTCTCCCCCAAACCAGCCCCTTTACACTGCTCCATCTCATTTTTAATCACATCCTGCAGTTTACACCCCAACCAGCCACGCCGCATCCTTTCTTACACATAATATTAATATTTATTCAATTTCTCTTGAAAAAACTTATCTAGAAATCAGTCAGTCAACAACTTGTCGGGATTTATGGTGGGTTTTTTTTTTTCTTTTTTCCCCTGATTATTCACAAAGAGCCTGAGCTCAGAATATGGAATAACAGGCCTGCTGCCAGCAGACTTCCTGAACTCCAAGCCTGAAGCATATGGATAAGCTCTTAATACAATACAGAAAGACACTTCTTGAATGGAAGCAGGCAGCACTGCTTTGCACAGAAGTTCAGCACAAGTGTATAGACTAGGAGCAAAGTGCCAGCAGATCTAAATCTGGGGATTTATGGTCTAGGAGAGGTTGAAGCTGCCCAAATTCCAGAACTGCACGCTGCAGCCAGCACTCACGTCCATCACGCACAAGAGCACAGGTGGCAGAATGGGACATCTGAGAAGGGGAAATAAATGTCCACACCCACACTCAGCTCTAAGCAGGTAATCATTAATACCACAAGATTATTCTGCATATTTCATTCCTCTTAAACTGAGGAAAACCAACCCAGAGCACACGGTGCATAAAGATGGACTCATCGCTTGGTATGGTTGCCCAATTTCCAGATAATGAAGAACAGCTAAATAAGTTTATGTTACATGATTTAATCTTCCTTTAAAGATTGTTTTATCCAAACTTGGAAAGGTTTTTTGTTTGCCTCCATTTATGAAGGATGTTGATTTGCATCTGATTTTTAGTGGTTATGCTGCAGTAAAAACCTTGACTACACAAAAAGACATGGCCATGTCACCAGTAAAGGTGACAGCCAGCTCCTTGTAGGGCCTGATCTGCTTTTTCAGCTGCCTGTGAGGACAAAAGCAATGCAAAAGTTTATTTTAATGGCTTCCTTAGTGCAAAATTTTAATTGTAACCAAGCAACATTATACACAGTATACAGTTACATCAGGTACAAGCCATACCATGGATTTGGTTTAGGTGAGTGCTGAAACTTGCCACAAAATATTAACTAATTAAGATGACCATTCCAAAATGGAGTATCTGACTTAAACTGCATTTCTTAATAGAAATAATTTGGTAAACAGATTAAACACCCACATGCACACACTTACAAAATAGCATTTGTTAACTGACCTAAAAAACCTGCACGTGTATCCATCAATTTCCACTCGGATTTCTGCTCCCAAAGGTCCAACAGTCCCAAGGTTACTGTTTCCAGTAACACAAAACTGACTCAGTGCAAGGATTAGGGGGCTTGGACAGAATCTTTATTGACCAGATTTGGTAAAGTAGGTTTCTGGACATTTACAAGAGGCAGAAGCAGTTTAAAAACAACCTAAAACCAAAACAACAACAATAACAAAACCACCCCACAAAGAAATCAGCGAAATCAGAATCCAAAGCAAAGCTCAGACACGTTATGAGGATTCCTGCAGCAAAGTCCCTGTGCTGAGACAACGTACCCTGACAGGAAAGGAGCTGCACCCACCCAGAAAATCTGATGAAGACCAAAGCCCTCTTTGCAAGCCCGTCTGTGTCTGCACAGAAATTTTCTCCACGCTGATCCAAAGTATTGACAAAGTCTGAGCAAGTCTACAACAAGAACTCAGGTCTGAAAAAGGCACAAATTCATAACTCTCCCTAAATTTCTTTTGCTCTGTGTACATGCAAATGATATTTTTCAATTTTCGTTTCAGATGTTTAACAGCACTTTGTGCTGCTCCTGTTCTCCTGTATTTATAGTGCTGTTTTTATTCAGAATAAACACTGAGAAATTAACTTGCTCATAGTCCAAGCTTCTGATTTTTCAATACTCATTTGAATCTACTCCTTTTTTCCTATCCCTGCAGCACCTTGAAAGCCAATGCCATCCACAGGTTTCACCAGCACACTCTCAATTCCTCCATCCAGGTTACTAAGCAACCTGGAAACCAGCTCTGCAGCTACTGTACAGCACTTCTGATTATGCCACATCCAACTTTTCAAACAAAAATATCACAGGCCACCACACTGAAGTGATTCTAAAAGCAAGACAGAGAGTTTTCCACCTCATTTTTACAAAGTTTCTCTTATTTTAGAGCAGCAATTTGTTTAATAGTGCCAAAGGTAAAGACTGAGATCTTCAGTCCCCATTGGGTAAAGTCTAAATCAAATTGACAGACCACTCCATTATACAGCTTTTAAAAAATTCCTTAGGATCATGGATTCATCAAGTTGAGGCTTACATAATACAAAAAAAAAGGCAATTTTTTTAGTGCCTAGGAGCTGGTCTAGCAGCCATCACAGCCATACTCGTCTGACTTACTCCCCTCACACTTTCTCTCAAATGCCAGCAACTCAAACCCCAGCAGAGCCCCCCATGACTGAAAATACTTCTCAAGTTGGCAAAAAATAAATACTTGCATCTCTTTCTCTTTGAAAACGTACGCTGATTTAGAATGACACCATTTGGCCTGTGATCACAACTTGTAACTGGCAAGAACTCCCACTGTTATTACTTTTTGGGATAACTGCTACCCACATAGTGCCAGATGGTCCTTTCCACCTCTGCTGAGGAGGTGGAGCAGCTCTGCCTGCTGTCAGCATTACAGCTTCTTCATTTTCTCTAAATCAAGGCAGAGATGATATTACCAGTCTGAAGAGAAAGCAGGTGGGCACTTGTAGCTGCATTACAGTTGAAGCCTTCAAAGAACAATAGTCCTTTCTTTCGTGGGGCCTGTTACACTCAATCCTCACTCCTGAAGACAAGAAAGCAAGGGGATGTCACGACCCCCATGCAGGTATTCACCAAAGGATGGTGCCAATGAAAAGCTGCTCAGAAAGATTTCAATCAAACACAGATGTTCTGACTGTGAAGATGAGTGTCTCATACTAACAACTGTGTGAGGCAGCAGGAAACTGAGCTGGGGTCTTCTAACCAAATCTTACACTGAAAATTCAATGGGAAAATTATTTGAGTAAGAGGAGGAAAACCCATTAAGTAAGAAAATGGGGAATTTGTCCCTCCGTAACATATAAATTATCTATTAAACTAAGATTATGTGGAACTGCAAAAGCTGCTGGGAAAGATAATCAGAACTAGACTCCAACTTATACAGAAAGTAACAGATGAAGCAGCACACAGCAACACACACAGAATACCTGCCACAACCCAGATTATTTTTAAGGATATTTGCAAAATGAAGTCACATGAAGAACACCAGAGCCTTCAAGCTGGGATGAACCAGCAAAATCTGCAGACACAAGCATTTATTTTCATCATTCAAATCACACTATCCACTTGCATTTGCACCTCTGCACAGGCTCAGTTTAACAACTCTCAGAAAACTTACACACATACACACATCCTTTTGTCTCTCTTCTCCAAGCATCACTCATTTCTAAAATCTATCCTCACTATTTTACTTTGTTTTTCTCTCTCTCAGAACCCGTCCATATTGTATTCCAGAAAATCCCTGAAGGATGGAAAGTTGTTTATCTGTTTGCCCTTTGCTGAAGACTTTCCTCTAGAGCACTTGCAGGAACAGCCTGGCTAAGCCCATTCCAATTATCTACTCAGTCACTGACCCCTTCTGCTCCCAGATCTTCTGCTCAGACACTGAGCAGAGCCAGGACAGGGAGCCAGGAATGTGCCTGCTCTGAAGGAGCCTGGAGAAACAGGAGGAGCACAGGGGTTTTAGGCCTGAAAAGACAACCCACCCCAAATAAATAAATGAATAAATGAATAAATGCTGCCATCCCCCAGCTCTGGTGAGCCACAGAACGTACAGGCATGCTGCTCCTTCACTTTCTTCTATTTCTTCATTAAAAATGCCAACTTTAGGAGATCCAACCCAAGAAGTCACAATAGCAGGAGCTCACTTGTATTGATGGAAAAAGGTGGCACCAGAACCTCCTGTGCCAGACTGGCAGGACAAAAGAGGACTGTTAACTCCACTTGAGCAGCTCCACCAGTGAGCAATTTCAGGGCAAGAACAGCAGAAGGCAGGCAGGAAAAGGTGATCATTCTTTTTACCTTGCACCCAGACATCTGGTTCAGCACAGCTGAGAAACCAGCAGCTTTCAGCAGGAATCACCAGCTGGGTGATGGGACAGGGCAGGCAAAACTTCCTCAAAGAGCAATAAAAGATAAGCCCTATTTTCTTTGGTGTTGCTTCTGTAAAATAATAAAGCCATTAAGCAATATTCCACCTAACAAATGCAGAAAGAATCGAAATTCTCCAGATACAGAACCAGGATCAATTCATATTTGTTTCTCTCCAATGTCTTCTCTCAGTTTTCCTTGTGTTTTCTCCTTGACTTCATTGGAAATAATATTTCATAACCTCAGCCACAGGCAGCCCAGTGGAAGTGCTAAGCATGGCAACAGAGCCCATCAATACAGTATTTATATTATTACCAATATTTAAGAAAACTGTCCAAACAATGGCCACAGGATCCAACTCAATGAGCTTCACACTCCAAGGGCAGAAAATTCACCTCCAGGGAAGTCTGGATTACCAACAAGGTGAGTGGCAGGAACAGAAGAAATCATAATTATATTTCCACATTAAAGACATTATGACACTTTCAAGAATAACAGTTAATGCTTTTCAGCCTATTAGAGGCAATGCACAACTGCTTTCTGAACCACCAGCACTGCAAATATTCCAACTCCCATTCTGAAAGATATTATACTCTTTAATTTTGGTATTTTTCATCTGCACTGCTGGTTTCTCTGGTTTATATGTGCTCATCAAGGTTCTCATCCAAACTATAAAGGAAACACAGATTTTTAGGAAAGACACTCGAAGAGAACACAAAAAAAAGGAGGAAATCACTTACACCTGTATACAAGCCTTACTCATTAAGGCATATAAAAATATAAATTGCAGCAGAGGTGTTTCCTACTGATTGCTTTGTAAAAGCATTTTGCTTCAATGCTTCAATAATCTGAATACTGAAAAATAGCAATCTGTCAAATATTATTTTACCTGCCATGGGAATCATACAGGCATGAAAGTGAAAATCAAATAAATACCCAAAATACTTAGAAAGAAAGTAAACAAGAAGCTCCCTATCATAAATTATAAATTAACCATCTCTTTTCTCACACTTCTTAATTAGTAACAAATATTCAATGTGACTTGTACTGCAAATAACAATTCACCTATCCAAAATACTTCTTTCATTAATGAGATCATTACAAATCTTAAATTTGAGATCACTACAATTCAACTATAATTAGCAATTACAGCTGATGTAAGTAAAAATAAGATAATTGAATATTCACCAATAAAGTGAGGAACTCAGAGAAAAGTGATGCATTTACCCTATTCACTGTTATTTGGGACTTTTTCCTCAACTGTCAAGCTATTCTATATTTTAATCTTAAAAAATATTCCCTGCAGATGAGGGTAAAAGATGTAGTTCAACGAGTCAGCTGAATTTCATTAGTGGTGTGATATGAGCTTCAACTATTACACACTGGAAATGTGCAAATCTGACCTCTGAAAACCAAGTCAGCTAATTCCAATGGCAGAAAACCAGAACACATGGAAATCTGGATGCAAAGACAATTTCAAATGACGAGCAGACCTCTGCTGCCTCACATGCAACCTACTCTGAAAGAAATGATCACAAATTTACCAAGTAAGAACTCGAGGAAGGAGCAGCAGGAGGGTTTGTCTCCTTTCTTCCAAGCTCGGGGAAGGCTGGGATCATGGCAGACACACTTTTGGTATTTGCAGAGGCTCGCAGCACAGCGAGGAACAAACCCAGCTTTCAGCCTGCTCCGCTTTGATGGGCACAGGAAGGTCACAAACGCTCATCAGATGACTTTTCAGTAACTTCTGAGAAATGGGGCACCATGAATAGAACTGCTTGTGGTGCAAGAAAGGATCATTCATCTAGCCCAGGTCCTCCACTCCGGACATAGCAGTCAATTCTTTCTCATTAAGTACAAGTGAACAACTAATGAGCAACAAGTTGCTCCAAGACTCTGAAATTACGCGTCTGAAAGATCTCTCACAACAAATCCATCCCCAGCCAAACAGCAAAATTAACAGCAAGCCTGCCCTCACCCTGCAGAGCTCCCAGTCTGCTCAGGGAGATGTTCCCTCGGTCACAAATATGTTCCTTCCATAAAGGACAAATAAATAACAAATACTGGTAAGAGCTGAAATGTCAACATGCATGATTCATTGCTCTCTTCATTAATGATGCCAGCTCAAGAGACAGCAGCACTCTCCCAGATGACTTCCCTGCCATGAGCTCACACAACATCACTCCTCAGCAGCTCCAGCGGCGTGCACAGACCTGCCCAAGTAGGAATAGTAACATGAACTCAGCAGGATCCTGTGTGTTCCTCAAGTATCTGCGTGTGCCTCTGCCAAATCGGCTCTTAAGGATTCCTACCTCAGGTTACTTCTTCAGGGAAGCTAAATAATCCTCGTCTTTACAGTGCAACAGGAGGGATGGGAGTGGAAGGGAAAAAAAAAAAGCTACTCAAATTTTAAGTTCAAAAAAAAGCAATATTTTTAGAAAATAAGCCCTACACTCAGAGCAGGAAAAAAACCTTTGTGAAAGTGTTATAAAAATTACTGGGAAGTAAAACTTAGACCAAAGTTTGCTTTATGCAGAATACATAGAAACCCAACTATCACATATATTTTATAAAAGCCATGAATAAGTAATGATTCCTTCAAAATCAAATAATGATGCAACATGGCACAAACCCAAAGCTGAGTCAAATAAGCACATGGTACTTTTTATGTTTTATCATTACTAATTAATGTTTTCTTCCAGAGTATTTTTCAAGATAGAGTTTCTCATGCCACAGCATAAATTCTGTTATTTTATGAATTTTGGACAAATAGGGAATAAATGCTACCCAGGAAGAAAGCCAGGCTGCTCAGGGGACACAACAGATTATTCAAAGATTTCTCTTCCTGAGGAGCTGGAACACCACAGTGCCATTACCACAGCACACAGAACATAGAGCATTTTTATTCACAACCTAGTAAAGTAACCTCTGCTCTCTCCTCAGAATCCCACAGGCAATTCCAGGCTAAATTCCTCTTCAATGTGTCCAGCATCCTTGTTAAACTAGATCCTTTCATCACAGGCTGATGAAGTAGAAATTGAGGAACCCAGGGATGGGACAGCTTCACAAGGGATAACTCCAAGGCTGGGCTCTAAATTCCCATTTTCTCCCTTTCTAATGAAAGTCCACATAACAAGTGCTATTTCCTCTAAATAATGTAGAGTTTGCATTTAAAGTAATTACTTTTAAAATTGATATAAAACAGACAACTGCATTTTAGCCCTATACAATAATGGGATTGGAACCATTCAAAGGAACATAACTAGAATTTGGTTTTTTCAATCTCATAAAATCCAGCTGGCAAATAAACCAGAGACAAATGACCCAGTTCACTGGATCAAGTATTTCCAGGTGCAATGAGCTCCAAACACTAATTTATCTCCAGTGAGTGCAACAGGAACGTGCTCTACTTTCAAGTTAAAACGAAGGTGCCATTCTGGGTTGGCTGGAGCTGATTTTCTTTGCAGCAGCTCACACGGGGCCATGGTTTTGTCAAAGATTTGAACTACAAGAGTCAAAAACAACCAGTGGGCCCAGTTCTGTTACCACTGATGATGATGGTATCCTCCCAAAGCCCTTACTGGCAATGTCACCGTGTCCTGTGTCACCACAGAGCTCCACGTGCCCTATGGATGCTGAAAGAATTCCTAGAGGTGGACACACATTTATCACACTGCAAACAAAGCACAAGACAAAAAGAACCTGAAATTAGTGATCAGGCTGACTGCAGGGTTACAACCAATGACATAACAAAGGCTGCAAGACTTTGAGAACTTGTGGAGTACTAAACATAAACCACTCACGTCCTGCACACCACAGGTGCCATTTTAAGGCTTTGTGCAATACTCCAGACAAGTTCCCAGCTGGCATCAACCACCCAGAGCTCCCAAAGGACAAACCCAGCCACTCCTTCCTGCTCCTGCATCCTCCTGCTGTCACTCGCAGGCTCCACAGGTGAAGTTCAGTTTGTTGATCCAGCAAGGAATGAGCTCCACAAAATAAATAGCTGCCACTCACACAACAGCTGCTCAGAAGTTCAACGCAGAGGGTCCACAACACCACAGGTGGGAGAACAGGATACTGATTCAGCACCATTCCTTAAAATCTGCCTCACCCCATCAACAAACAGCACTCCAAGCCATTTGCCTGTCTGGATGTCAAAGGAAATTACCTTGTCAAAGGAAATAACCATTGTGCTCTAAAGAAAATTCATCCTCCAAAGTTGAAAGGATCAATGTTTACACATCAAAGAGACGAGGAACAAGGATTTTGCTTTTGAAAAAATTTCAAAGCAAAATATTTTTTTTTAATAGTGTGAAAGATGGGATTACAGGTGTTACCAGGCTCTCAGTTGATCTCATGTTTAACCACCTCTAGAAAAGGCAAACCTTGATAAAACATAAGAAAGGATATAATCCTTATCTTTCTAATGAGAAAAACCATGCACAAATTTGGGAGGGTCACAGGTCCATTTTTTTTGTTTTTAATGTACCAAGAGGTTGTTCTAGTTTTCTGGTTTCCCTCTTATTGTTTTTCTTTTGCAGTCTAACAAAAAAAGTAAGATACACTACCATGAATTTTAACAAGCATCCTGAAATTAAACAAAATACAAGATCATAAACTAACGAATACACAGTATAAATAACTTTAATGTGTCACAAGCAGGCCTGGCATCAAAGTGCTCTTCTGGAATTATACAGAAACTCACACCTGCAAAACTCAAGAGTAAAGAGTGCATAATGCTGTGTGTGATACATATTTGGGCCCTAAACCATTTGCATTTATGGTCATTAATATTAATGAGTGAGAATTTGCAAGCAGGAAGTTAGGGATGCTTGTCTGTAATGTATTAAAAAATTCATCTTGCAAAAATTCCCGGCACATAACAGGTATGCTCATGGATTTCTCAACATTAACATAAATATCACTGGTATTTCTAAAGGTTTAGCTGAAAGTAAATCTAGTGTATGCAACCTGAAATTTAAAACAACCCAGAAGCTCACACAGAATCATGGGAAAACCAATAGAAAAGACAGAAAGATGAGAGCAAGAGAGGAATTGCTAGAAGGCAATCAATACTGATAAGGAGTTTATTTTATAAAATTATATTAGTCATGCAGTTACCCTGAATATGTAACCAGTAATTCACACGGTAATTACAAGTCTACATTGCAGGCCAGCATGCTCCAATATTCTATGGCCACAGCAGAGATGCAGCCAGGGTATGACCCTGCCACTCCAACAAAATTGGGGTAAATTTGGAAAACACAGTCTTTCACTGTGCAGGATGCCCTTAGGATGAGTCACTACAGAGAAGAAGCACAACTCTAAGTAGTTTGTTTATTTTCTCAGAAGCCCAAGAGTCATAAAAGCCACAGACCTCAAACTGGCTAAGATAGTCTTTGCCTAAGCATTACTGCTCTCTTTCAACCAACAGTTTGTTTGCAGAGTCAAAAAATGAGATTTTGGTTATGGCAAATGGCAATGTATTGTATTTTCTTCATTCAACCATGGGTCTATCGTGCATTTCATAGGTAAACATTCCTCCACATCAATTGCCCATCATCTAAGGTATCTCACCACACAGTAAAAAGCCTCATGTGCCTGTACCCAGCAATTCCCTTCAAAACATCCTCACCAAAAGGCACTTATTACACCAGCTCCTCTTCCCTTTTTAATTCACGCCTTAGGAATGGATGCTCCCAGGTGCAGGTTCGGAAATTAAATTCTGAAGATTAAATAAGGAAAATAAATAAACACCACCCAGCCTTCAGCATTTTGCAGGCATCATTCCACACTCCAGCCTGAGCAATGCTGCTGGCAGGGTCTCCTGGCCATGTTATTGCTCTCCACAGCACGCTTGCAGCATTTCTTCTTCTCCTCCCAATCCAACACTGATTTGCCTTCGCTCCTATACCGTAGCTAGGCTGCACTCCCCAGCAGCGCTAATTAGCCTCCATAATAATTTATTTAAGTTCTCCAGCTATTTCATTTCCCTTGCACTATTTCCACCTTGATATAAGCCTAAAACCCACACTGCTCCATCATTATCTAAACCCATCTCCGGATCTTCCCAACACAACCGCCGATGAGAACCTGCCTTTTTCCTCCCCAAACACCCATCCGAGCGCCGTCTGCCTCATCATCTCGCATTGCTTTTTTTTTTTTTTTTTTTTTGCATTTTAGCCCCCACCAACCAACCCACGCCTGTAACGGAGAGCTCCAGCGTGTGTCATTAGACCCGCACGCCTTACTCAGCGCTCGGAGGGCGCCGGGGGAGCGGGTTTAACCCCGCCGGTGCCCGCGGCCGCGGGGGCGAGGCCGCTGCGCGCCCGCGGTACCTGCGGCACCTCCCGCCGAACGCGGCGCGAGGGGAAGCGGCCTCCCCTCAGCCCCGCCGGGCCCGGGGGGGACCGATCGGCGTTCTGCAGGGCGATCGCCGGCCCCGGCACGCCGCTTTCCCTTTTCAAACAAGGCTGCCGGTTTCTTTTCCAGCAAAACGCTGCATTTTGGGGAACTCGCTGCCCGCGCCGACCCCGCCTTTCCCGGCGCCCGCCGCCGCCGCATCCCAATCGAATCAGCGAGGCACCGACAGCGCCGGCACCCCCTGCCCGGGGACCGCGGGGAGGAACCCCCACCCCAACCCTGTTGTTGCGGTGCCCCCGGGAGGGGCGTGGCGGGGACCGCGATCTCCCCCCCTCACACACACACATACACACCGCCGGGCGTTGCCCCCTCACGGTGTGTCCCCGTCGCGTCCCACCCTCATCGGTGGCCGCGGGGGTTCACCGGCAGCCCGGCGCTCTGCCGCTCCTTACCTGGCGCGGGGAGGCTCCCGGCGGCCCCGCACAGAGCGCGGCTGCGCCTCCCTCTCACCGCATCGCCGGGAGCAGCCGCCGCCGCCGCCGCGGCGAGCGCGCGCCCGAAGGGGAGGGGACGGGGGGCGGCCGGGCTCGCCCCTTCCTCGGCGGCTCCTTCACCGCCCGCTACAGCGCCCCCTCCGCCCGCCCGTCCGTGCGTGCGTGCCCGCCGCGGCCTCCCCGGCGAGCCGCCGCTCCTCCCCTGCCGCTTTTCCTCTTCCCCCGGTTCCTCCGCTCGGTCGCTGCGAGCTCGCCGCCGCCTCACGGGAGCCCGCGGAGGGCGGGGAAGGGAAGCGGCGCGCGCGCTCCCGGGGCTCCCTCCCCGCCGCCCCCCATGAGCGCACGGAGGGGCGCGGCCGAGCGCGGAGCCGTGACGAGCGCACGGCTGTGCACAGCGGGCGCGCCGCGGTCCTCGGGCGCGATCCGCGCTGCGCCAGTTGCCTTTCCTGCCCTCTTTCCTTCCTCTCTCTCCCCACCCCTTCCTCCGCGGCCGTACCTGGCGGGGGATGCGCCTCGCTGACGCCCGGCCGCCCGTGCTCAGCCGCGGCCGGGAGCGGGGGAGCAGCGCCCGCGCCTGGCGAGCGGCGGAAACTCTGAGGGCGGGCGGGATCCGCCGGGGAGGGGGAAATCGGAGCTTGTGGCTGTGGCTGAGGGACAGGACGAGCCCAAGCCGTGTCCTCTCGCAGGCCGATCGTAGCCTGGGTTGTGTCCCCACCCCGTGTGGGCAGCAGGTCCAGGGCCCCTCTGCCCCGCTCAGGTGAGACCCCACCTGCGGAGCTGCCCCCAGCCCTGTGGTCCCAGGAAGAACATGGACTTGTTGGAGGGAGTCCAAGATAATTAGAGGGGGTGTAGCAGCTCTGCTCTGAGGAAAGGCTGAGAGAAGTGGGATTGTCCAGCCTGGGGGACCTAATTGCTCCTTCCGCTACCCGAAGGCAGCCTACCCGAAAGATATTTACAAGGCCAAATATTGTAATGGATATTTCCTAGGCCAAGGGGAGTGGCTTCAAACCGGAATGGTCTTCATGGTCCCGTCCAAGCCAAACCATTGTATGGTTCTGTGAGCTGTAGCAGCTCTGCTCTGAGGAAAGGCTGAGAGAATTGGGATTGTCCAGCCTGGGGGACCTAATTGCTCCTTCCGCTACCCGAAGGCAGCCTACCCGAAAGATATTTACAAGGCCAAATATTGTAATGGATATTTACTAGGGCCTGGAGTGACAGGACAAGGGGGAATGGCTTCAGACTGGATGGTCTTCATGGTCCTGTCCAAGCCAAACCATTGTTCTGTGAGCTGTAGCAGCTCTGCTCTGAGGAAAGGCTGAGAGAATTGGGATTGTCCAGCCTGGGTGACCTAATTGCTCCTGCCACTACCTGAAGGCAGCCTACCCAAAAGATGGAGGTATTTACTGGGGCCTGGAGTGTCAGGACAAGGGGGAATGGCTTCAAACTGGATGGTCTTCGTGGTCCCGTCCAACCCAAACCACTGTATGGTTCTGTGAGCTGCAGGGAGCAGGAAACACTTTGCAGGGCAGCTCCACGGGCCAGGAGCGGGTCTCTGGCAGCTCCAGGCTCTGTCAGGACCTGCGCAGGGCCAAGGCACCAAAGGCACTCTGAGGGTTGAGCCTGTTCCTGCAGGTACTGCTCGCAGGGATGTTTGGGCACTGACAAGTCATGATGTGATGGAACGCCATGACCCTGGTGTCTGTGTGCTCCTCCTGTGTGTGTACCTTTCACTGGTTCTTCTTAACAAATGGGACTTCTGGGAATAATACCAGAAATTGAAATGTTTTACTGATCATCACATACAGCTGAAGGCCAGAGGTACAAGGAGCACACAGGAAATGCTGCATTACCTGTTAAAGCTAATATAAACATTTATTTAAATTGCCTGAATAGTATAAGGTAGCCACTGAAACCAGCAATCCATTCAGCATCTTGGCATTGCTTAATTGCTCATGTGAATGACATGTAACTGACAGAAATTTGGGGTTCTCGTCAAACTGAAAAACATTATTTTTGCTCAATAAAAATATACTGTAAACAGAATATTGGGTTTTTTTATTGGCTAATTCTCTTTAAGAAAACTAATATTTATGTCTTAAGTCAACAAAATAATCTTTTTAGTCCAGTACAAAATGTTCCCTTTAATTAAATTATCTCCACTCCCTTGGGATGGATGCCTCATTAAACCTCCTGGGTGCAGATTGCTTGCCTCCATCTCACCCTGGAATGGTTAAGAGCTTTACATCACATCTGCCCACAGTGCCAAATTAATCACCAAATAAATGAAGCAACAGGGTAATCTTCAGTTGTGAGTCAAGAAAATTACTTGTACAAAAAATAAACTGCAATAGAAAGAATCCTACCTAGGAGGTGTTAATGAAACCCAGAGAGTGCTTTGGTTTGGGTTTTTATGCATGTTTGTAGCAGAACTGATGAACAAGATGCCAAGTTTCTGGAATGAAGCTGGGATCAGAGTGAGTGCAGCCTTGTCACCCACATTATCTGGCAGTGCAGTCGCTGGGTTTTGCCTTCACAGGAGAGCAGCATCACAGCAAACAGTGCAACAAGCACTTAACAAATTACAGTAGGGAGATCTTCCAGGAATGTTTTCCTCTAAATCTACACCCTCCTGCCTCCCTTGATCCCTATGGGAATAGCATTGCTTTCCTCAGCATCCCATCCTCGTTGCTTTTGAAGTCCACAGGGGACAGTAAGTGACAGGAGCTGGTGACAGTGGGGCCGTGTGCCTTGTGCCACTCCAGAGCTTCTTGTGGTGCTTCTTCCCTGGAAGAGGGTGATGTGACAGACCAAACCACTCTGTACACAAACAGGGACTGCCTGGCACTCTAGGAGGAGTTCAAGCCAGAATAATTCAGATTATCACTGAAACCTTTCAACCCTAGAGCTTTGCCATGCCATTTTTTTAATCATGAATATCTGTTGTGTAACAGCAGTTACTTTGCAGCTAATTTTTTAAAGGTAAATCATATTTGAACAGAATCAAAAATAAGCAGGAGCTAAAATATCTGCAGTGCTGGGGCTGTGCCAAACACCCACAGATTCTGTACCCTGTACTCAAGCCTTGTCAAGTAGCTCAGCACATCTTTATTCTAATCATTTACTTTCATTTTATGCCTAACAGAGAATTGTCCTGATTACTCGAGCAAAGCACAGCAAGAGAAGCACAGGAAACATTGGGTCAGCTTTGGGTGCTCCTGGCATAGCTTGAGCCTCCACAGTCCCTTGCCGTGACAGATTTTGGTGTATGTGCAGTGATCACGTAACTCTTGACTAGATTTCCACTAAATCTTTTCAATAAATGCAGATCACTCTAAGCAGAGAGGCAGCAAGAGGTTATAGAGTGACTTGAGCAGCTGAAAAAGTCCAGAGGTTCATAACTCTTTGGGCAATGCAATTCCAGGCAGGAATTTATTGTCACGCTCCTGACCACGGACACCCAGGTACAGCAGGGGTGAACATGGTCAGGAGTGTGACAAGCAGGACTGAACAAACCCTTTTCACTTCCACAGACAGCTCTGCATCTCTTAGGTTGGCTAATAAAATCACAGAGCCAGGGGATCCTTAAGGTTGGAAAAGACCTCTCAGATCATTTGATGATCCAGCTTTAATGGTTCTAGGATCATGGAGTCCAACTGTCAGCCCAGCACCACGTTCACCACCAAACCATATCCTCTAGTCCCACATCCACATGGTTTTGAGCACTTCCAGAGATGTGAGTCCACTACTGTTCTGGGAAACCTGTAGCTTTCTATGAAAATATTTTCCCTAACAACTAATCTAAATCTTCCCTGACACAACTTGAGGCAGTTACCTGTCATCCTGTCAAAGACAAAGGCACTTATTCCACATTATAAAGATGAGCATTACAGAACAGAGAAAGGTGCAGAGCAAGATGGACAGGCTGAGCCCCAGGGACCTGATGAGGGGAGCAGGGTCCCCAGCCCCTCTTGCCAGTGCACTGGATTCAGCTGGGAAAGGAGCTGCAGCAGCCTCAGCTGTTGAGTGAAGATATTTGGCAAGCCCAGCACCAGCAGCAGCCTCTACAGACAAGTCCATGCAGCCTTCTGCTCATATGGCAGTTCCCTGGCACGACCAGCATCACCATGGGAATGTTTCTGAAGTCATTAGAAAGAGTTAAAAAAAAAAAAATCTCTGTTCTAGTGAGAATGGGCACAGCTACAGAAGCCTGGAATGGTTTGGGTTGTTGTACTCCCTTTTACCAGGGGTGGAGATCATTCTCACTCCAGCACCCAGGCTCTGGGAGAGGAGCTGCCCCGGCTGTCCTTGCCAGAACTCTGCATTAGTGTGCACAGGGAATGCTGACTGTACCAAAAACAAAGAATTCCATGATAACATGCCCAGCTCAAAGGCAGAGCCTGGAACAGGGGGAAAGGCAAGAGCAAGGCAAAACCAAGCAGGAAATGTATAAACTCCTGCTGTTAGGGAAAGGCTGAGGGGACTTTGTGCTGCAGAGCAGCAGGTGTAGGGCCCAGGGCACTGCTGTGGGCACCCTGAGCTGGTCAGGATGAGTCCTCACATCAGAGACCAGGGGCACAGCCCTGTGGAGTGTTAATACCCTGCTGTGGGCAGCACCAGCAGCTGCTCTCTATGCCACTTCTTGAACTGTCCTACCCCCAGACACTCATTTTCACACACACGCCTCACCTCACCTTCTAATACTCAGTTAATTATTGACTTTTTAAAGTATTCCTCAGGTTACAATAATAATAAACTTGCCAAATAGTGTGACCTGAGGGGCAAAAGTAACCTTGTCCTCCATCTTTCAGAGTTAGAGCTTCAGGGCTTGTGCCCTGGAAGAGTTTGGGTGCTGTAGATGAAAAGTTAAATCAAAGTTAGAACAATTAACTTGAAGGGAAAAAAACACTCAAGGTGATCCTGGAAGGAAGAAGCCTGAAATAGTATGTGTATTTGAGCATTAGATAGATAGATAGATAGATAGATAGATAGATAGATAGATAGATAGATAGATAGTAATATATATTTGAGCAGGAACTAGAAAATGCCTGTTGGGAATAGGCTATGATTTCAGTGTATTGTGGTGGAGCAATATGTCTGCTACATACAGGTAATACACAGAGACTCCTGGTGAGGTTATTTGATCAAGGCTGGATTTCTTAGAATAGGAAAAATGAGTAAATGCAAAAAACATCTCAGATTAAATAAAAAACTCGGCTGAAAAACAGTCATTTGCTGAAGCAGGAGGATGATTTTCCTAGGACCGAGATTACGTTCACCAAGGTGAGGAACCCCATAAAGACAACCCAATGTGCCTGCTCCTCTCCTCACCACGTGCCCCCAGGCGTGCTGCCCATGCTCAAACTGCCTCTTTTATCTTCCCTTTTAACACAGGAAAAATCCATAACCTGACAAATGCTGATAGTACAATCCCAAATCTCCATATTTACATACCTGAGTGCTACTGTTATTGACGGAGCCCTTCTCCAGTGGCTGCCATCACACCAGTCATTTATTCAGCCAACACTGTTCAAACACAGATTATTTATTCAGTTACTGCTGACATTTCCTGTCGTTTGTTTAATCCACCACAGGGACCCCAATAGGGGAGAGGGGAGCACTGGGAGATCCCACTGCCTGTCACGGCTCCCCCAGCCATTCCCACTTGGTTATAAGGCAGGAGATAATTTTAACAGCATTCCTTTTGTTTTTTCTGTGTTTAGACAACAGAAGTTAAACCTTCTGAGGAAGCTTTAGGAGCTCACTTGCCATTAACACCTGGAGAGCTTCACCCAGCCCTGGGATTCCAGCTCAGGAAGGACAGGGAGCTGTTGGAGTGAGGCCAGAGGAGACACCAAGATGATCTGAAGGATGGAGCAGCTCTGCTGTGGGGAAAGACTGAAAGAATTGGGATTGTTCAGGCTGCAGAAGAGACCAAGGGTGACCTAACTGTGGCTTTCCAGTACCTGAAGGGAGCCTACAAGAAAGATGGAGAGAGACTATTTATAAGGTCCTGGAGTGCCAAGACAAAGGGGAAAGGTTTTGAACTGCCAGAGGGCAGGGTGAGATGGGATATGAGGAGAAATTGTTCCCTCTAAGGGTGGTGAGGCCTGGCACAGTTTGCCCAGAGCAGCTGTGGCTGCCCCATCCCCAGAAGTGTCCAAGGCCAGGTTGGACATTGGGGCTTGGAGCAGTCTGGGACAGTGGGAAGTGTCCCTGCCCGTGGCAGGGGTGGCACTGGATGATCTTTAAGGTCCCTTCCAACCAAACCATTCTGATTCTATGATACCACGAGTGACACACTGACCTCATCAGCAGCAACACAGCTAAAAATCTTGGATTCTGGACCAGAGTGCTGAAGTGTCAGGATCCTTGCTGAGGGCAGGAGCTGCCAATCCAGGAGATATTTGCCTTTCAGCCAGCACTTTATTCACACGCAGTAAAGGTTTTCCCCTTTTTCATTGCTTCCCACTGGCTTTCCAGATGCTGTTTGGCTGAGTGTTTGCCACAGATCTGTTCAGAACTGTAAAAAGCCGAAGATTTTTACACCAGCCATTGAGCCACGTCTGCCACAGCTCCACTGGAAATATCCCAGCCTCATGCTGGGGCTTTGACAGCTCAGTGTAAACACACGACTGCAGGCATGCAGGTTAAAGGAATAATGAACAGAGAACAGCTGGAAACAGCAGTCCAGAGCAGCATTACCTCTGCTTTACACGCTGAGTTATTCCTGTGCACTCAGCCTATGGAATTCCTACAGCAGTAACATGGAGGTGGTTGGTGCATACCTTATGTCAAGAACAACCCAACAGGTGATGGAAAACAAAATAAAGTGTGTAGCAAGGACAGCTCCCGCCTAAATAATGAATGAAATCAAACAGGAGCTTCAATTTCCTCATTTCTTAAGCTTAAATCCTTGGTGTTCCAATTCTAACATCATTTTCATTTAATGCTTAATATTATTTCCTAGAGTCTCTTGGTTTGTTATTTTTAGAGGAATAGGAAAAGGAAATGCTCCATCCCCTATAGGAGAATTTAAATGGGTCAGAAAATTTTTGCAAAAGTATTATTAGGAAAATAATGTTTAATTTAATTGCAGCTTTTTTTTAAAGTAAAATTTTGATTAGTTTAATTTTATTTCATTTCAACTGTACTTGGAAGAAGATTGCTTCCAAACACGTTTCCAGGCTTTTGCAGAGTGAGCTTTCCCTCCTGACATACAGGCACACTTCTCTACTATTTTCCAAATTTTTCCAGTTGGAAGACAGTAGAAATATGTGGGAAATGCTGTCAAGCTATGGAACACTTTTCAAATTAAAATAACTTCCAGTTTTGTAAGTAACACTTACCAGGTGTTAAGTGTTTGATGGGTTCATTTTTAAAATGACTGACTGCAGAACCCCAAGGTGGTTTTTAGGCTGTTTGGGTACAAAATGGCAGGGTCCTTCTCCAAAGAAGCTCCAGAGCTCTTTGAGATGAACAACCACCTTTCTAGAAATGGAAATGATGTTTTTTACAGGAGGGGACATCAACACCTCCCAGTGTCAGCTGGACCACGGGGCTGGAGAACACCCAACACACAGGTATGGATTTTATTGCTCAACCAGCAGAGGTTCAGGCTGGACATCAGGAGCAATTTCTTTGGAGGAAAAAGGTGGTCAGGCACTGGAAAGAGCTGCCCAGGGAGGTGGTGGAGTTCTCATCCCTGGAGGTGTCCAAGGAGTGCCTGGATGTGGCACTCAGTGGTTGACAAGGTGGGAATCAGTCACAGGCTGGGCTCAATGAACGTGGAGGTCTTTTCCATTTGCAGTGATTCTTGGATTTTCTTAAAGCACTGTGCTAAAAGACATAATAATTTAAGAGTAGCTGATGCATTTTTTTTCTTTAATCAAATCAAGTGCAGACCTATGTGATTACATGATGAATTATGCAGTAGTATTATGACCCTGCCATAAAAATGGAAAATCAGTGGGCAGTGTGTGAACTCAAAGTTTTCCTAAAAAACAACCTGTAAATATCTGCAGGGGAAGCAGCATCTTTGGAAAATAATGATTCATACAGGTTTTGTTTTCTTGCCTTGCCATCCTGAGCACAACAGGGAGCTAACATGGGTAGTAGCTGCTAACATGTTTGTCTTGCACCAACTGCTTCATGTCTGAGAAAAAAAGGAATCCTTTAAAACATGGCAGAGAAATATTTGTCCTGCTTCTTTTTTGTTTTTTGTTATTTTCTCTTGGATGAAGCACTCCATTTCCAGTCACTTATTGCCCGCGTGTCCTGGCTTTTGATGTTTTGTTTCTCATTCTCAGAATTCATTAAATCAATGTTTTGCCATACAGAGATTCCCAAATAACCTGGAATGTGCTCATCCCTCATCACGCTGATGTTGCATCTTTAGCCTCACTGTGACAGAATATTTAAAATCAAAGTAATATACTGAATGTTGACATTAAGTCACACGACAGTTTGAGTTGGGAAGGTCCTGAAAATTCATCTTGTTTCCACCCCGTGCCACAGGCAGGGTCACCTTCCACTAGACCAGGTTGTTCCAAGACCCATCCAGCCTGGCCCTGGACATTTCCAGGGATGGAGCAGCCACAGCTTCTCTGGGCAACAAATCATTGCAATGTTACCCTTTATAATCTAAAACTATTCCGGCAGAATCCCTCCAGAAGTATAAAACAAAGCAGATTTTAAATCGGATTTGCAGTGCTGGTCGTTCGCAGGCAGTCAGAATCCCCTCACGTAGACACAGATTGTGGATAAATGGGAAATTATTACCTTCAGAGCTTTCCATTCACCACTAGCATTTACTGCAGAAGATTAAAAGGACCAGTTACAGCTGACAACAGACTGGATTGAAGCTGTGCAGGTACAGGAATCTGCTCTGCTTCAGCGAGGCCGTGACACACCTCATTAAAATAACACTGGTCCGTTTTTGTGAAGGTGATAAAAATCTATTCCTTCAAAACAACAAAGATCAACTTCCACAACCTGTTTGCTAAATAGGTGGAATGTGAAATTACTTCCCCTGACAATGAGCATTCTGGGGGGACAGTACACGCACAGCACAACATAACAGGAAATTTGAAATGAGAGCACACAGGGCATTATTAAGTGTCACCATTTGTTGGTGCTGACATATGGGACTAATCACAGTCATAGTGTTGATGTGAAGTTTATCATTTTTACAAGGGTTGAATCATGTTAAATATCACTGTGGGCAGGTATAATTGTTATTTAAAAGAAAATTGATACCAGATATGAAGGATGATGTCTACAACTGGTGTAACAAGCTGGTACTGCCTCTTTCAGGACAGCAGAGTGATCCCAAATAAAATCATAGAATCACCATGGGTTGAAAGTGACCTTAAAGATCATTTTGTTTCAACGCCCTGCATGGGCAGGGGCACCTTCCAGTACATCAGGTCACTCAAATCATCTAGGAGCCTTCTTGCTGTATCCAAACAAATTCTCACATGCTGCTAAAAAAATTCTCCAACCTCAATAGAAAAGCTGTGCAGCCAAATATAGTGTTTATATCTGTCTCAAGAAGCACAAGCACAAATTAACCTCAGGCTCTGGCATACACGAGCTCCATGGCCAAAGTTAAGGGCTTGCCCTTGAGTTCAGAACATCCATCAAATGGATCATCACCATCTTCATGATCTCCTGTACTTTACTAATTCACATCCTTCTCCATAAGCAGATTGTTTTCATAACCCCTCCAAGTCCTGGGGACATAAAACAGAAGGAATGAGAATCAGAGCAGAAATTAAGAGAAACTTCCAAAGAGCATTTCAACACCTGCGTTTTGGGAGGCTTGTCCTGGAACACGACACTGGATCAAATGCAGACCTGGGAAGCAAAGGATGCAGCTCTTTCCACCCTGGCAGATGGTCTGCCTTTAATTCTGCCTTTAATTATTCTTCAGCAGCACTGAATACAACCTTTTTTTTTTTGGTAAAGAAATGGACTGTTGTCTTTGCCTTCCTATGAATGTTCCCATACTGAAAATTCATGCGAGAGAAACCGTGGATGGGGAGGTCCCCACAAAACAGGGATCTTTCTGTAGTACTCCACAGCAATTATTTTGCATCAGAAAGGCCAAAGTTGGCAAAATGAACATATGATCAAATTCCTGGGCAATATTAAAAAGCACTGGCTGCATTTCCTAGTTATGGGAGCACAGGAGTGGGTTGCTTGGTAACAGCTCCTGCCACGATCTGCTCGGAAATCAGCCTGAAAAGCAACTCCCATGCCACTGCAGCGTTGCTACAGCAACATGTGCAAGTGATGGATCCCAAGTTAGAGACACACCTTAAGCAAAAATATGTTTCCTGTCATCTTAAACACTTCCCATCCCATAAATACGTGGTGTCTGCCATTCTGAGCAGCTCCCAGCAAGGCTGGCTCCCAGGGGCTTTGTCAGCGTTCGCATGGGTTGGGAATTTGTACGTGTAGGAAAGCAATTAGCAAGGGGGGCAAAAACCAAACTGCAGCCCTGGATTGCAGCACTTCATCAAGCACTGAGGTGCCCACACAGCAGCCATGTCACTGCAGCCCCACAGGGCATTCAGGAGCAGAGGAGAGGCTTCTCCCTGGAGGTGTGAGCTGCACCGAGGCTGCAGCAGGGACCGTGTGCCAGGGGGGCTGTGGGGCTTGGAAAACCCTTCAGGGGCTCAGCAGGGATGCTGCAGGTCTGCCTGTGCCTCACACGGGTGGGATCTTTGGCCCACAGGAGATATCTGTAACAGATCAGCTGTCTGCTGCCTCTCAGCCCAGGGGTAGAGTCCTCATGGGCTAGAGGTGAAGCCTGAGAACTGACCAAGCAGGGAGGAGCTATTCTGCAGGAGGGCAAATCACACCTTTGGATAATTGATCATGGCTCTTCAGGACCCCTGAGTGGCACAGGATAAACAGCTCAGATGGAAATACCTGTGTACAAGACACCCACTTTGACCTGAGAGCCTGTCCTGCTGCTCTCTCAGCGCCCCTCTGTGCACAGCTGTAACACAGTTATGACTGTTATAACATAGAATCATGGAATGGTTTGAGCTGGAAGGACCTTAGAGCCCATCTCATTCCACCTTCTATGAGACCAGGCTGCTCCAAGCCCCGTTCAACCTGGGACATTTCCAGGGACGGGGCAGCCACAGCTTCTCTGAGCAACCTCCCCACTCTCACAGGGAAGGATTTCTTCCCAATATCCCATCCAACCCTGCCCTCTGGCAGTGGAAAGCCATTTCCCCTTGTTCTGTCACTCCAGGCCCTTATCAAAAGTCCCTCTCAAAGACCCTGTGGGTACTGGAGGGGCTCCAAGGTCTCTCAAAGCCTTCTCTGCTCCAGGCTGAATCCTTCCAGCTCTCAGTCTTTCTCCATAACAGAGGTGTACCAACCCTCTGATCATAAAAATTAACTAAAAAAAACAGTCTGATGGGGAAAAACTTTACTACAGCCATGTAGAAGAGTAAGTTGATTGACTCCCAGAGGTCTTTGCCCTGGAGTGAAGGAGTTCAGTCACTTTGCAGTCAGCCTTAACTCAAAGTGTGCTTCCTTGGCTGTCCACGACCTCTCCTCCACACTGAGATGCTGCCACCAAACCAGACACTTACTTTGACAGGGAGCTTCACTTTTCAAAGTCAGTCAGTGCCAGTGCATAACAACGTCAGGCTCGTGTTCATCTCACGGGTGGTGCTGGATCCTCAGGCAAGCACCAAGTGCAAATGATGAGCACAGACACAGAGCTCCTCTGTCTGTGCTGTGACACGCCAGTGACTGGCAGCTGAGTGTGAAGGGGCTTAACAAAAGCTGAATTATTTTTCTCTGAAAACGTCTAAAATGGCCCCACAAACCAAAATTATAAAATAATTACACTCCGCCTTGAGCTGAACACAAAAAGGTTATTCACTACAAAGCCCTAGCAACCATCTTAGCCTTGAAGAAAAAGAAAGCAGACTGCCAAAGCAGTAATGAAATGACACACAACTGCTAATTTCATGTCTGTTTTTCAGAGGTCTGTAATAATAACCAGTAATTCCTTACAAAGCATCCATTCTTGCTCCCTAATTCCCACCTGAGGATATTGAAAGGCTTAACCATTCCCTGGCTGTATCTTTTAGGAAGATAATGTCCACCTCATGCCTTAAGTATAGGTAGGCTTATTATTTTTTAAAGGAAAAATCAAGTTTGAAAGGCTCTCTAAAGTGGTCAGGCAAGTCCAAAGGGCTAAAGAGGACCAGCAATGACACCTGGACAGGTGGATTTATTCATTCCATGGCCCAGCATGTGGCACTTCTGTGGCCTCAGCACAGTGCTCCAGGGCACAAGGTCACCTTGCAGAGCCTTGACAGCTCTGGGCAGAAAAGAATGAGACCTGCACCAAACAAAGCTGCACAGGTTTATGTCATAATTAGCTGAAAAATATATTATTTCATCGTCACCATTTGTGTGCCTTCCAAGACACCAAGTATTTATTACCGAGTAAACAGAGATCTGAAAATAAGAGCAAAGGCAGGCAGGACTAGGAAGAGCTCCTCTAATTGTGCCTCGACACAATGCTACCACATAATCACAAAGAATTCAGTTCCAGAAGCAGAAATCTTTGTGCAGCTCCTGTGATCAGCCACTGGAGAGATGGAACTGCCTGGAAACATCGATCCTGCTGTCTGACTCAGGATTGACATTGATAGGTCTGCTGGTCTCACCCAGCTGCTCTGATGTACACAGGAATAAACTGGACTACAAAGACACCAGTGGTGTCAGAAAAACACCAAACATTTTTGGTGAACCTACTCAACATAAACAGATGCAGGCACACAAATGTGAGATGAAACAGGAGGAATTTCAGTGAGCAGCCACCAACAATTGGCTGCCACTCCCTGAGAGCTCACCCAACACTCTTCCACCTCCTCAGCATCCAGGGTCTGCTCTGGTTTGAGCTGGAGAAACCCCCGGGGTTACTGAGCAAGGCAGTGGCTGCACAGGCTCAGTCACTCCTTGAATTCCTGGGGCTGCAGGACTGAGCTCCTTGTTCTCCCTGCAAAGGACAAGTTGTGCTCTTCACCAGCGGGATGCAGTGATCCTCTGCCTCAGCACCACATCAAGCAGCTCCATCAGACCACCTCCAGCATCTTCCAGCTGCTTCCAACACCAATCAGCCCCTGACTGCATGGGTTTGGTCCTCAGGGTCGATTTCTGCCTCATGGTCCCTAGGAATTCCAAAAAGTAACCCAGAGCACAACTCTGCAACTGCTCTCTATCACTCCATGCTGACTAAAAAGCAATTCAATAAGCATTATATTTTATTTACATCTGAAAGAGCTGAAGTAAAATACTCTGTGCAGACTATGCATAAATACACGGAATGTCTTGTTCTTCACTAATGAACTATTGTGTTTAATAAAATTAATCTCATTTCACCCATGATAGATCTGGTTTAATTTTTGAAGCAGGGAAATTTATACATGTAATTTGTAGAATGGAGGAGGCAAAATTCAAGAGATTCACTTTAAACCAATCAGGCAGTTGTTTTATTTATGTAGCACCCTTCAGAAGAATTATCTGAAAGCACTTGACAATGCAAAAATAACTCCACTTGGCAAACATCCAGGAGGGTGGCTGCTGCTGCTGCTGCCCATGACTTCAGACGCTGCTTGTGTGGCAAGCAGATTCCTTAAGGCTGGCTTTTTCTACCCAAATTTGCTTTGTATCCTAAAGTTACAACTCCAGCCACTCCACACAGGTATTTGTGGAGAGCTCAGGCACACAACTGGTCTGTTGGCCAACCCCAGCTGGTCTGTGGGCTGACTCACCTTCCTCCCCCATCATTTGGGATATCAATATTCCCTCCTATGCTCTGGGCAGGGCTCTGATTTATTTCTGCATTTGAGAAGGGATGGGGAGGGGACAGGAAGCTGGCTGAGCCCTTTTTTGCATTCTGCATGCACTGGTGTAACACAGGGCTGTGTGTCCTGAGACAGAGGAGCTGCAGAGCAGACACTCTCAGGAAGCTTTATAGGAAAAATACTCACCCAGCAGACTCAAAAGCAAAGTGGAGCTCCTGGAAACACAGCAGAGCCTCAGGAAATGCTGCTCTGACTTGTGCCAGCAAGCCTTGCATGTTTTCATTATTTATAGAGAGCTGGAGCCCAGCACGGCAATGTGCACTGGGCACAATGCACTGTGCAAACAAGAGGCAGCTCTGAAAATGAACGGGGTGACAGCACCAAAAGAGCTCAAAAATCAACACAAAACACACTGGGATGCAGGGCAGCAATTGGAGCGGGAAAGTGCCATGGGATAGGGTCAGTTTTAAGAATGATTTTTAGAAAAAATGGGTCTTTGTGGACTCTGGATTAGAACAAAGGGAAAAGCACAAAGGCAGAAACAGTGAGAAAAGAGGGAGGGAGGGAAGGATCGTGAGCTGTGTAGGACTCAGGATGCCAAAGGCACCATGGATATGCATCAGAAGAGAGCACTCAACAGCACCTCGATGAGCTGGAGCATGGAATGGAGCAGATCAAGAACCTGAACCTACTGAATGAAGCAGCACAAGATATTTTAAACAAGGGGAAGTGAGCCCTGGCACAGCCAGTAGATGCTTCACCGTTAATTTAAATTTAGAGGCCCAACAGCGAATCTGGAGTTCAAAGCTGTGCTATCAAATGACATGTCAAAATAAAAGCATTTAGATTTATGCATTGTCATGCAGGATTAGTTTCAAATGGTTTTTGCTATGTGGCTTTGTCTCTTCTGCATAGCTTTCTGAAGGAACTGCTGGGATGAGGTTCAAGCTAAAATTCAGCCTCAGCTGTCATAATCTTCACTACAAGAACATCTACCAAGCATTGTAACGAGATGGAGAGAAGGACCCTCAATGGGTACAATGCAACAAGTACATTTATTGATGCTAAGGACTTTTTTTCCCCAAGTATTTTACCACATTCTGGATAAAACCTTTTATGCACCACAGACAGACTTGATTAATGAAGGCCTTCCATGCAAAGCCATTTAATTCAGTGCCTTCACTAACCTGGAGGTGCCCCTGCCCCAAAGTGGGATGTACAGTTGATGACTGCACCCCAAATCCCTCTTTAGGGATAATGATATCCCTAAAACCATTATGACCTTGACTACAGCATTGTCTTTGCCTCTCTTGTCTCTGTTGTGCATTAAATCTTTGTTAAATGCTGCTGTCCCAATAGTTTCTGTGCTGAGCTCCTGGCCCTGGCTAAGTAAAACACACTCCAGCAATAACTGTGCTCAGAAGGTCAAAGGCACAGAATTGAGGCTTTTGTGTGCACAGCACTTGTGTTTATACAATAAGGTGTGTATTTAAAGGTGATGTGTTGAGTAGTTAACTCCCCAGTGCCCTGCTGGGTCTACAAATTATACTAAAGGCTCCTCAATATTTTCTACTGATCACATACCACGAAAATATGTGCTTCAGCAGGGAGAAAAAAAATTGGCAATTGTTGGCTTTGACCCAAAAGGCATCAAAGGACAGATCCTGAATGGCAGACAGTAAAGTCAGTGCAAAATCAGGTCCTGCAGCATTCCAAGAGAAGCACTGGAACAGGTTGCCCAGAACAGCTGTGGGAACCCCATCACTGGCTGAGGACAGGCCAGGTCGGATGGGACTGGGAGCAAACTGGGGTGGTGGAAGATGTCCCTGCCCACGGCAGGGATGGGAACTGGGTGTTCCATAAGGTCCCTTCCAGCCCAAGCCTTTCTGTGAATCTCTGATTTTATAATGCCTGGAGGGCAACGGTTCCTGTCTAATAATTGAATCATTGAATTTTAACAACAATTGAATTCTAGCAACACGGACACCCTGCTTTTCCCAAAAACTCAACCACCCCCAGTGAACTCACCAGTACCATTTTCCCCTCTCTGAAAAATGCTGTCTCCAAGTTCCTGATAAGTTTCTCCCAACACATTTAACACCTAATTTGGGACAGGAAAAAATGGTTAGAGCTCATTCTTTTCCCCAGAAAAGTCTGCCAATCCCTCCTTCCTTCTATAGGAGGAGTTAGTCCCAATATTTTTGAGGGAATGATGCTCAGCAAGTTGGAACAGGAATGTGCCACGCCAGAGGAAGGGAGATCTTTGTGCTCTCACCTGAGTTACCAGGTTGCCAATACGTTCAACACTTTGTCAGACAGACTTCAAAACTCCTTCAGGCAGTTCAGAATTCCCCTTTTTCTTCCCAACTGAGGTGGCCAGAACAGGAGAGGTGACACAGCACAGAACAGCTGGCACAGAAAATCTTCTGTTCTTCATGGGACAGACTATACCTGGTGAGAGCTGAGCACTTTTCCTTCACTCTGCAGATTTCCTGGTGCTTTTTGCATGCTGGTTTTGTTGGTTTCGCTTTTTTTTTTTTTTTTTTTTTTTTTTTTTTTTTTTTTTTTTTTGTCTTGAGACATTGTTCAACAGAACTTTTTCCATTGTGGGGGCACGTTGCATCTGGGAGATA